>NC_090176.1:24901545-25234045 GCF_024679245.1 Pseudorasbora parva | reverse complement strand
GCATCTTAAAGTATTTAAAGAATGTTACTCAATGTATAGATCAAGAGGTCTCTAGCGGATCTGTCTCAATGATCATTAGGACAGGAGCAGAGGTGCAGATTTCACAAGATTTACGCTTAAATACAGATAGATTAACATAAAAAACCTGATTAAACTTTGACCAATCGATGAGAAGAATTAATCACTCTCAATGAATCTAGTTAATGTGTAACATCAACCACAGTAATGTTCACCTCTGTGCTCGCTTTATAGTCAGCCTCTCACATTCTGAAGGTAAAAGTGATTGTAATAACAGCTCAATGGCCAGGGAAGCCATTCTTATATAATGTGGACTAAAGATGCCTCTTCCCTGCAAACACTTAATAGCAACTCTTTCTTCATGTCTGTGCGTTTTAAGCAGATGCTGCAATCCACAGACCTCCGACTGTGCCTCATATCACTTCTTTCTTCATTTGTGAGTCATAACGACTCCCTGCTTCTGCGTATGACACACCTACACTGAGATGAAGACATTTAAACAGAGGGTGCCAGCCGGCAAGTGAGCAAAGGCAAGAAGTTGTTATAAAATGTAAAAACATCTGTAAGGTTCAAGTACTTCTTTACTGACACTGAAAATTAATTAGCATTCCCATTAATATAATTAAACTGGCCATTATTACAATGATTTGTGAAAACAACTGACACCATGGGTGATAAACAGACTTTGCAAATCCCCTTTAATAAAACACCTGAGCTCATTTGTCTAAGTTTTAAGGAAATAATTATCTGTGAATTTATTCAAATCACATCCAGATGGGACATCTAACAGAATTTAAGTCATTTTTACTCTTTGCCAGGTGGAATTTAAAAAACACTGAAGCTCAACAAGAATCAATAAATATTAGGGGTGACCCCGAATAGTCGAAGATTCGATGCATCGATATGCGGAGCCTGATTCGACCACCGATCTCACGGTCGAATCTTCGCGGGTGTTATGAAACGAGGATCATACCATTTTGGCAATATGGGGGTGCTCAATATTCTAAACACGTGTTGCGGCGCTGAGCTGAGCATCGGTGTGCGACCCCTTTAAGGGGGTTTCGCACCGCGCCTTTAAAATTAGAACACGTTCAATGAGTGTACACACAGCGGCGGCAGCATTCAGCTCCTGTCCGCGGCCACTCAGGAAGTTGTTTAAAATCCTGCTGCACCACAGAGTGCTTTCGTGCAGCTCATCTGTCAGTCAATTCAAAATTGAGCTTGCGTGTATATGCGCCTCAGGTGGCGGTGTGAGATCCTTAGGCGCGGGGCTGAGCTTCCTGTACGTCTTCCCCCGCTTTAGGCACAATCGGCTTCAGAACGTGCATGTAAACGCACTCAAAGTGTTCTTTTCCTCTCTAGGCAGGTATTTTTTTAGGTTTATTTATCAAAAATGTATTTTATATATTTCTTTGATGTTCTGTATTTCGAATGCGGCTTTAACATGTTATAAGAAAACGGTGTTTATCCACCACATTACCTTTTAGGCTATTTAAACCTAAATAAGAAAGCCATTGTCAGTTCGTCTATCAGTTGGCAGGCAGTTTTGGTTGCTTTATTAAAAGTTGTTGCTGTGTGCAGTGTGTAAAGGAAGTTGTAGTTTTACCCTTCTGCTGACAGTGTCGTGCCCCTCCCAACCCATTCACACACACAGATGATTCGACTATCAGTCGACCATAGAGAGATTCGACAATTCTGATTTGATTGTCTAAATCCTTAGTCGAGGACAGCCCTAATAAATATATAAAAATAATAATAGAAAAATTATTAAATCTTCTGTAAAAATTTACCAAAGCAAATCAAAACTTTCCAAGTACCCCTTGAGAACATCTTGAATGTACGTGGTTGGGAATTACTTCGCTAGAATATCCCGGTTAAGCAAATTAACTGTTGTCTAGAAAGAATTACTTATCTTTAACAGCTAGAGAAAAATAAAAAATAAAAATTCTCAATCAATGCCTAAGTGTATAAGCAAATCTTTCTAATTAAAGAATTTTCTTCTGTAAGTGTGATAAATAGCTTATCATTCATTGGGATATTTAATCACAAAGCTGTTGACTCGCACAGTCATTAAATACCATCAGGGAGAACTGAATTTATCTTTGATCAGTAGAGCAGTTTTGAATATAAAGTCAGTGCTCAGTGTTCAAAATATTTCCTAAATTACAATGCAGTGCTGCTATTTATCAGAGGCTGTATTCACAAAACATCTTAAAGGGATAGTTCACTTTAAAATGAAAATTCTGTCATCCTTTACTCACCCTCAAGTTGTTTCAAACCTGTATGAATTGAAAGGGAAGATTTTATGAAGAATGTCAGTAACCAAACAGTTAACTGGAGCCATTGACTTGCATAATAGGAAAAAAAAAATACTATGAAAGTTAATGGCTCCAGTTAACTGTTTAACTGTTTAAGAGTTAAAGAAATTCATACAGGTTTGAAACAACTTGAGGGTGAGTAAAGGATGATGGAATTTTCAGTTTAAAGTGAACTATCCCTATAAGGCTAAAAATCTTAAATATAATGGGTGTATCGGTCCATTTTTGCTCTAAGAGTATCTCACAATGCATTTTAGCGCTAAAGCCAGCTCCTAAATCTCTAAAAAGAGTCACTAAGACCAAATTACAAACTATCCTAAAATGGCTGTTGCTACTACCAGCAATCAGAAAGACACTGCACAACAGGCAATATAGCATTTTCTTAACATGTAATAAATATTTAGATTTATAGATTTTAATCTGCAATGATAAAACAAATGTAAATTTATGTAAAGGTAAAATGCATTGAAGGATAATAAAGAATAAAACATTGCTGTCAGGTTGAAAATAACGCTCTATGATCAGCGCTGATAGCATTGTGGGCAGCTCGGTTGACCCGAGGTCAAGTTCCGACTTGTGCACCTTTTTACTGATTTCCTTCCCTTCTCTTTATATAAAAAAGGCAACATGACACCTCATTCTGCTATATTTCTGATTAAACCACTGACAAAGACGCATCCCTATCAGCCGATCACTTAGTGTAGCATTAGTTATTTAGTTAGTTAGTAAGCGTGTTGGCATCATCCATAGCAACAAGGTCAACCTGAATCATTTCTGTTAGCTTAAAAGGAGTAGTTCACTTTAAAATTAAAATTACTCTATGATTTATTCACCCTTAAGCCATCCTAGGTCTATATGACTGACTTCTTTCTGAAGAACACAGCAGTTAAATTAATAAATAAACTGATGCTTCCAAGCTTTGTAATGGCAGTGAAGTCCAGTCCAGGAAAGTACAATGTCCGCCAGACTGCAATATGATGTCAGATGTAGCGAAAGGCGTTACACTTTCTGCGTAAGTTGAATACAGAAGGCGGGCGGTCTGAGGAAACTAGATATTTTACAGTTTTAAATGTGGATATGTTCTTACAAAACCCCATCCATTCGCTTCAGAAGGCATTTATTAACCCCTCGGAGCCGTGTGGAGTAAGTTTATGAGGGATGCATGCACTTTTTTGAGCTTCAAAACTCAAGGGACCCCATCAATGCCATTATAAAAGCTTGGAAGCATCAGGATATTTATTAATTTAACTCCAATTGTGTTCATCAGAACGTCAATCAGTCATCAGGATGGCTTGAGGGCGAGTAAATCTTGGGGTAATTTTCATTTTAAAGTGAACTGCTCCTTTCAGCATCATTACTCCAGTCTTCAGTGTCACATGATCCTTCAGAAATCGTTCTAATATGCTGATTTGGCACATAAGAAGCATTTCTTATCATTAACACCATTGAAAACGATGTGCTGCTTAATATTAATGTGAAAACTGAAATTTTAAATGCATATAAATGAACAGCATTTAATTTGAAATGAAAATCTTCTGCAACATTATAAAAGTCTTTACAATCACTTTTGATCAATATAATGCATCCTTGATAAAAAAAAAAATAATAATAAATTACACAATTTTTGTTTAATGTATTGTAATATAATATTTGAAATATATTTTCGTATTGATATTTATAATATACATGTATATTTACTTGTTTTGCTGTAGTATGTTTGAAATTTACAAAAAGAACTAAAAATACCGTAGTACCTTCTTTGCAGCCTGCTGCGGCTTGTTGCATGTCATAATTTAAAATTTACATTTCTCAATTTCTCAGGTTTTAATTAACAGTGTTTATGCCTTTATGGCTTAATTTCCATACAATCTACTGTTAAGTGGCTCCTTCTGGCACTATTCACACATTTTTCCCCATGATATTTTATGGAGGAAACCCAAGGAGCGAAAGGTTGAAGGATATATAATAGCCATAAATTCATTTTACCATGGGTGAGGGTGTATTTTACAGGATAAAAAGAAAGCCAATGACCGGGGCACAGAAAGGCATTTACTTCTAATCAAATTATAAAAGCAAGTTACAGGATACTATTTAATTTGGCGATTCATTTGCCTCATACATATGATTGAGCATCCTGTCTCATTTTATGTGACATCTTGTAATGAGACTGTAAATCATAAAAGCTTCACCTGTGAGGGTTGGGGGAAATCAGCCAAAAATGAAATGCACAGGATGCCCAACAGGCATTTAAATACATTAATTAATCTATAAGAAAGGCCCAAACAATTCAGGTCCTGATAAGATAATCAAAAGTGTGAAAATGTAATGCAATGGAAATCAACATGATTATAGACGTCAGTTGTTGGTGACTTGCCAACTATTCATTTTCATAGTTCCTGTTAAGTATGACAACTTGATTAATTCATCAGCGGCTTCCTCGCATAGCGGTGGCAAAACATTGTTTTACCCAACACGTTCTCATTAAATTATAACCCTTGGTCTTTTGCTAACCTTGAATTATTAGATACGGCTCTCAAAGTACCATTAATTAGCCTCTGAGAAAACAGCGAGTGGGATTTTTGCGTGATTTTAGCACTTGCACGCAAACCAAGCACTTAATGGCACTCTCTCGGAGCGGAGGAAGCGAAGGGCAGAGGGGTGAGGGGAAGGGTAGGAAATAAGACATCATTGCTGTTTGTTGAATGTAAACCACAGAGATTTGTATTCAAACACATTGCACTGCTGTTTGCATGCGTTATGCGCTCACAGTTCTCTCCTGGCCTACTTTTCCTCTTTTTCCCCCATCAATGCTGTCTCGCACCTCTCAGTAGCAAAATCGGTATATGATGGAATGACAAATAGAGCATAGAATAAAGGAGTCCATCCGTGTACTCAAATCGGAACATATCACAATGTTTAAATCCTATACAAAAGTATAAAAAAATACTGAAGAAAATCAGCTAACAAATGCCTCAAGGCTAAAGCAAATGTTTACCTGGTTCGCTCTTTATTAAATGATGCACAACTCGTAAAGACCATATGACTGACAGCATATAATGATATCAATAGTGATATCTGTAACTATTGATAAATGAATCCATAAATCATCAAATTAAGAATGCCTCAGTTAAGGCCATCTAATGCTTGTTTCCACCGAGCAGAGTGGAATGGTGCGGTGTGGCGCGGTACGGTACGGTTCAGTATGATTCGGGACTGTAAATTCTGATCCGGACTTGAGTTTCCATTGTCAACAGTACCCTTGCGTGGTGTAGCAATCGACATCAACGTGATACAGTAAACAACAATGGATGACACACAGCAGATCTTGCTCTTGCTTCTTGGCATGTGGCTGTTCTAAGTAAAAACACAGCCGAAAAAGCATGCGTAAGTAACAGTCAATGTTCTGCAGAAAGTCTTGCTTCACACTTTAGTACAGGACTAGTGCTAGGTACCCCAATGGAAGGGTGACAAAAAAGTTTTACGTTATGGTTCGGAAATTTAGGGTAGCATTCACAACTTGCATACTGAAGAACCATTAGAACAATATGAAATAAATGCTGGCCCAGACTGGTTTGGCATGTCTAATTACTAAAGTTTCATAAAGTCTGGCGAGTAAAGAGAATTGTTCAACTGAAAAATCATGTTGTTTTTGCAGGTGAACATCACTTTGCTAGAGCAGCCTTAACCAACATACATTTCCATACTGGTAAAAGATGGTCTTTATAGCAGGGAGTGTCAGTTAATTATTGTACTTTCATGACAATAACTAGGGCTGTAACGATATGCGATATGAAATCGAAATCGCAATATGCAGGTCCACGAACCTGTATCGCGATGTGTGAAGGCAGAATCGCGACACACCCCTTCCAACTCCCAGAATTATCCTTCCTGTCCAGGTCCAACTTTTAAGTCAGCAGTATGGCAACATTTCGCCGGTCGAGAACAAGGATGGCATTCGTGTAGTTGACAAGACCCACACAATTTGCCGTAAGTGTTTCGAGAAGCTTCCCCAACCGGCCGGCAACACAACCAATATGCAGATGCCGGAGACACACTGCAAGCGTGGTGTGAGCGTTTCGTTTCTGTTGCGTGTCAGCCGCGGGGCGGCTGCGTGGCACCAGAAGCGTGTCTGACACAGCGCTTCTGCTGGTATTGATGTACAGGATGTAAATATATTGCTTATTGATACCGCAAAGAAAACGTCGGCAGTAGCCTATTGACCACACAGATATATGGTATTGACGGCAAAATAGGCTACAGAATATTTTTTTCTGCATTGACAGGTTTAATATTTCAAAATTGATAATTATGTTGTTTCTTATTATTAAAATTAGGCCTATATCTGGCCTAAATCTAATTTATGTTAACCTACAGACTTTCGAACATGAAGATGTCATTTATTAATATGCATTCGTGTCAAAATGACATATAAACAACTTTTCCTATTCTATTTTGCCTGGAAACGCTTCCAACACGCTCGCATGTCGAGTTAAAAACAGGCGTCTCTTCTATTTGAAGCATGCATGCGTTTTCCTTCAAATCTGCCAAGCGGAAACGGATGATGTCGAGTCATCCATATTTTTTTACGGTCTATGGCTCAGGCACGCTTGCAGTGTGTCCCCACAACCCAACAGCAGCAGCCTACACTGCCTAGTTTATTCCAAGCAAAGTTTCCAGCCAATTCAGATCGAGCACAAAAAATTTGAAAAAACTTCTGGAGAAAACAAAGGCTAAGGTGGAGGAAGGGTTGAGTACTGCTAAATCCATCACAATCACCACCGATGGATGGACGTCCCGTGCCACAGACAGCTATATGACCATAACCTCACACTATATTACGGCCGATTGGCAAATAGCAAACCCCGCCCAAACACGCGCTAGAGATTGATTGAAGAAGAATTTTCAAAATGCTCGAATCATCTCCACTATGGACTTTAGTTCTGTTTGTTTTTCAACAGTATTTTATTACAAAGAAAACAGAAGTGTTATAGCTTTGGCTATATAGTTTAATTTACTTAGGTATTTTGTTATTAATTTGCATAGTTAATATTGTTATTTGGTGTTCAGTTTATACAGGTTTTTCAAATGTTATTTAATACAATAATTTTTTTTCCCCTCAAAATATCTTTTGAACTGTTTTGTTTCCCCCCATATCGAGGTTTGTATCGTACCGTGGGTCAAAAATCGTGATATGAACCGAATCGTGGGTTTGGTGTATCGTTACAGCCCTAACAATAACACAAACAAAAATACATCTAAAATGTCTACAGCGGATTTTAAGAATGTACAGGAACATGCTTATGATCATGGAGAGGAAAAAAGTGTGAAATCATTCTGAATTTTTTTTTTTTTTAAATGCAAATGTTATATAGCAGGAAGATATAGGAATGTCCACATCAACGTTCATCTCATCTAGTCAAATTTTAAAACTATAGAAGCTATTTCGGTTACAGAATAAAACATTTTAAAAGGCAATTGCTGATTTTTATCTCACAACTGTGACTTTACAACTCGCAATTCTCAGAATTATAAACTCACAGTTTATATGAATATAGACTCACAATTCTGACTTTATAACTCACAATCTTGACCTTTCTCTGAATTGTGAGAAAAAGTCACAATTGCCTTTTTTATTCTGTGGTGGACACAAACTTCCATATAAAACAGTCACTGAGAGAGCACAGAACTAGGTGTTGAAAAAGTTTGCAGAAATTCACAAGGTGGCTCTGTCGAGCAAAACAAAGAAAGATAGCCAAAGACTTCATGTCGATGCTGACAGATCATAAAGGGGAGTAATGAAAACACCAAAGAGGAGAGACAGAGAGTAATTACTGACCGGGTGCAGTTATCCATTACAGCTGTGCTTCAGGGAAACCTGTTCCAAGTCGCTTCACTTATTTACATATAGACAATCCTCTGCGTCCTGCGCGGCATTCCCAGATGAACAAGGTTAAAATCACCTCGTCACCCCTTGAGATGTTTTCGAGGGGTTATGGTTGTTTGGGTTTACAAGACAGTCACTATCACATGTAGAAAAAGGTCAATGGGTGCTTGTTTGAGTACAATACCACACTCGAAAACAGACAGTAATTTGATCACAGAGTCATTAATCAGAAGGAAGTGCAAGCGGACACATCAAGTAAAGCCTTAAACTAGATAAAGAGCTTTTCTGTTGGGTCTATCTAAAAGAAAACACTGATTTTTGGAAGGTTAATGCATCTTTATTCTACAGATATAGTGAAAACACACACCAAATCTGCACATTAGATGCATTAGATTATTTTTTCTCAAGGACTAATGATGGAGTAATGAGGCTGAAAATTCAGCTTTGCATCAGAGGAATTAAAAATATATATATATATATTTAAATAGAAAACTGTTATTTTAAATTATAATAATATGTGTAATAAATTAGTGTGCCTCTTGAGGCCAGGAGAGTGAGGTTTACACACACAGTTCTTACTGGCCTACATCCGTTACATTAGCTGCTAGGGCTGCACGATTATGACAAAAATCATAATTGTCGATTATTCCCTTGAAATTGTAATTGCGATTATTAAATACGATTATCACAATTTGCATTGAATGATGTTTTGAATAGCTTTACACTATGGGTGTAACAATACACTTGTCACGATTCGATATAAATCACGATACTTAACTTATCGATGAACGATATTTTAAGACAAAATAAAGTTTTTTTTGTTTACTTTCTTTTTAAAATTGTTATTATTAAATTCTTATTATTCTTATTGTATTATTATCAGGACCCACAAATTTCCCCCCATTGCATATTATACATTATATTCAAGGTTATAATAGTGGTTTAATGTAGAAATGTCGGCCACTGAAACTCCGAAAACTTTTTTTTCTTTTTTTTCTCATGCCTACTTTCAATGCAGGCAGCATTCTCTCCCCACCTCTCCCTCCTCTCCTGCTATTAAAGCACTATAAGAATAAACCACCTAAAATGCCTTAAGTAATCATACAACCAAATGTGATCTGGTGATTAAATGAATTCTTTGGGGAACCAAAAATGGTTCTTCTATAGCATTTTTGGTTCTTCCTGGTAGTTGGCATTTTTGTCAATTTAAAACCCAAGCATCAGTTTTACCATAGTTGTACAAAAATAAGCAATACATTGATCATAATGAATTAATTTGCGTCAAAACTGCACAATAGTATAATTTTTTTCTACAAATTTTCCACAAAAAATATGACCCAAGAAGCTTTAGCACTGTCTTCAGTGACAGTCCCCATACAATTGTCAAGCTAGTAATTTTCAGTCAGAGAAACAGAGGACTGATTTGTCCCATACATGTCATCCTTTGTCCTGTTTTTGACTGCTACGCCGATCTAACCACTGACTAAGGGGCTGTTACTAAAGGTCATTATTTTAAATGTAGATGTGCGACAAGTGTGCTCAAATACAGAGCAACGGCGTCATGATGCTCATGCAGAGTGGCGTGCTCATCCATGCCGCATCGAGATGAAAAAGCTTAGCGACGGCAAACACCACAGAAGCGTTTAGTTTGTTATGCAACCTAGGTGTATGCGAGTAAAATGCCTTTAAACGTGGCAGGGAAATCTATTTGTGTATGCATTTGTAGATTATATTGCAAACAAATGATTATGATATTCGTGGTGATGATGTAATAGGAGATCCCAGTTGTGTTCAGGATTCTTTGATGAACAGAACGTTGAAAAGAACAACATTAATCTGAAATAGAAAGCTTTTGTAACATTAAAATGTCTTTACTGTCACTTTTTTTTTTTTTTTTTTTTTACAAATTTAATGCATTCTTGCTGAATAAAACGAATTTATTTAAAACAAATACTGTCCCCAAACTTTTGAATGGTAGTCCTATGAAAAACACTACAAAAGCTTTCGATGGATTGTATGTAAAAATAGACATTTCTATGCATTAAAATAATTTTTAGGATTAATTTGTCCATTAAAAGGTTACGCAAAACAAATGTGTTTATATCTGAGAACCTTTTATACACATACTCAACTGCAGACACTGAAATGGCATTCACTGTGCGATACAGTACAAATATTTTGAATGTCCCTTATTTTCCTATAAAGAACCACAATTGTCCCTTTTTTCTTTGCCTGAAGTTGGTTGGCAGTTTGATGTTAATTATAACCCAGAGGTTTGTTAATTATTAATATTTACTGCCATTCTATTGGTTATATTTTATCCACCAATTTATTATAATATCTAAATATGTAATATTGAGCATCTTTATTGCAATGTGGCCATGTCTGCTTATTTTTTTGGGAGGAAAATTTTCTCTTATTCATAAATTCATGAAGCATGAAAACTGGGCTGGTGTACTTGTCTAGTGAAATCTGGGAAAACTGACCTGGCTCCTGTCCATGCGAGTAGAGGAAGATCAGCATATGAAGACTGAATAGCTGCTACTGTTAATGCAGACTGGTCAAAAGTTATTTAATAAAGATGTGTGAATTGGACTTCACCCTATAATTAGTTTATTTAAAATATAAATTAATTTACAGGACAGCGATTGAGCCTGTGCCGCTGCATGTCATATATGACATAACTCTCACGGCAGATGCACACTTTTTGCGTCATCAGCAGCATGAGATCTGCAAATTGAGAGATCAATTGAGTGACCGGTAGCCGATTGTTTGGGTCACCCTTAAACCTCAGTCATTGTGCCTTCAGAGAAATAGCTAGTGTTGTGTTTTCAACAACACACATTTCTAATAATCTCTGGTCACTGAACACAGTATCAGCACAAAGCTGAAATCATTTATCATCCCCTTCCTTCTCCTTCACCAAGAGGAAAACAACACGATTGGAATTTTATATTAAAAGAAAAAGTTAATACAAAAATCTTGTCATTTTTTAAAACATGTCTTTCTTCTGTGGAACAGTAGATATTTTAAAGAATTTTCACACTGCAATTTTCCATAACTTGAAGGTGAATAAGGATTTAGCAAACTTTAAAAAGGCACCATAAAAGTGCTTTCTAGCTTTGTTTCTCATAGAAAGCTACTGTTTGACGTCCGATATACAACTTAAAAATATAACAGTTCTTTGGACTTTTTATGGTTCATTCATGCTGCTTTTTTGTGTCCCTGTTCTCAGTATAAATTTAAAGGGATCCCCTGGTGTTGAGACTTGTATGGCTTAATATAACATAAATGATGTCTCTTACTGAATTATGTGGTAGAAAACCCATGAAAGATCTACGTTATTTTAAAAATCGATTTTATATTTGGACCATGGGCAGCGCCATTTTGTTTGCGTTCTAGGTTGATGACGTAGAATGGTTGAACTCCTCAATCAGCTGGCATTACCCGTAGCTATTTTTACCACAACGCAACTCGAAAATTGTTTCAGAGTTAAACAAAACCAATGAATTGCTTTGTAATTGTACTTAAAACACACTCAAACATACATGTGCACACAAACTCACCTACACAAGTCACAAACAGATCGGCGGGCGCGCACACACACACACCTGACAGACTGCTCTGTCTCAATCGCATGCATCATCACCAAAACATCCTGCCTCTCTTCCTCACGTTACCTTATCCCATCGTCTTACCTAGATATTTCCCTCTGCTGGTCACATTAGGCATTACAGTTAATCTACTATCAACAGTCTATCTAGGATATCAACACAGGGAATAGATTGAGGGTTATGTATGTACGTGTGTGTGTGTGTGTTCGCGCCGATCTGTTGGAGTGTGTGTGTGTTCGCGCCGATCTGTTGGGGTGTGTGTGTGTGTGTGTGTTCGCGCCGATCTGTTGGGGTGTGTGTGAGTCTGTGAGAGAGAGAGTTTGTGTGCACATGTATGTTTGAGTGCGTGAAGTCGGACAGCTGTTTGTAAATCGGCTTTACACTCGTTATTGCGGTGGAACGTGAGACTGAATGACTGCACTCAAACACAGGGCCGTGCACAGGGGGGTGGCCCGGTGGCTAGAGCCACTGCCCCTTTGCCCTCATCGGCTAAGGTGCCCCTCTTGCCCCCTTCCCTCCCTCACCCTCAGAGGATTCCCATAAAAGCGTTCGGTTCCGCTAAAAATCCACTAGTTCCGCTAAACCTTTCTGTGTTTTCCCGCTCGCTCCGCGCAGCATCGCTCAAAGTCTGCGGCTGTCTGCTCTCTGTGGAGACGGCTGTTCCAGAATGTCGTCGCATTAACAGGTATATTACCAACTACAATCCACAACGTTGAATTGTTTCAACAGTGCAAACATGGATTCAAAGCTCCAGCATGCCACTCCTGTAAAATAGATTTCCGATTATAATCAATTTTACGAGTTAATAGGCTACTAGTATCTATAGCCTAACATATTTCATATTTATGATATTTTATTTAGACCATATTAATCGTATACACAATTTTAAAAAAGTTAATACAGGCTATTATAAATATACATGAGTTGTATCAGGGTAGCCTACAATGGGGCTAAAGCACACCCTAAGAAAAATGTGCTCATTTTTCAAAAAAGTCCATAGTTGTGCAAAAAAGCAACGTTTGCAGTATTTTCTGTTTATTTTGATTAATAAAATATTTAATTATTGTTCAGTAAATATTAAAATGTTAATATAAAAATATATTTTAAAATACAGAAACAAACGTTTAGCCTAAGTAAATAATCTGAAAACATTGAATGAATGAGATTCTATAATAATTTTATAAAGTTTCTTTCTGTAACAACTAAATATATGTGTATTATATGATTATTATCATATATTTTATTATAAATATGATGTTGCCTCTAAGATGGACACCCAAATTATGATATTTACCAGCTGAATCTTAACCATGTCATGTCAACAAATGGAAGTCAGTCAGGCTGTTTATTATCATGTTAAATATGCCTTTTACCCCAAATACCATACTTTTATATATTCTGTTATTAAAAATCTGTTGCGTATGATTTACATAAATCATAAACAAGACCTTTGTCTCAAAATATATTCAATTTTAGTGATTCTCATTTGCTACTTAAATCTCCAATAAAAAATGTAAATAGAAAAGATATCAAATTAGCCCAGAATCAGCTTTTTGGAAGAATAATTAGAACAACAGAAATTTAATTAGCACTAAAGCCTAACAATTGTATTTACAGTATGATTGTAAAAGGTTTGTTATTCATTTCCTATATTAAGATGATACTCAATCCCCTTATAGTGCCCCTTTTTTTTGGTTTGGGCCACTGCCCCTCAAAATATCTGTGCACGGCCCTGCTCGAACATGTCCACTATGGTGTCGGACAACACTACAAATGGCCGTCCCTTCAAATAATGCCCTATTTAAGGGTATAGGGTCGATTTCAGATTCAGCCCCTGTCGTGGAGACTGAGCAGCCCAACATCTCGATTGAAACAGAGCCTGTCGTGTGCGCGCCCGCCGATCTGTTTGTGACTTGTGTAGGTGAGTTTGTGTGCACATGTATGTTTGAGTGTGTTTTAAGTACAATTACAAAGGAATTCATTGGTTTTGTTTAACTCTGAAACAATTTTCGAGTTGCGTTGTGGTAAAAATAGCTACGGGTAATGCCAGCTGATTGAGGAGTTCAACCATTCTACGTCATCAACCTAGAACGCAAACAAAATGGCGGCGCCCATGGTCCAAATATAAAATCGATTTTTAAAATAACGTAGATCTTTCATGGGTTTTCTACCACATAATTCAGTAAGAGACATCATTTATGTTATATTAAGCCATACAAGTCTCAACACCAGGGGATCCCTTTAATATGAATCAAGCTCATTATACATTAAACTAAATTTAAAACAATTTGAGTCACAATTTTATTGTGAATTATTCCTTTAAAGTCCCAGTGATGTATTTCTAACTAAAACAGAATATTGAATCGAGGGCAGGGTTTTATATCAGCGCTTCTCCTCTCCATATTGCACTCACACCAGACTTGGAGGCGAGTGGCTGAGTATAATCAAACCTAAGCCGTAAAACTGACATCATCGGAGAAGGAATGCCATTCCAGACTGGAATGACCGGAATTAACGTTTCAGATTTTGATAAAAGATTACCACAAACAATTTTTTTCTGTGCATTAACTGACGCAGATTAATTGTTCACCCTAAGACCTGTAATGTGTGCTAACACAGTAAATAGGGCCCATTTTGATTTCATGAGGACTTTAAAATAATTGTACACCTCTGTAAACGTAGTGTAAGTTCTGAAGTGCGTTTCTCATTAACTGCAGTTTTATAGTCACTTTAGGAAATTTCACAATTCCATATACACACACTAAGTGTTTTTGTGAATTTTTGTAGGATGATAAGAGCACCAGGGGCTTTTATTTCCCACTGCAGGGCATGTGGAGCACGGCAGAGTCGGAGTGAAACACACAAGACAGATGGGCTCCACTGTTTGATTGTTTTGAAGTGTCATTGAAAAGACTATTTGAAATCTGAATTGTCTTAGAAAACATCATGACAAACCTCTCTCCACTCTCATCAGGACTCCATCTCTCCTTTAGTTTTCTCTCTCGCTCTCTCTGAATAAAACTACACTTGAGAAGAGAGCTAAACATTTACTAGAAAGCTTGAGACATGCACCTGATCACTAAAATGGAGAAATCCTTTTTTCCTGATGAATAAATAAAGTGAAAAGATTGTAATAATCATTTATATAAGTAATGTTTTCTTTTACCATCATAATTTTATACATTTGAATTATCTTCGCTTTTCACAGCAAATACTAATTCATGTGATTAACTGGATTAATTGTCATATTGTGTAATTACCATGATTAAAGCATAATTTCTAGATGGCTGCATGTATCTTAACCCTCATATAAATCAGTATTGATACAATGGCACATTTGTCTTCAACCTATTACTAAAGAGATGAAAAACAATTAGCCTTAACCAATTCAAAACCGAAAAAGGAACACATTTATTTTCCTCAACAGTGATGATGAAAGCTCCTGCAAAGACACATCCACAGGATATATAGCTTCAGGTGCAAAAGTGCTCAAATTCACAACCTGCTCTCTAAAAACTTTCAAAAATACTAAACAATTAACTGTTGCATCATTTTAGCTGCATTTGACGACCCTTTGAATGAGTGTAACGCTTAAATCATGTCGATGAAACATTTGTTAGTATTTGGATCGGAGCAAACTGAATTGTGGCATTAAGTCAAATCACATGTTGACTTTGCATAGTCTTAGTTTCATATTTCTATTGGTCTTAGATTTAGCTGAATATTTAGCTGGTATTATTGGAGTGATTTTAAGGATTCATTGCCTGGTTCACTGTATTCGCATTTCCATAGCTTTGCTTTGAAATGGATATCATAGATTCAGCAGATGAAGAAAAATGCTCTGAATGAGAGAAGACAGAATTTCAAGACAGTCTCATTCAGCTCAATAATTTCAAAACTTAAGATGTCACTACTGAGTTGTTCCTTTTAACAGAGAAGAAAGGAATATCCAGCTTTGATCCAAATATATTTGACCAAATCACATCGCTTAACTGTTTTTAGTATGGGGCCTGAATGAAAAATACTATTATGCCACTATGCGTAATATTTTGAGACACTGTTTTGGATTTATGGGGAAAATAACAAACAGGCTGGAATATTTTTACCACGATAGGGTTGTTGTGTACACACGTGCAGACACACAAATGTTCAAAAACAAAAATAGTGAATTTTGCCTAATAGGTCCCCATTAAAGGAAACACTCCAAAGGATGTGGCCTGTTCAATATTCCTTTGATTTAAATATATTCCATTTTACCAAGTGCTTTTCACAGATATGTTTGCTTGCTAGACAGGTGCACCCCATGGATGGATACTTCAAAAAGGCAGTAATCACAGGGCAGGATCTTGTTCTGACATTCACATGTCTTTGGTGTAAGCGTCAACTTCAGGACATCAGAGTCTCGTGAATTCAAGTTGTAAACTGACTTCTCATTCAGAGGTCCAGATGGATCATCAAGATGGCTGCAAACAGCACTAGCAATGAGGCCCACAGTTAAACACCTTAAGTGGGTCAGCAGGAGTGTAATATGGGGCAGGCTTTTAAAGATATGTGTGTGGGTGGTACGATAGAGCCCTGCAAATCCCTGTGAGCACACTTAAAACAAAGCAAAGGATATGTATAATCATAAATTGAACACATATAGCACAGACATACAGCATAGCTTGTTTAAAACATACTAAAATAACACAAAAAACCCTACTTAAATTAGCCTAAGATGGTTTGTTGTTGTTAATTAGCTATTTTAAAATGATTTCCCAACATGGCCAGCTGGTCAAGATGGCATCCCAGCCCGGTCAAGCTGGTGTTTATCTGGTGTGCCAACTGAAAATTGCACTAAACTCCTATAAAACTAGCCAACAGACTAGCCTGACAGTAAAAAGCCATGATATAGAGAAGAAGAAGAAGACAAAAAACATTTGTGGTAAGTTCCCCAATTCTATAACTACATGCGTCTAACTCAACTCCTAAATCATAATATGAATAATAATAATAATAACAATACATTTGACTTGTAACGCACTTTATATTAAACAAAATCTCAAAGTGCTAAAAGATGGCCATTGTTTACTACATGGAGCTGAAGTCTGTAGGACAGTGGCCCTCCTGGAGTACCATGGGTGCAGCGGCACAATGATATTAGGCAGCACCTGAAAATAGTCCCTAGAGCGCACTCTGCGCACCCACAGTACGGCAGCAAAGTTCCCTGATTATCACGCAGGAATGAGAGTATAGTTCCTAGCCATATCGGAACTTTTGAAATTGCAACTTTTCATTTTCCGTCTTAATGTAACTATAAACATAACAACATGTAAATAGGAAAATGTTATTTTGTCACTTATTGCAGTAGGCTATAGAGCTGTTTACCTCCAGACTTTGTGCTGAGCTAGGCTAGCGGTGGCTCCGTCAGACAGAATTATGGCACGTACAGAGATGAGAATGGTATGTATGGACTTATCTAACTCTGGGGGACACAGTGAATAAGCTTAAGTTAAAAAAAGTCAGCATATTCCTTTAAAAATAAACATGTTAGAGTGTGATCATAGGTTATATGACATGTTACAGCCAGATATGATGCATATCCCCGCAGGTGAGTAGCTCCACAACAAGCCAATGTCAAAACAGCCACAAATATAACTAAAATGTCGCAGACACTTCATTCACTTCACATCTTCTTTTAAAGTAATTAGCAGGATTGTCTCTCTCTCCTATTGCGGTATTTAATTGATAAATGAAATGCAGCTCATATCTGGTGCTTTCATTGACGTGAACTGAAGATTGGATTTATATTTATTTTGTTATATTTAAGGATCCGTTATAATCAATAAGATAGCTATCCGATCAGTAAAAATGCAAAGTTACCATGTAACACTAATCGCTGGAAAAACAGTTACTGAAATAGCTACATGCTATTAGCGCTTGCAGAACTCAGTAAACCTTTAAGGGGGGCTCAAGATGATTCAAAATGATTAAATATCAGACAAAACAAACTTTAAAATAAGCTAATTAAAATAAGCTTTCGGTTTCCAGAGAAGGATCCACTGCCACTGTTGTAGGCAGTGGCTGAAGGATGCAAAGAATTTTATATATATTGAAAATACATTTGAATTATATATATATATATGTATATGTATATCATTATGTGAATAAGCCTCCATCAATCCGACAGTCCATGGACAGGGATACAAAAGTGCTGAAGTATAATCTGTAGTTCTCAAGAAAGTGTTTCAGTGAAAGTGCACTTTAAGAACAGCTTTTCCAGCAGAGGTATAGAAAGCATAGTATTGGTGTTCATAAATGTACCTGTTAGAGGCATACCTGATATTACAGCATAATCAAATATAAATATTAAAAAAAGATTTACATTTATCAATATCGAGAAGCAATGGTTCATAGACCGTGAGGTTCATTGCTTCCCATTCCTTCCTGCGATTCATAACCGCATGAAAACTAATAGCTCAATAGGCTATGCAGAGGTGAACCTATCTAGTGCCACAGCTCAATGCATTTCACAACCAAATAAAAGTGTACTTGATAAAAATGGTGAAATATGTCCAAGCACCAGAGATTTAATAATGTGGACTTATTAAATCTTGGCATCATATGCAGAGAAACAGATGATAGGGAGATCCAGCATTGTGTCATTCACAGCAGGAATGTGAGGGGGCCTGAGACAATGCTTTAAATCTGACATTTTTCTCTCAAGTTCTCTCTTCGAGGACAGAAAGCAATCCTCACTTGATTGCCTGCATGCATTTACTTGTGAACAAAAGAATGATCAGAATGTACAATGAGCAATTTACTGTGCTCATAGTGTGTTTTTCTTCACACCAGCTCCTTTGCTATCAAATACGCATTAGTCTCTCACAGACTAATTAAGGAAATGATACATGACAAACACATGAACTTGAAATCCATCTAATTGCATGTCATTGCAATTCTAGGGTTTCCACAAGCATCCCTGATGCTGAAGAGAACGAGGGAGAGAAACGGGCTTGGCCTTGTAAATTAAAATAACACATCATTTTATACCCCAAGTGCGGTACGGGGGCGTTCGCCTCACACTGAAGGAGCAAATATATATTTCCTTCCCTTCACATCGAGCAGGGAGAAATATTGTTTAATCAATGGCACCAAGAACTTCGGCCACCTCAGCAGATTTCCCCCACCCACTTTTGACTGAGCATTTCTGCCGTGTTTACCCTTACTCCATCTCGTGGGGGGTATTCCAGAAATCAGGTTATGCCATACCTGAGTATGTTTAAACGCAAGTAAAAAAGATAACCTCGATTTTTGTTCCAAAAACGGAGGTAACTTTCAGGGTGAGTAAGTAGCAACTCATTCTCTGAACATTACCTGCTCTGGAGCAGCTCATGTTATGGGGTTAGTTTGCCAAAGAGGTTTTTAGATGCGTGTTATATAATTAATATAACCAATTAATGAACTAAAAGGGTTACTTATATAACATACAATATAATATATTAATTCTAATGCACTATTATAACAAAATAATGTTAATTCAATTCAAATATATTTATTATTTATTTTATTGTCATCTCACACATGGATCTGCAATCCATTAATTAGCCTCAAACAACAATATAATCATTATTCTCAGTGAATAAAGATTACCTATTAAATGAATAGATTAAAAATGATTGCACAACCACCAAATAGGTGGCAACATGCACAAAGTAGGTTATGTATATCGCCATTAAACAAAAGAAGAGCAGAAAGTAGAATGTCACGTTCTCTCAGGTTAACAAGTTACCGTCACGTTAGCGTCTCTTTCCATGGTGAATCGTCGATCTGTTGCGCTCTTTTGAGAATGTCTTGTGTGTTCATGGCTGAACTTACTCCCGAATGCATTTTTGGAACGAGTATGCAATATTTGTGTTAATCAACTGAGAGTTCAAGCTATATGTGACTAAGTTAACCTCTGATGTCTCAGTGTAGATCAGTGGTCAAGAATCAGACCAAAGTTAATTCCTTGTTGTCCAAACTAATCAGAGGTTAGAGCCCAGCACTGGCCTTTAAAGGGAACATATACTATCAAAAACGACTAGATGACAAATTATTTAATTATCTACCTATGCTTTTAATTATGTATGTTTCTTTTGCTTTGTTTTCTATCTTAGCCAAGACATTTCTGTAAAAGAGAGGTTTCTCACAAAATCAAAATCAATTAAATTTCAACTCGATTCAAAATTAAATTACAATTCAAATCCGAATTCCTTTTCAATTCCAAATTGAATTCCTCCGAAAAATAAATAAACCAAATTCTAAACATATCAATATATTAATAAATATATTTTCAAATTGTTTTTAAATAAAATAAAAAATAAAACAAATAAAAAATGTAATAAATTAAATAAATATAAATATCAAATAAATAAAATGCTACTGCTTTATCTCAGTGCTTGTAATTAAAACAATGCTGGACCTCTGAATGAGATGACAATATTCCGTGTGGCATAATAGTAAAAAAAGAAAAGAAAAAAAGAAAAAGGCAATGGGTCTCATTTATCATTCACTAATAATTGTGTGGATTCTTTCGGATTTTTACGCACAGGAGAACTTCTCATGAAAAGTTGTCACTCTCGTCAAACTTCCCACTGCTCGCAGATGCATTCTCGCCCAGATCCTCAAGCAATGCCAAGTGTTCTCAAAATAAACACCTTTTAAAAAGACCTAAATTACAGAGCTGTCTTTAGCCAGCTGCACATGTAATTATCAATGTAATTAGTCATGTTAGGATGAAATGTAATTTCTTAACACGATTACAAAGTCATACAGAACAAGTTCTTTTTGCGTACGTGGTTACATTTTTTCCTATGTTTTTCCATACATTTAGGAGAACAAATCTGTGAATTGTGATTTGTTTTTAAAGGGATAGTTCACCCAAAAATTTAAATTTGACATTTATCTGCTTACCCCCAGGCCATCCAAGGTGTATTTGTTTCTTCAGTAGAACACAAATTGAGATTTTAAACTCCAACCTTTGCTGTGTCAGTCATAAAAACATGTCAACGGGGTCTAATTTTATTAGGGTAAATCAACTTCAAATTAAAGGGATAGTTCAGTTTGAAATTAAATGTTGATATGTTTTAGCTTACCTCATGGGCATCTGAGATGTAGGAGTATTTGTTTCCCCAGTAGTTTCAATTTTGTGTGTACAGTGTGTACCCATCGTAAGTACACACTGATGGCCTAAGACACGAAACGAGCGGTTTGTGTGAGAAAACGAACAGTATATCGTTTTTACCTCTTGTACACCACTACGTCCTACTGATTCGAGGGCACGCGTACGTGTTTCCTCTGGTGTACAAGAGGTAAAATATAAATACAGTTCGTTTTATCACACAAACCGCTCATTTTCTGTCTTAGGCCATCAGTGTGTTCTTACGATGGGGGATTGTTTAATTTGGACTTCTCTGTGTATGCTCTTTGAGGTGGTGACCATAGACCTGCATTATGTGAGGCACAGACAAAAACAGTTTGACCTAAAATGATCAAAATTGAAACTACTGAAACAAATACTCCTACATCTCGGATGCCCATCAGGCAAGCTAAAACATATCAACATTTAATTTCAAAGTAAACTATCCCTTTAAGCCCTGTGGCTTGTGACGACACATTGATATCTTAAGGCACGAAACGAATGGTTTGTGCGATAAACCGAACAGTATTTATATATCTTTTTTTTAACCTCAAATACAACACCATGTCCAACAGGCCTAAAACCACAGCACTTCCGGAAAGGAAGGTCAACGTACATGATCTAGTCTAGAGACATCACTTCCTGTGTGTGAGGTCTCTACAGGGTCTGGCGTAGTTTACACAAATGCCAGAAGGGATCTTGTGCTCGCATACATCACTCATTGCTTACACAGTGCACAGTAACTGTGGCAGTGTTCCCTGCCACTGTGAAGATCTAAAGATATTTAAACTACGCCAAATTGTGTAGAGACCTCAGTTTTCATTTGAGAAATGCAGGTAAAATATTAATACGTAAATGTGCATGGTTTTGGCATGAAAAAGATTTTAAAAAGTTGCAGTACACTCAGAAAAAAAGGTACAGTGGAGGTATAATTGTGTTCCTTGGGGAACAAAACATGACTGTACCTTTACAGCACACAATTGGTCCTTAGGGTAGAATTATGCAATTGTTTTCATCTACCTAGAGGTACACAACTGACGGCCACTTATACCTTAAAAGCAACAATTTTGTACTACTTTTTTTTTTTTTTTTTTTTGAGTGGAGCCAAAAAAATAAATTCTATAAAGTGGAAAATGTACATAAAATCTGTGCAATTAACATAACATGATAAATGGACTTAAAGTAAAAAAATAAAATACTAGAAGAGTGTAGAATATTGCTCATATGGAAGAAAAAAAACTGAAGAGTGAAGTTAAAAGTCAGGCTAACAGCCTGAGCTGGAAGGCTTATCTCTGAGATGAAGACTGGCAAAAGATCAGAAGAAGGAGAGCATCCATGCAAAGAAGGAACAGTGTATGGTGGAGAACACCACTCAAAACAGATATGTAATCAGTGCTCAGAGGGATTTAAGACTGGGTGTTCAAAAAAACGCATGGAAAGTGTCACTAAGCGCTGCAACAAATTAGGTTCTAATCCATTTCTTTGAAGGGACTCTAATTAGTCCTCCAATTTTCTCTCACATCAGAACAAAAAGTGCTTCATGATGTAACATGATCTTGTTTAATGTAACATGCTCTGGCAAGATTGTTTTCTCCATGGTGACAGATGGGCCTGCATGTAGAAAAAAAAGGGCTTCTCATTTGCTTCTCATTAAACACCTATTATTCTTCCCAAATCCACATATGACGGCGAACAATTTGAGTCTTTGTCCACACAATAAAATACCCTGTAAAGTGTCAGAGTTCACAGACAGAAACAAAGACAACATCATGTACATAGTGAAAGTATATTTTAAGTTGACATATCTTGATTGAAATCTAGAGTTTGGATTTTCTAAATGCCCTTTTTCTTTGCGAAGGCAATTTCCTTTGGAAATTGTCGGCAGTAAATATGGTTAATGTGCTGCGCCTGCACTTCGCTCACACGGAGAGTTGAGGAAGGCTGACATGAGTTATCTGTATGATTCTTGCGAAAACTGAGATATGAATCCCTCCATCGTAAACTAGATTGTAGAGTGATGTACAATTGCCCTGGAGGGAGAAACACACCAGAACACCCCCCACCCACTGATGAAATTCAACATATGGATCATGATACAATACAAAAGGCTCTCTAATTAAATTTTATACAAATTATAGATAAGATTGCTAATGGATATTAAGCAGTATTTTAGACCTCCTTGGTTCAACCAAATTTTAACAATTAAGGCAACTTAAAGTCCCCCTGTAGTCAATCATCTTATCACCAAAATTTTAATGTTTTAAAACATTTTCAGAAGAAGTGGAAGATCAAAGTATACTTGCTCGTCTACAAGTTGACGGGTCAGAATTGTAATGCGTTTTTATGTATTGTTCTTTACAATATCGAACACATAACAGTGATTAGTATGATTAGCCTTTTGCTTGAGCTAATTATGTGTTGCTAATGTTATTCAAAAATAGCCACATTGTAAAATAAGATCTGTTTCTTTTTATTTTATTTGTATGGTATTATAACTGTTGAATAGAAAACAGCTTCTGTAGATGTACACAATTTTGTCCATAAGGGGGGTGGGGGGGTGGGGAGCTAATAGATATATGATCCAGAATCAAATTCGGAGGCTGAGATAAAGTGAACAGGAAAACCAGCAACAGCAGGACGTCCGTCTCTGTGGTATGTACTGTATTTAGTGGCCTGTCAACATTTGTGTGTCTTCACTCCCAGTTTATGAGGACATGATTCGGTTTATGGACTATTGTATGCGACTAGACCTTAGCAGTAGCAAGCAAAACGGTTTTGCACGTCAGACTAGTGTAACGTTATACATAGAACAACAATGGAGTAACCGTTAGCGCATTTGAATGACGAAGCACGCGATCGTGTCGTTTACTGATGTTTACTCATGCGACGATAGCCAACAGCACAGACATTTGAAGCAGTTTTACTCACCGACTGCTTCCAAAGCAGGACCGAACCTTTATCGCTGGGACCGCTCCGTCAAAAACACACTTCTTTGGTATGATTTGGTGAAGTCCTGACAGCAGTGACCGTAGAAATCCACTTTGCGACCCGACTGAAGCGATGTTGTGAAGCTTCCCGTCATTTCTGCGTTCAAATCGGTTCAAATGCAGCGCTGCCTTCCCGGAATGCTGTGCTGAAGCGTTGAAGTCGCTCAACGTCACTCATAGGAATAAAGTGGAGCGCGGCGCACGACGTAAGTGTTCAGAGACGAGTGGATCTGAGCGAGTGTTTATGGGCTTGCATTTCCTCTCTCGCTCTAGTCGCGCGCGCGCGCACCCTACCGGGAGAAGAGCCCGTACGGCCCATACAAGGACCTTCCGCTCTATTAACGTCAAGCCAACCCATACTCGAAAAAAACTCTCCGAAACTTGTGAGAAACCGGAAGGAGTATTTTTGACACAGAAATACTCCATCAAACGTCCAACATTAGTTTTTGAAACTTTGTCTATGTTTAGGATGGGAATCTTTAACAGTGTAAAAAGCTCAGTATGCATGAAACACCATTTCACCCCCCCTTTAAGGGGTTAGTTCACCAAAAAATTTAATTCTGTCATTCATTTCTCACCCTCATGTTGTTGCAAACCTGCAAGACCTTCGTTCATCTTCGGAACACAAATTAAGATATTTTTGATGAAATACGAGAGCTCTCCATAGACAGCAATTTAATCAACACTTTCAAGGTCCAGAAAGGTAGTAAAATCATTGTTAAAATAGTTAATGCGACTCCAGTGGTTCAACCTTAAATTGATGAAGCGAAGAGAATACTTTTGTGTGCACAAATAACAAAAATAACTTTATTCAACAATTTTGTTCTAGCCGTTGTAAACAGCCACTTCATTACATTAAGGTTGAACCACTGGAGTCACATTAACTATTTTAACAACCTTTTTGTTTCTTTTTTATTTTTACTACCTTTCTGGACCTTGAAAGTGTTCATTAAATTGCTGTCTATGGAGAGGTCAGAGAGCGCTCGGATTTCATCAAAAATATCTTAATTTATGTTCTGAAGTTTGCAACAACATGAGGGTGAGTAATTAATGACAGAATTTAACTTTTTGGGTGAACAAACCCCTTTAAGTAAACTAACCCCTTTATCAGCCCATCACTATATAAGTCGCTATTTAGTGGGGGGTTTTGCGCACAAAAACTAGTCTTGTCGTTTCATAAAATGATTGTAGAGCCACTGTAGTGAGATGGGCTTTGTAACGACGCCTTTAGTGCCTTTTATGGGTCTAGAGAGAGGAAATGACATTGATGTCAATGAAGGATTTCAACAAAAATATCTTTTCATGTTCCTAAGATGAATGGAGGTCTTACGGGTGTCGAACAACATTAGGGTAAATAATTATTGACAGAATTTTCATTTTGGAGGGAACTAACCCTTTAAGGAGAAAATTGTTAACACCTACAGAAGCTGTTTAATATTCAACAGTGACAATACAATACAAACTGATCTTATTTTACAATGTGTCTTTTTCATTAAATATAAAAGTAACTCAAAATTACTTTATCTTTTCTTTTTTTCCACTCTGAGATGGGCATTTGGAGAAAGAAAGAAAGAAAGAAAGAAAGAAAGAAAGAAAGAAAGAAAGAAAGAAAGAAAGAAAGAAAGAAAGAAAGAAAGAAAGAAAGAAAGAAAGAAAGAAAGAAAGAAAGAAAGAAAGAAAGAAAGAAAGAAAGAAAGAAAGAAAGAAAGAATACAAAGCATTGTCTACAACAAAGTTGTCTATATGACAAAGTGGTTTTATTAGTGCAAGAAGTCTGGACTTTAATCAAGCCAGCAAGCATGAAGGGAAGGACAAGCCTCAGCGAATAAAAATTAGAGTAGCTGACCAGCTCATCATTTATTGGCTGGTAGATGATGGCAGATGCAGGTCGACCATGATGTGGAATCAATGAACTGTACCACTACAGCACTAATCTCCATCGCCAATTATCCTTCACTCAGTCATAAATAAGACATGATCCTAACCATGGCTGCAAACAATTATGACATCCAACAAAGAAATAATGTAATAATGAAGAAGAATGAGACAATATTGCACTAAATTATGTGAGCAAATA
This sequence comes from Pseudorasbora parva, assembly GCF_024679245.1. Lineage (NCBI taxonomy): Eukaryota > Metazoa > Chordata > Actinopteri > Cypriniformes > Gobionidae > Pseudorasbora > Pseudorasbora parva. Next base: position 25,207,987 of record NC_090176.1, on the reverse strand, counting down.
ACCCTTCGGTACACTCAAACTGTGATATTGATTCCTCAACATCTGTTATCACTCCAGATTCATATTCCAGCTGCAGGTTGCCTTCTCACACACTACATGGTGACTAATTGTGTAGTCCAAAGCACAGAATGTTCTAAAATTCAATATCAAGCAACCACAGGGCTGAGTAAAAAAGTTGAGGTCATTATTACAGTCTTAACAGAAAAGTTGACATTGGGGCTATTCGACTCTGGTTCACATTTCACTTAAACTCATGTATCAGCTTTATTCAGTGAACAGATTCTTCACCTGTTCCTTGATTTGTCTGAACCAGAGAAAAAGAAAGAAAATAGCATGTCCTTGAGTGAGTTTCAAATTACTTGCCATACTAGGAAACAAACAACAATTAAAGATCTTTCTCAGCACATGTAAAAAGGATTTGTGCCACTTTGGCATTTTCATAGTGTCTGAATTTCACCAAGGGCAAAGAATGATAATTACACCAATCAACAGTTTTTAGTTATCTGAGATTTCAGATTGATTTTGTAGTCGGGAATTCAGAGGAAGCAAAATACCATGAACCCCTGTGTTGACACGGTAAAAAAAGAGACCCTGCTTGTTATCAACACGTTCAATGAAGAAGCGTCACAGTAATTAGCCTGGAGGAAATTGCCATGTTTTATTTTTTTTTACACCAGACAAAACTAGTTCTGAGTGCTATTAGATTTGCATTTATGTAGCAAAACAAATCACCGCATCTGTTGTAAGATTGTTTCCGATTTTTAAAAAAAAACCTTTGTAATGGTTGATATTCATTCTATTTCAGGCAAATAAAATGTAGTAGCAACACAAATGTCACAACCAAGTTCTTGTTGATTGGCCATTTTCAATGAATAATGTCTCTGTTCGCTAACCAGATATCAACTTTCAACTTTGAATTAGTCAGGCTCATTGGGAAAATATTCCTTTGGCAACATTACTGCAAAATTATAGTCAGTGTTTCCCACATATAGACTCATTTGCGGCGGTGCGGAACAGAATGAACACCGGCTGCCACGTACTGCGTTTCATCCTTTTTTATTTATTTTAAATGCAATTTAAAACATGTAAGCAGCGTGTCGGTCAGCTGCATTTCTTTTCTCTTCTCTCCCTCCGTCTTTTGCGTGGCTCTCGCACAGCACAAACGCAAACTCGCGGCAGCACATGGTCACTTGGATCACAGCACTCTCAATTGTTCTAAAAACAAACCAGTGCTCTCAATACATTTGAATGGCTTAAGCGGACAGACAACAGCTTCACTATAAAGTTATTTTCTGCAATCTTTGGTAAACAGTACAGCATAGTGTGCATTGATTATTACATCAAATACATTTACAGTATAATTTGATTATGGAGTGATAGAGATGCAACATTGTTAACATTAATGTTACTGTGCGTTCACACTGCCGGCGGCGAGAGCGGCAAGCTGGCCGGAAGTCATTCATTTTCAATGGGAGCCGGGCGGCGAGCTCCGGCGAGAGCGGCGCGGCGCGTCTTGGACGATTTGGGCGTCGAGGAGAGTTGAAATCAGCTCAACTTTATGGTAATGAGCTATGACGCGGTTCGGCGGCAAAAGGCGGCAACCAATTGGAATGTAGAAGTGCTCCGCTTGAGAGAAATCCAGATAACGCAGGCCTGTAAACTTTGGTTCCGACCACATTAGTTCCCAAGCAATTTGTAGGAGAGGTTGATCATTGCTGTGCGGGTTTCCCTATCATTTATGACAAGATCATTCATAGCGATGTGTAATTTGTTAAGAAGTCGCGCAACACTATTTTATAGGCGCTAGAACGCTCGTTGTTCAGCTGGTGTGCAATTAATTCTTACTTTCACATTTAAACGATTTCATGAAGTTAATTTATACCCTACTTGTGGTTAGTATATCCATCAACATGCTTGTTTGATTTGCGGCCTCTTTAAATACAGTTTAAAAAAAGAAAAATCATTCGATCTACGTCAGAGCGGCAGCACGTCCACGGAGCTTTCTACAGCGTCGTTGTCAGGGCTGCAAGAGCGAATTTTGACGCTCTCGCCGGCGGCGGTGTGAACGCACGGTTATGCTCTTCTTGTATTTAGCCCTGACGTATTCCTTACTATCACAGTAACGTGACTGTACAACTATTTTTCAATTAAAAAATGTTCTATATTTTAGTTTAATAATATGTATTGAATATTTTAAGGAGCTCGTTTGGTACTAAATACTATTTATGCAATAATTATGGTCCATTAATGGCCACTTAAAATATTGTTCTTCTAATATTTATATTATTTATATTACAAGTAGTGCAGTAATTAAGGTTAAAATAGAGAATTCCAAATGCAAAAAGGCAAATTAAGCAACTGCTTGCTTATTTTTAGGTTTTGCATTTGAATAGCCTACTTGTTTAGACATGGTCAAACACTAGATTATTTTAAACGTGACATTTTGACGCAGCACTAGGTAACTTTTCAACCTTCATAATATATTTTCAAGACTCTTGTGATGATACACCGACTTACAATAGGTTGAATGACACGTCTGCCATAGCTTGATGGGGTCTGTATCGTTTTTAATCGTACTTTTAAACTTCCGAGTTTCTGGTAGTAACCCGAGAACAAAAAGAACTACAAAATTCAACTGCTTTATGGCATATACATCACTTCCACTAACACCCACACTTCCTTAAATTCGGACGTGCGAGCCCAACTTTGTTCGTCGGATAATATAACCATGTCCGAAGCAGCGTAGACAAATAAGAAAGAAAAGGTTTTGTTGGAGGAAAGCAATAAGAGGAAACAAAAAATTAATCGGATTAAAGGCAGGACGAGCATCAACATTGGGCCAACGTTTGCTCGTTGGCGTGAGCTGAAGGAGGCGTGACCGACCGATGCTGTCCTGCTTGTTATGCTGCGTTCACACCGCACGCGAATGACGCGAATAAATCGCGCTATTCGCGCGAAGTTGGACGCGTGAACATTTTGAATCCATTCGCTTCATTCGCGCGTCAAATTCGCTTCATTCGCGTGTGACATTCACTACACAACAGACGCGAATTCGCCTCATGGGAGGGGGTTCTGCTAGTCATTTTGACTGGGTCTCTTGACTTCTTTTCTGTAAAAAATACTACTGTTAATGTGTGACAAAACGTAGTTTGAAGACTTTTTCAGGCGATAATATTGTTGTTTAATGCTCAAATCTGTGTTTTTTTTATACAAAAAGTGCTCATTCGCGTGTGACATTCACTACACAACAGACGCAAATTCGCGTCATGGGAGTGGGTTCTGCCAGGCAGCAGCAGTCGGCAGAAAGACTATCCGAGTTAAGGCTGCTCTCACCGGGGTTGATGAGCGCTGAGCTCCGGTGATCGCCTGGGTCTCACACCTCCGAAAACACCAGATCAAATTTTCAAATAGGAGCTCTCTTAATAAATAAATCACATATTTGAGCTTTAAACAACTACATTCTCGCCTGAAAAACTATTAAAAGTACATTTTGTGACACAATAGAGTAGTATTTTTAAATTACTCTGGCCTCGGGGTTCCCCTATGGGTTTCCCATCCGTCACTTCACCACGTGACAGCAGTAAGCAGGCTCCTCATTGGTTAACGCGGCGCGAATATCCGCCAAAGTTCAGATTTTTCAACTTGAGCGATTCGCGTGTTTCGCGCGGTTCGCGCGAATCACGCGTTCAAAACGCTCAATTCGCGTGATCATTGCCGCTTCATTCGCGCGAATCGCGCCATTCGCGCCGCCTCATTCGCGCGAATCGCGCCGCAGAAAGCCTATTCGCGTCTCTGCATTGACTTAACATGTAAATCACTCGCGCGAATTGCGTCATTCGCGTGCGGTGTGAACGCAGCATAATGGTGATTACCTACCACTCAAACATTGAATTGAAGTATCATATAGATTCTCTAAAACGGTAACCAATAGACTACTATAATGACGCTGGCTTGTAAACGTGAGCATCGTGATTATTTGGCGTTTGAAAAAAATAAAACCCATGAAATTTCAAATGACATGCTGAAACATATGCCACTGACTGTACCTGGGATGAAGACATTTCACACGCGACGCCAGAAGAACACCTGCATGTGAACTCCTCCTGCAGTGTTTAGGGTAACTGTTAGTGCTGCACCAACCCGCGGGCCGCTTTTATGAAGTTATTTGGCCCGCTCCGCACCACAGTATATATTTTTACAACCCGCCTCGCACCCACGACCATTAAATGTTATTTGGCCCGCTCCGCACCACTGTATATATTTTTACAACCCGCCTCGCACCCACGACCATTAAATAGACATACAGGGTCCGCGGGTTATGAGATGACCCGCGCATCACTAGTTCAGGGCTATCAGGGTTGTCATGTCAACAAATGCACGCGCGATGACATCCCCTGTTGTAGGATGACAGAGCTTATGACAGTAGTTGAGGACATTATTTTTTCCCAACTGTAGGGGGACCCCGAGAGCAAAAGTTACCCAGTGCTGCTTTAAAACGTTAACGTACATCCAATTTTTTTTATTGCCCCAAATTGCTTTTAATCTGTGGGAAACCCTGATAGTACACTGCTTCTTGTATGTTTTGCAACACATTCAAAATATAAATTCTAAAGCATTCTTTAGAAATGTTGGCCCATATTGATAGGGGCATCTTCCAGTTGATGGAGATTTGTGGGATGCACATCCAGGGCACGAAACTCCCGTTCCACCACATCCCGAAGATGCTCTGTTGGGTTGAGATCTGGTGACTGTGGGGGATATTTTAGTACAGTGAACTCATTGTCATATTCAAGAAACCAATTTTAAATGATTCAAGCTTTGTGACGGTGTATTATCCTGCTGGAAGTAGCCATCAGAGGATGGGTACATGGTGGTCATAAAGGGATAGACATGGTCAGAAACAATGCTCAGGTAGGCTGTGGCATTTAAACAATACCCAATTGGCACTAAGGGGCCTAAAGTGTGCCAAGAAAACATCCCTCACACCATTACACCACCACCCCTAGCCTGCACATTGGTAACAAGGCAAGATGGATCCATGCTCTCATTCTGTTCATGCCAAATTCTGACACGACCATCTGAATGTCTCAACAAAAATCAAGACTCATCAGACCAGGCAACATTTTTCCAGTCTTCAACTGTCCAATTTTGTTGAGCTCATGCAAATAGTAGCCTCTTTTTCCTATTTGTAGTTGTAGCGACTCAGGCGAATCAAACACACAATCGCCAGTTACATTTAACAAATATGTTTTGAATGCTTTGTGCTTAGTAACAGACCTTCCCCCAACACAACAGAGAAAGATTCTCCATTACCCTGGAAACCATCTGATAAGACGTTTTACGGCCCAGTCCAGAGTTAAAGACACAAAGCGTGGAAAACACACGCTTTTGCCTCAAATTATAGACAAACCATCTATAAATGAGCATGCACCCCAGGACATTGTATGTAAACACATAACTGTCTTGTAAAATGTTTCTTCTGTATGGTATTTTGCATCTTTTTGTCTTTTTCTTAACAACTTACTAGTTCAGGTAACCTCATATATGTCATGTCTCCTATCAAATTAATGCTCACTTCACGACTTACCCTTCCATGTATGTCACTTATTCAGAGAATGCAGTGTATGTTTGTTGCATTAATTAGAGTATGAATGGGCAGAGACCCACTGATTCAAGCTTGAAACAAAGAGCCATAAAATCTTCAGAGGAATTTCCCGCTTGAAAATCCTAACAATCTCATTGGTCAAGTCTACCCCAGGAGGGCGTGACTACTCCGACCTTAAAAAGAGAAGTGCTCGGATGCCCTCCCTCTCTCTCTCTTTCTCTCTCTGGCTGAACCAACACGTCATCGTGGCTGGCCCTTGAGCCAGGCCACAAATGCAGGCCCTCCAAGCAGGGAGGGCCTCCATACACAGAGCCATGTGCTGTGCGGGACCAGAAACCCCACCCACAGAAGGCCCACACACGGCTATTATGCCAACAGACCCCAACACTTCATGTGGACCTTCTTCAACTTCGACCATCAGAGACTCTGCAAGTTCACCATCGTTCCTTCACTCACCACGGAAGGAATCATGCGTGGAAAAACCCATCAGACCAAACCATCGAACTTTCTCCTGCAATTTCCACCTGGACGGTCTTCTACGGCTCAAGCCATATGCAAGTATTGTACGCAAAACAAATTGCTGTGTAGTGAGTGAAACTGTAAACCCCTTTGTTCAGACCTGCTGCATACCTCGATTGTAACAAGTGGTTATTTCAGTCAAAGTTGCTCTTCTATCATCTTGAATCAGTCGGCCCATTCTCCTCTGACCTCTAGCATCAACAAGGCATTTTTGCCCACAGGACTGCCACATACTAGCCTGGTCTTACCAGACTCTTGTACATTTAATTTGTACATAGAGTCAGGCCACTCTCCATTGACAAGGGTTTATTTCCATGAAGGTTGGCACTCTGTTGTCTAGAGTCTAGAAATGCATCTAAATAACAGCAAAGCAACCGTACGGTGGTCTGCAGGGGTCAAAAATTATTATAAACAGTGAATCTTTTAAGTGATATATATTCCTAAAAACTCAGAGATGTGGATTCGGACAGCTATGACATCACCACACGACCTCTGTGTTTGTCAAAAGCAGTAGGTAATTCGGCCGGGGATTTTTACATGGGTGGTGAGAGAAGGACGGCAATAAAATAACTGACCAGTCCCTGTAACTTAAATGATGGCAATACCTTCCAAATCCGACCCCACGAGAAACAGTTACCATCCGAATAGCTTCAGCATCTCCTTCATCACTAACGGAGCGAGCTGGAAAATCAAACTTTTCCTGAATTCATCCTGTTGGGGAGGAGGGCCACAACATCAGGGCCACCAACAAACCCCAGCAAATATTGTTATTGCTTCCAGCTTTAACTTCTGGATATTCAGCAGCGGTGCCACAACGGAATGAATGGTTTCGTTCACATCTTTCTCCGCTGACATTACTGTACTACAACTCAGACTAGCGCATGACATCAACGCATCATTCTCAGCCACTCCCTCTGTTCACTGATTGGACCGGTAAAAATTTGTTCGGAGAAAACCTAAGAATACACCGCAGTCCCAGACGTAGTACTGAAAATAAAAAAAATGAAAATAGAGCGGAACTACGTAGGAGGGCAGAGCCAGGCTAGCCGCATACTGGATGTTTTTTTTCCTTTACACACCATTCTTTGTAAACCCTAGAAATGGTTGTGCATGAAAATCCCAGTAACTGAGCAGATTGTGAAATACTCAGACTGGCCCGTCTGGCACCAACAACCATGCCACTCTAAAAATTGCTTAAATCACCTTTCTTTCCCATTCTGACATTCAGTTTGGAGTTCAGGAGATTGTCTTGACCAGGACCACACCCCTAAATGCATTGAAGCAACTGCTATGTGATTGGTTGATTAGATAATGGCATTAATGAGAAATTGAACAGGTGTTCCTAATAATCCTTTAGGTGAGTGTATAAAAATAATATTATTTGGAACTGTTTTTTTATTTTAATTTTATTTTTCTTAAATGAAAACAGGGGCATGTATTTCTTACGCGTATAGGTTGGATTCGGTCTAGCAACAAAGAACAATGACAAGCAGGACTGTATATTCCTAGCACCAGCCTCAGAGAAACAAAAACCCAAGTGCTCAAGCAAAGGAGCACATCTACGCTAAACCAGACTTGTGTTGCAAATCCATGGCTCTCTGCTCCATCAGTGTGCGGCTTCACCTGCATTAATACTTTATAGAGCAAAGAACAGCTACAAGTGCCCGCTAATGGCCTGGAAATAATATGCTTTTCTCCAGCCCCTTACGAAAGGAGATAGCAGGGGGAAAAAAACGTGTACGGCCCATTACTGTTTGCTCCGCACTTTCCTCGCCATTTCGTGTTCTCACAGCAAAGGGCAAGCCAACGTTCTTGCACATCAACAAAAGGAACTAAAAAATAGCTGTCGGCCATAATTACTATTGTAATAGCTGACTGAGGGACAAGGACTGAGGCAAATGAGAGAATGTTAGCGAGAAGTGATGGGTACAAAAGGGCAATGGGGAGGCTAAAAACCTCAGAGAAAAACACCCCTGTGCTTGCATTCAGTCTGCAGTAGCGTCACATTCTCTCCATCTCTTTCTCTATCTATCTTCCTCCACCTCAGCTGCTCTGTTATAAAATTTAGTGAGACTCTTAGGCATTTAAGGCACCAAATGCAAGGGCTGTTTTAAAAGTTAGAATGTAGAGGTCACAAAATTGACTATACCCATTCAATTTAATTAAATAAATATCATTGACATGTTAATAGTATAATATAAAAAACAACAATATTGTAAATAATCCAACAAAACCAGTAACTATTTGGTCTATACCCAGCTTCCTCTGCGTGAGAGGAAAAATGTAATGGCGGTCTTTTTTTTTTAAATGGGATTTTCCATACAATAAAAAAAAAACAAGATGATCGCGGAAGATTTGGTTTCAAAGTAAAATGTAAAAGTGCCTATTTAAGTGAATTTGTCATTGTGTGTTGTTGCGTTTTTCTTCAAGAATAATAGGCTAATGAACCCACAGTTCAAGCAACCCGCAACCGAAAAGGCGCTACTTCTAAACCAAAACTAACATCTGCTAGGCCTCACCGAGCGCACATTTACTGACGAGCTGACATTCACAGTGTGCGCGCACTGGCGCGGTTTCAGTTCATGCATATGGAAGCTTAACTTTCATAGGAATTAATTGAAAGTACTCGCTTTGCTCCGCTCCGTTATTAATACCAGAGCAGCCGTGTGCATCTGTTCCTTTCGGTTCGATATAATTTGTGATTTAAAAGCCCAGTTGTTGATACCGGTGTAAACGCGTTGATTAACCGGTGGGAAAATTTCCACAAGGCACATCTCTATGTGTGCCAACTCGTAGGCCGCATTCCAAACGTAGGCATATATATATTTTATATTTTTATATATATATATATATATATATATATATATATATATATATATATATATATATATATATATATATATATATAATATATAATATATATATATATATATATAATATATAATATATAATATATTATATATATATATATATATATATATATATATATATATATATATATAATATATATATATGCTTAACTGGCTGAAATCAGGGAAACTGTCAAGTGGGACAGTTAGTGACGGAGGAGAGGGACCAAGAGAGAGTGAGGGTTTGGAGGCAAAAGAGACGGAGAGAGTAGTGAAACATTTTATGTTCGATGTTGCACTTGAAAAGCTTCAGATTGATCCTCGTGTTTATTTATTTTATCTATATCGGACCTTATTCTCTTTAATGTTGTGGATCGTTTTCGTTTGTAACTTCATTGCAATTTAATTCAATGTACTGTCATTCTAATTTCCATAACCATTGTGTTATGATGATGATGACGCTAGCTCCACAGTCATTGAATAGGCCTAGTGGCCTATTGCTGCAATGTTTCTTTTATGCGGCTGAAAATAAACGTGCTTTCTGTCACTGAGCCTGTGTCTGTCACATCCTCTTAAAAGTGGAAGCTTGTGCGTAGCTTTGTTGCATTATATAGAAACTTTTTTGATGTTGTTATTGTCATTCATGTTCTGGTTATTTGCCCACGATTAAACAGGAGTCTCTATATGGCGATAAAACAAAGCTTTGTTTGTTTTTGTTTTTTTGGAGTGGGTATTGGGGGTGCGCAAACCCGTTTGGGACATAGAAGGGGGTGCGCAGGTAAAAAAAGTTTGGGAACCGCTGCCCTAGAAGGAAACATAATTATCGTGCCATTAGATTAGCAACATGTTAACGTCAAAAATCAGTTTTATTCAATGCTGAAACTATCAATGAAAACAGCTCAGAGTAATTAAAATGGATAATTTTACTAACTATTTCTGTTTATGCCTATGGTACTTTGCTATCAGCTTAACAACATGCTAATGTCAAAATCAATTGTGAACATAATTATCCAGCTTACTAAGGTATTTCATTTTAGGCAAAATCTTAAAGTCCCAGTGAACCAGAAGTAGCAAGTGAAATGGAATATTGAAAAAATGGCAGGGTTTTACTTCAGCACTCCTCTTCTCCATCTCACGTTCGTTGCAGACTAACAGTTGGAGGCGAGTGGTTAAGGATAATCAAACCTAAGCTGTAAAACTGCCATCATCTGAGAAGGAACACTGTTTCCAGACCAGAAGTGACTTTTCAGATTTTTTTTAAGATTAGCCTGACAAAATATTTTTTTCCGGTGTATTAATTTGCACAGATTCAATGTGTGTTAAGTAAATAGGGTCAATTTTTATTTCATGAGGACTTCAGGACTTGTTTCGCAAGTACCTTTTTGCAGTGAATGCAACCCAGAATGCATTGTGAGAAAAAAATTAATCAAAGATGGCTGACAAATAAACGCCAAATTATAAACTTAATTTAATGCTATAAAAATATAGCTCAGAATAATTTAAATAGTTGTTACTAAATGAAACAGTATGTCAATTTTGCCGTTAGAGGTCACTTATTCAAAACAATAACAAAGGATTAGCCTGATTGATTAGCTTTTAAGTTTTCATCGTCACCAAAAATGCAAAAGAACCGTCAAACTTCTATTCTGCTCCCAAAGAAGTTTAATAAATTGCAACATTTCGACTATGGATGGAACGATTACTGGTTTCACGATAAACCATGATAAAATTCACTGACAGTTAGTAATATCGTTTAAAATTTAATTATCATTAAACCATGTGATTATCACGATTTTTAAAGGTCCCATGGCATGGGTTGTTTTATTGTTTTATAATGTTTCCTGGGGTTTACTTATATTGATAGTATGGTTTTTACATCAAAAAATGTCATAATTTAGAAATAAAAGGCATTTTTTCTATACTGATATTAGCCCTCTGTTTAGAATGCTCTGTTTCAAGAGGTGTGTCTTCTGTGAGTCTTCAGTGAAAACACCCACTGTTGTGATTGGCTGACATCTTTGCATTTAAAATAAGATAACCTGTGGATGGGGGCGTGGTTTAGTCAGACACAAGCAGGCAGCTGCAGCGCTGCCAGTCGAGAGAGAGCGAGAGAGAGACTGAGCTGGGCAGAGATTGCCGAGGTAGTGTTATTGTACCAAGTTCTTGAAAGGGGAAGTTTATTTTATTTGTATCTGAGAGCTCTGAATAAACAAGAGTGAACTTTGCAACGTTATTTCTCTCTGAAAATGCTTTCACCACAGCTAACAACAAACACTGACATGATACAGTAAAGAGCTTCTGTTAAGAATAATGAGCAGCGTCATTCAAACGTGTGATTGACCAATCCGAACATTATAAAGAGTGTTCTTTGAATGCTCTCTGTAGTTTAATCATTTAAATAACAGATTTGTTTCATGCTGCTAACAGAAATGACGTGAGGTTGATGGTTTTAGTCACTGGCTTGATTCACTGATGCATCAAGACAGTTTTAAACGATTTAGAAAGAAAGTCTGTGTGAACTTGAATGATTAGCTACACATCAGAACTCACTGATCCCAGATCAGGCATTAATGAACACTGTTACTCACTGTTTGTGGTGGTACTGTTGAATCCATATAGTAAAGCCTGTGCTGCTGACATCCACTGATAAAACTGACATTCTCTACTAATTCTCTGGGCTGGCAAAGCAGAGGAAGGAGCGGTAACTTTTCCTGGTATGACGTCATAACAGGAGAATTCAAGATCAGCTCGTCTAGGCTCTCATTTTCTCAAAGACAGAGAAAGACAGCCTGAACTCGTTTTACACTGATCAAAATTTCTGGCAACTTGGGACAACATTCAGGCTAGAACTCATATTAATGTTGAAAAACCTCATAAAAGAAAAAATTTATGGCATGGTACCTTTAAAACTCGCTGTTGTACAGCCCACATCAATCAATCTGGTGCATGCGTAGCGTGCAACACTGTTTTTTTAATGAGAAGAAATGGCAGATAGCAGTGACAGCGCCGGGAGATTTTTCAGCCTTCTAAAAGGACCAAATCTGAGGTGTGGTCATATTTTGACTTTTACAAAAGTCCTGAGGGAAACTTAATCAAAGATAGTCTCCCAGTCTGCAGAAAATGTAAGAGGAAATTCGCTGTAATAGAGGGAAACACTTCAAATCTGCGAACACAAGGCAAGTGGACTTTGACCTCTAAGACCAAAACTACTGGGAAATAACGCAAAGCTTGAACCAAAGATGAACGAAAAAGTTCAGACAAGACTAGGGTGACATTTAAGGGATAATAATCATGGTTTAACATTAACAACTGCCATTTGCGGGAGTATTTTTGCTGTGGTGTGTAACACAGTCACTCACACTAACCACTTAGATGGATGAACTTATTATAGTCTTCACAAAAGCCAGCTGTTATAATCATATTACACATTATAACCAATCACACGTCTTTCTATTGAGTTTATGAATGCAATGTCTAATAATCAGAGGCGTTAAGATTTGCGCTCTCACTCACTGAAATCTGCACTCAAAGATGAACGTGCGATGTATGCAGGAGATTCATTCGTCATACAGTGGTTGACTAGCCTAGAAATCTAGACGCACCCTAGCGGCAGCAAATCTAATCTGCTACGAATTTCGTCTAGCAACTCTCAATAAAATTCTGAGCTGTAAAAAACAAACTCTGGTCAGGCCAATTACATTGTGTATAGAGTCGGTGGGCGGGGCTTGACAATGACGGCAGAGTTGTGCTTGCGTGCTACTAGTAAACACAGAAGCTGGCGAACGGCAGTCTTTCGAATCAACTTTGACCGCGACTCTGGAAGACTTGGAGTTAAGCTTTTCTCTGAGAAAAGAACGGCACTGAAGTCATTCTTAATAAGGGAAGATATGTTCTGACTTTTGCCGACCGGATACGGCGAAAGTTTAATCTATCAGCTAGCTCTGCTTCACCTTCATTGCTCTGGTTGGTTGTAGCGCTATCCTATCGCGTGCAGAGGGAGTGTGAAAGACAACTGTTTATCCGCCCCTCGGATTGAGCTGTCAATGGTGAGTTTCCAGACCAAACATCTTGATGTGGGTATGGCTTGTCAGGCTAGTGGTTGACTGTTTTTGATTTATTACAGCAGCAAAAATAATTTTGCACAAAAAGCAAAACCACAGCGCATCTGACATGACTGGCTTAAATTTGAATAGACGTTTGAGATTGACGAATTTAGACATTAATCTCTTAAATTACACACAACATTTGTATACTTGTTTCTAACTTGAATAGTATTTGAAGAGAATGACTTGCATATATGATGAGTTAAATATATAATGACTTTCATAAAACTTACTGTAAAGTGTTTATCTAAGTGTCAGGTAAGATGCACACCTTTTGGATTTTTGATATTTAATAAAATAAACTGTCAAATCATATGAAAATATGGATATGCATTATTTCTCTAGAATACTGTTTGGGCTCTTACACAATATATGCTAGATTTAAATGCGTCATAACTGATAGAACACTGATGAGAATACTGCTTGAGAAAATATTTGCACCAAATTATTATTATTATTAATGCGTTATGCATTGCTTTTGATGACGGCCATTATAAGGAAGGAAATCCCACAGAATAGAATCTATCTTAAAAAAGTGCATACAGCTGCTTGATTTATTTGTTGTTTGTTGATTTTCAAATATAAAACTTGTTGAAATGTTTTGAGTGTGTGCATCTGTTCTTTAAGAACACTCATCTCATTCAAACAAAACCGTGATAATATTGATAACTTTTGATAAGATTTGCATCACTATAATCATGATGAAATTTCCATACTGTTTCATCCCTAATTTCGACCAAAGCAGTCTTTGTCATGCAAAGAAAACAACAACAAATGTTAAAACACCATGATGAACAATCACACCTGACAGGGTCAATCAGTAAATTGACCAATCATCCAATAAACCAATGAAATCCAGTAAAAAAAAAAAAAATAGGTATATGTTTGCCATGTTTGCCTTTGATGGTAAGCAATCTGACGGTATTCAGGCAGAAATCATGTTTATGGATCAGCCCAGAGCCAGGGACATTTTACGTTGCTGGATTTATTATGCTTAATGATTGTTCCTTTAGTTTTGTTGTTTATTTTATTTTATTTTATGATTAAAAAAATTAACAGAAGTTCCCTTTCAAAGCCTACAGCGAACGGCTGGTTTGTACTACAGCAGGAAGTGAAGGTATGTAATGATGTCACTAAAACCGTTTGTTGACTAACCCTCCGCCCACAAGAACACGCAAAATAGGGGGCTCGTTGCTCTCCCACGTGGAGAAGAGCGCACATTCAGCGCTTGCATCGCCCCTTTATGGTAAGAGGACCTTTCCGGTGCGCTAAAGCTGCTGTCCAATCACAACACGGCAAGCGCTGGCCCAATCAGAACTCGTTACGTATTTCTGAAGGAGGGACTTCAGAGAACAAGGAAATCATCAGGCCGTTTTTAGCACAGAGGAAACAGTGCTGTACAGATAAGTAAATTGTGTGAAAAATACTGTTTTTTTACATGTGAAACATGAACTCATGTTATATTGCACACTGTAAACATAATCAAAGCTTCGAAAACACACGAAGAACGGGACCTTTAAAGTTAAAGCATTTAAGCTCTTCCTGGAACAACGCTGAATACGGCAACTAACTAAATTAATTTACAACGCTTTACTAAATGATGTTCTTTTTAATGTTATGTAATATGACAGTCCCAGCCATAGTTACTATTAGCCGTGCATTGATTTTTGAGCAATATATATCATCTATATTATGCCTACACAAAAATAAACACACACTCTAAAAACTCCAATAATAAAATGTTGGAAGAGGAAAAAAATATATGCTGAACTAATTTTCTTACTTGTGCTTAGTTAAGAAGACTAATTATATTAAGTCTGCAGAAATATATTTGAAAAACATTAAAGTAATTGATATTTTCAAATCCAGTTAACATTTAGAATTGCAAATGTTGACTGGACTAAAAAAACGCGAATCCAGTCAACATTTTATAAAAGTAGGCTATATGGCCAACATAATATTTTACACCCAATATTTTACCATGGTAAATAGATTTTTGTTTGTGCTGTTGAAATGGGCTAGAAACATTTGATAAAATAGCCTATATCAGAACAATATTTGTGAAATTAGATGTATTTTCGATGTTTTGTTTATGATGGTATCTGCATTATAATGAGAAGATGGATCCTATAACACTTAGCTTATATTACATTATTTAATATACATATATAATTCATGAACATATGTAGTTAATTGTGGCATTTAATCTGCCTAATTTTAATGAATACGTACAAGAGCTTGTTTGACAACGCAAAAGGATCTGTATTGCTCGTTTGATCACTTTCGCGGAAGCATCTCTGGAGTACTTGTTTGATTTCGCGGAAGAATACAGATCAAAGGACTTCGCGAGGTTCACCGAGAGGCAGCAGCAGCGATTTTGAGGATGCAGTTCACGCGTCAGGTAAGTGTTAATGATTACATTTCAGACAAATATGTCGAACATATTAGGCTTGTGTGGATATTTAACGTTAGACGTGAAGTAAGAAGTAAATTATAAGTAAATATATTCAAGGGAAATAGGGATTATTTAGGCCTAAGTGATGTCTACGTCAAGTTCACTCCTCATCGAATAAATGATTTACGTTACGTTAATGTGGTCTTTAACCATGTTTACGTAATAATACATAATTTTGTTTTAAACTATAATACTATATAATGTATTTTAGATTTAATCTCAGCGTGTTGTGCTATTTTTTTGTCAGACAAACTTTCTCTCATTAGCTATAGGCCAAGGTGCCGTGGTGATGATTTTTATACGTGCAAATTTACTGAAACATGTCAGACGTGTAACTTAATGTAGGCCAAATAATGTACGCTATTTAGGGTTACGTGGTAGTGTTGAACGTGATTTCTTTCGCGTTCCAACTTTTGAAATTGTCCTGTAAATTAAGGGAACAACATAACCATGAATACTATGATAAAATGGCGCTCATTTCATCGTCCTCACAAGGAACGAATTCTAAACTTTAGTTTAGTCACACATGCAAGTAAATTCTTAATATTGATAAAATGTATAAAGAACATACTTTTTTTATTATTATTTTTTTTCTCTTTCTTTCTCAACAGGGTGTGACCAAGATATCCATTGATGCTTTGTCGTTGCAAAGTTTCTCATCCAAGCCAGTCAGTTCTTCTTAAAGGGATAGTTCACCCAAAAATGAAAATTCTGTCATTTACCCTCATGTTGTTCCAAACCTGTATGAGTTTCTTTGTTCCGCTGAACACAAAATAAGATATTTGGAAGAATATTTGTAACCAAGCAGATAGACCAAATATTCACTACCATAGTAGGGGGGAAATACTATAGTAAATGGTTGCTCTATCTGCTTTGTTACAAACATTCTTCCAAATATCTTATTTTGTGTTCAGCAGAACAAAGAAAATTATACAGGATTTGAACAACATGAGGGCGAATAAATGACGACAGAATTTTCATTTTTGGTGAACTATCCCTTTACCAGCTGAAACACTGAAAGTAGCAAGAATACTCCACTGGATCTACTTTGACTGTGTATTTTCAAAATTGAAGGTGCATTAAAGACATTATAGAAAAGTGACAAGGGCTTAGGTCATTTTTTTTATTATTTAAAGAAATTTGAAATTAATTCTTATGAAAATGTATTGTTTGTATGCCAAATGTTATAAATGCAGATGATACAATGTGTTTTAATTTGTTTTTATCCTCACTATAACATGTTGTAACTAGTTCCACCACTGCAATTTCTAGTATTTCTAGTAACAATTAAAACCATTTAAAAATGAAACCCCTAATTAAAACGTTTTAGTTGAATTAATTATAAAAACAGATTGAGCAAACATACATTTTAATGTTGAAGTCAAGTTTGAGCCAATTAAAAAATATTAATTCAGGTAACAATTTCTAGAACGAAATTGAGTGAACGTAAAAATTCTGTGGAACTAGTTACTAAATAATAATTCGTTGAAAGCACTAGAAATTTTTTACAGTGCAACATTACACCTTACATTTGAACAAAAGAGCAAAAGGCTGTGAATGCACACACACATTTAGTCATGATGAAGCTGTAAAATGCTCCAAAACAGAACTCCTGCGCGCTCACTGAATTTGTCCTTGTGTCTGCTTTACGTGTTTCTTGGTTGAGCAGCACACTCGCACATGACCCTGCTTAATCGATGATCAATAAGTTTTATAGATTAAAGGTATTATCAACAATCAATTGATCATCGATTAATTGTTAACATCCTTAATTGCAAGCCAACACTCATTTAATTTAATATTAAAGGGTTTGTTCCCCCAAAAATGAAAATTCTGTCAATAATTACTTTGTTGTTCGACACCCGTAAGACCTCCTTTCACCTTTGGAACACAAAAGAAGATATTTTTTGTTGAAATCCGTCTCATTACAGTGGCTCTACAATCATTTTATGAAGCGACGAGAATAGTTTTTGTGTGCAAAAAAAAACAACAACTAAATAGCGACTTATATAGTGATGGGCCAATTTCAAAACAAAGATTTGAACGGTTATGAATCAATGTAACGATTCAGGATTTGGATCACCAATGTCATGTGATTTCAGCAGTTTGACACGCAATCCAAATGACATTGGAGTCAATGAACAGAGGTCTTACAGGTGTCGAACGACATTTAGGGTACATAATTAATGACAGAATGTTCAATTAGCGCAGATAGCGCAAAGTTTCAGGTGAACTGACCCTTTAAGTAGAGCCTTTCAAATCGACCCTTAGAAGACAGCTGCCTATGAAGGGAGTAGGCAGCAAAGCATCTTTGAAACGTAGCTTGTATCTCTTTTTCTCTCTGGTGCCAAGCTCCTCATTCTCTTTTCCTTTCTATTTCAGAGATAAATTCCAGGTTCCCCAGTGATCGCTAAAGAAAGACAGTTTAGAAGAGAAATCTGATGCACAGGAATAGTGTCATCCCCAGAGGATGGCAACCTTTTAAACACAAACAGCTGAGCAGCGGAGACTAAAACTGACAGACCCTGTAGGAAAGACGAAAAGAGTAGGGTAAAAAAGAATGGTAGGGGAACAGGACATGTTACTGGAGTAAACACTAAATCCCCAGCAGTAAACTACCAGCAATGATAATCCATTAAGAATCAGTGCATAGAAAATATGGGCTTATGCCTCACTGCAGCGGCGGTTATTGATTGAGAGCCAGTCCGTCCTGAGAGGGGGCAGCGGCATTATCATGCAGCCTACGTAATGCCATTTCATTCAGGCGAGACCGGCGAGCTTTTGATTAAGAACAGATGCTGCTCACACCTCCCTTTCTCTTATGCACTGCTTATGAAAATGGCAGATTTAGGAGCTTTATCATGGTTTAATATCTCTAATGTCTTATATCCTCAACCACTCCCAAAGCCCTCTTTCTGTTCCAAAAACAAAAGGCACATTTCCCCCTGTAATTGGGTGCTATTAACAGAAATTGTGGCCTTTTGAGGATTATTTAATGCAAACATATCGACTTTATGCCATAAATGTTCTCCCTAAACTCAAGAAACAGACTGTCCCTTTCAAAATCAACCTAAAAATTGTTAACAAGACCATATATCAGCTTAAAACACCCATAGTGCAGTCCTTCTATATAAGAGAATACAGACTAATGCCTCACTGAATAGCACAGCTATAACTATGTTATCGTCGTTTTAAATAAATTTGCACAAGTTTGTCCAGCTTTATCTACACGCATACAGTATCATCACAAAGGGGGATACTGTTTGTATAATTGCAATATAAAACTATTATCAACTAGCTCTAATCTGCTAAAAGCAACAAGACATGATTAATATTAAGATATATTAGATAAATAATAACAAAATCCTCTACTGTTAAAACAATAAACATGCAGAAAACACACCAAAGAATATTGAGGATTGTATGAATGAGACTCCAGTGTCTCTTGCAATCGCACTTTGACATCTAGTGTTGTGGCACTGCCACCCTCATAAGTGACAGCCACTCCATTATCACATTATCAGAGTTGCCACATAAAACTTTACAGCGCCGACAACCAGCATTCATCACACCCTCACCTCCAAGAGGGCGCGTGGTGAGACTCTATCAGATTGACAAGTGGCTTGGGGTCTGACTGAAGCCTGACAATACTCCCCCAGAGCCCTATTTATGAGTTAGCGCACAGCGGCCTCGACGTCGGGACTTCCCAACGCACAAAATCGACCTTTGCTTTGTGGACGGTTCAGTGCCCCTTTAGACGGCACTCTGTTTAATAATTGCCTCCTTGCCATGTTCAGATTGGCCGTAAATACCCCTCCCCCCGTGTTTCACGGTGAATAGCAATTAGGAAAGTGATGACAAAGATTAGTATTTATGCAGTTGGTTCAAAAGAAGGACATATATTGTGCAGCTGTGACAATCCGGCAATAAAATCAGGGAGCGGCAAAAGTTTGATTACAATTTCCCAGAGAGGGCGGGAAGTGGCGGCGGTGGGGTGGGGAGGATTAGGCCTCAACGTACACCCCCTGTCTGTGATTGTGTCTGCCACATTACATTACCCCAGACGCTCCGAGAGGAGATATAATGAGATTATCACAAAGAAGCATGAATCGAATCCCAGATGAGACACCAGTAGGCAGTGAATGGGAGTCGCTGTTACTCACACCTGCATGAGCGCGGCTCCTCAAGCATGGAATGAGCAAAGCACTCGAGCGTAACTGCAGCGAAACGCGAACAGAGGTGATCCATTGCTCTCCTGCAAAATATCATTAAAGAAAAAATTAATAATCTTTTAACCGAAGATCTACATGAGACATGCAGCTAACGGCTCAATGTTAAGAGACTTTGTAATGTCTTGAGTGAATCTGTAATGTGCTGAAGTAACACTGCCTTAGATGCGTCTGGATAACATGGAACCATATCAGTGATTTCGTTTGCATTCAGAGTAGAGGAAATATTGAATAACCAAGGCTCAACATTAAGGTTTTCACTCGAAAATTAAAATTGTCATCATTTAATTACCTTTATGTCATTTTCAAACCTGTATGATTTTCTTTGTTCAGCGCAGCATAAAAGATGATGTTCTAAAGAGATTATAAAAAGTCAATGTGCCTCAAAATTTTTAAGCTTCAAAAGGACAAAGTTGCTGTCAAATTAAAGGTGCATTGAGTAGTTTGGTGCCAATTTAAAGTTTTTCATATTAAAGAAATTAAATTGTGGTTTTGTTAAGAGTCATCTGAATGATGTGCACTTGATACTACTCATAATAGCTTTAAATAAAAACGTTTTTTTAATTTTGTAAGGTGCGGGTCTCCCACCTCAAAATGTATCTCCTTGTTGCAGTGCTTCACTAAAAAGAATCAGCGCACTCATTGGCTGCTGCTAATACTGAAATGTTAGTTGGTGATGCGAATTTTGAGTTCAAATTTGGACAGTAAAACACTTATTATTCTTTAACATATTATTGTTTAAAGCAGGGATGCAAATGGGTGAAGGGTAAAAATGTGAAAACATTGAGATTTTTTTCTGTATATTTACTTTTCATGCTCATTTCTAGACACTATATTAAGTATCTTTGCATCTGCCTGAAAACTAATTCTAATAGGTAAGAGGTAGAAAGTTTATGCAGGGCAAAACAACCCTTTATAAAACACAAAAAGGATTCAATAGATATGGGAGCCTGAATACATAAACAAACCAAAAAACAAGATGACAACAACCAGAAAAAATGTATGTTGGAAATCATCTTAGCTTCATTAACACTCAAAACTGAAAACTGAAGATCCAAATGCATCAATATGGGATACTTTGTACACTGCCTTGAGTTAAACCCTATTTCTTTATTACTTTGTAATGTTACTCAAAAAAACTCACATTGGATCAAAATATTTTGATCTCAAAAAGGTGAATTCTCACCTAAAGGTGAGGAGTTTGCATCTATGTTAAAGGGTCATGAAACCCTAAACAGTTATGTGCGTTGAATATCACATTAGACATGGCTAATGCTTTTTTTTTTGTTGGGTACTAGTAAGATAATTAATTATTGTGTTGACCACTCTTTAAAACTATAAAATCCGTACTTTAAGTACACAAAGAAAACCAATGCTAGCCCAAAATCTACTGAAAGCCACTTTAATCTATACAATTCAACTGGTGTGCTGTAAGTGTTCTGAAATGAGAATCTTTTTTTATTATAAACTGATTGAAAATGAAGCCATTATTCACTCACATTTCAGATGCACACAGACTACATCAAATATGGCGAAACAAACCTCATTTGGACACAATGTGCAAACAAATGAGGTTTGACATTAGTTTCCCTATTAAATGTACATAGGAACTGAGCTGCTTTTTCGTGTCACACGGGCAAGTGGACAGCCATAAATGTTGAGCCCTGTGCAACATTGGCATCAAACACACACAGATGGCATCCTTCCGCGCTCACGCATACACTAACCACCTCATTTATCCCAATGAACTAAAGGTGAAATTCAGAGACAAAAGTCAAATGTATCTGTTAGATGGCCAAAGAGAAGCTGTCAATTATCCTACAGTATACAAACACAATAACCTCCAAAGGGGCTTTTAGTTGTAGCTGCACAAATACCATTTCATCAAAGTGAAAGGTCAAGCACATCATTCTCGCTAGTTGTTAAGATAAATAAACAAACGTACCAACCGTGAAAGGTCGAAAATCAGCACAGACTAAAAACTACAAGGAGAATAAAACATGACCTCAGACAGGCCATGATCGCATACTGCAAGGTCCTGCGGTAAACCCTTCACCGCTTGTTTCTCAATAAGGAAAACAAAATTAAAAAAAGAGCTTTTAGAATAATTAACAAATGCCAGCCAGGAGCAAAAACGTTATTATTTAAAATGGGCTGAATTAGCTGAAAATTAGTGAGCTGTGTATGAAGAGCTGTCATGTTGTCACATCACATTTAATGTGGGATCAATCTTCATATTGTACGAACTGCGCTGTTTACTCTGCTTAAAACATCGATAACTCATTGTCATCATAAAATGAAGCGGCGTTACTTGGATGGCATAAATATTTCAGATGAGTCATAACTGAACATTTCAGTGTGGAGGTGACACCGCTGACTTTGGGAGCAGAGGAGAAATGAACTCTACATGAGTTTGACATCGGTCACTCTGGAGTCTTGGAGATGAAAGCTCAGTCGAGGGATCTTGTCCCCTGCACACAAAATGAATTATTCATTGAGGATTTGGAGACATCAGTTAGAGGATCTGTCGATACCAACCCCCTTCTCCACCAAACACACAAAGACCGGCCAGTAACAGTACGCTTTGCCCTTTAATGCAACCTTTAAAATGTAGTGTCTCCTGATAGGTGGGTCATTGTGTTTAGAAGTCTTGGAGAGAAAGGATGCATCCAAAACAAACGCTTAGACTAGATGGCTTTATGCTTTTTGGATATTTCAAGAACAGTTTTAAAATATCACTTTTAAGAATCACTTTACTGGAGCGCAAAGACACGGTTTAATCTAAAGGTCAGGAATTGTACAAAACATCGACAGCTGGCTTTTGAAAGCTAGAGTTTTTGGACAAACTCGTTATATTTTCCATGGGAACATCATGTATTTGAGAGCTGGATTTAAGAAAAACATTAATGGGTCATTGATACACAAATAAAGAACACATGGCAAAATTCTTAGAAACATACTCTTTGTGTTCATGTTGATTTAGAAAAACATACTACCTTCAAAAAAGGGAATTTAATTATGCTAAAAATTTAATATATTTGCCTGACAAAAAGTTATTAAATATTTCACATCCTTAAAAGTCTTTACAAATACTTTGCCTTGCAGTGCCTGCACACGGAGAGTTCAAATTCTGAATTTAATATATTTATTTTAACAATCAATTTATCTGATTGAAAAATCAAGTGAAGTCAGATTAAATTGTGTTGTTCACCAATTTTTACCAACAGGCCAGACCAAACAAATAAAGGTGTAAAAGTACAATTCACAATTCAGTTTGCATGATAGTGATCTCACAACATCATATTCAGGATACTTTGAAGCCAAAATAAAGTTGAGATGTCCGAACACATTGTAAACAGTTCACAAAAAGTACTGTTCATTTAACGGCTTAAAGGAACACTCCACCGTTTTTAGCAATAGGGCTTATTTAACTTCTTTCCTACATTTAGATATATGTGGCCAATAACGGAATTTTCTGGGTTTCCATGTTTTCACTGTCGGGCGCTAGGGGGCGCTATTGCGCATCTTCTGAATGAGTACTGAATCTCCTGATCAAAACATAGGTGAGGAAGACGCAGTGAAACGAGCGATCGCATGTAATCACATGCATATTAAAAATAACGTGATCATCCTCATTAAACAGCTTATGAATCAAAACTGCCTAATGTTACTGAATGAAATGTGGACCCAGGATGAGCTACAGGACTGTGTAAGCATTAGGGGTGTTGATGGACTCGATCTACTCCATCTGTGTTTGATCATTGCTCTGAATCTGATCTGGAAACAGTCTTTCACAAAAATGTGATTTTCTCAGCTTTTTGTTCAAAATGTTGC
Organism: Pseudorasbora parva; assembly: GCF_024679245.1. Classification (NCBI taxonomy): domain Eukaryota; kingdom Metazoa; phylum Chordata; class Actinopteri; order Cypriniformes; family Gobionidae; genus Pseudorasbora; species Pseudorasbora parva. Next base: position 25,184,393 of record NC_090176.1, on the reverse strand, counting down.
TTTTTTTATGAAACCTACCCATATTCAAGTGTTGATAAAAAAGGAATGCATGAAGCTAGAATAGGGCTTGGGCGCCGCGTTGCATTCTGGGACGTCGCGGCCATGTTGATGGCCTCGCGAATGTAAACATACAGCAAGTCGAATGAGGAGAAGCAGAGTTGGGAGAAAGAAAAAACATGTTAAAATCCTGAAAGGGATGTGGAATTTACCGGGATACGTTAAATAGGGAAGGCAGGGACCGCTATAGAGACAACATCGGAACTATTAAAGTTTTGGATCCACATGAATTTCCAAAGAAAGAGCGGAGCACCGACGACGACGAAAACTTTATTTTGTTGGTCCCCAACAGACATTCTACTGACTATAAGTAACTTTGCAACTACAATTCAACTTATTCTACTAACCCGAACCCAAACACATAACCATAACCTACTAGTCTACTAACAGTACAGTTAATACTCTAATTAGTGTTAGTTGACATGCTGTTGAAAACGTACAGTTAGTAGAATGTTTAAAGTGGACTATCGAAAAAGTCTAACCGAAACATATATATTATTATTATTTTTATTATATAAGAAATTGCTCTGCCTCCGTTTTTATTTGTTATTGCAATGTTACTGTTTTCTATATTTATAATTTGCACTTCCTCCATTTTCTGTCTTTTGTTGTTATTTTATAGATACATATTTATTTGCTTATATAGTATTGAAATATTTTTTTTTTTAAAGTGTATTTATTATTGTTATATAAAGTGCACTCCGTTATATAAAGTGCAACAACTTGCACTCCGTTTTCTGTGTTCATTTATTATTTGTAACCTTTTACCTTGAAGCATTCCACATTTCTGTGTTCTCAGGTTGCACTACTTGCAAATAAACACTAAAAAAACATCCGATTGTGTGACAATTCTTGCTTTTTGCACATCGTACTGTTATTACTTCTTGTCCGTGGTTGCGCCTCCAAGCATGAAAGCGGTGGAAAGTTAATCCATTTTCGACATTTCCCATGGTGATTATGTGTTGCGCTGTTACACCCCAAAATGCAGCAACGGTTTACCATAGTTGAAATAACGCCAACATAATCAAATTAAGACACACGACTGAGAGGGAGTATGTCTATAAACAGTGCGCAGTAGTCCGAGTAGTAGTAAAGGATGCCATCAACATGGCCGCCACGCCAAGTAATGACGTCATGACGCCCAAGCCCTATAAAACGATTTTTTTTTGTTCAAAAGAAGAGGGTCAGATCTTTATTTTGATATATTGCATGCTCAGATATTCATTTAACAAAATATTCTATGGGCTATTACATTTTGGTGAAAATTGGCAAAAACCCTGGCGGTGGCTGGCAACTTTTTTTTTAAACGCTGGCGGGGAAAGAGTTAATATGACTGAAACTTGTTTCCATGGAGATCGATCTCACACACACACACACTTAGGCTACATGTTTTGCTTGTTGCCATGTTGGTACTGTTTGAAGCAGTTCTTTATTATTTTGCTACTGTACTTTCTGAGTTGTTGCCTAAATTAACTTACAGCTTGTCCTGCAAAAGTGCCCAAGTCTAAATTGAGTATAAACACAGGTGCGTATGCATATCATACACATACAAGAGAAACAGACACACTGTTTCTAAGTAGTTTTTCTGTGTACTTCTACTTTTTTAAGTAGTTTTAAAAATCTGTAATTTTAATTTTACTTTTACTTAAGTACATTTTGATTGAAGTATTGTACTTCGCTACATTTTAAACCACATCCGTTACTGAGTAAAAATAAATCATTAATGCAAAGAGGAAAGGGGGGGAAAACGCAATCCGGAAACGACGATATTTAATAGAGGGAGAGAACAAACGCGCAAATATCAGATGGAGACGAACAAGACAGGTGGAAGCAAAACACCATCGCAAACCTGGCTATAGTATGGAAATACTTTGGATATAGAAAAAAATAAAGTGGTATTGTCCTGGAGGATATCAAATTTGCACAAAATGTGGATGCAAATGAAGAAACACATAGAACATGTTCAGTAATACATCCCTCTGTACAGATAAAGGTATGTTTATAACTTAAGGCTGATTGATTTCTGTGACGCAGAGGGAATCCTGGGATCCAGTCATGAACATTAACTTTACATTATAACATAGAATTCACGTAATACACGCAAACTGATGGATGAACGAAAAACTCGAAAGTAGAGATGTGGACCTAGAATAAATCAAATCGCAACGTAGTCTGTGAATATTAAAGGTCCCATTCTTTGCGATTCCATCTTTCAAACTTTAGTTAGTGTGTAATGTTGCTGTTAGAGCATAAATAATACCTGTAAAATTATAAAGCTCAAAGTTCAATGCCAAGCGAGATATTTTATATAACAGAAGTTCCCTTTCAAAGCCTACAGTGAACGGCCGGTTTGGACTATAGCAGGAAGTGCAGGGATGTAATGACGTCACTAGAACCGTTTGTTGACTAACCCTCCGCCCACAAGAACACGCAAAATAGGGGGCGTTGTCTTGTTGCTCTCCCATGTGGAGAAGAGCGCGCATTCAGGCTAACGTTACCATAATGGGGCTTGCATCGCCCCGTTATGGTAAGAGGCGGGACCTTTAAAGCACAAAACATTGCTATATGAATATATGATCTGCTTTTTCTGAATGCTCTGCTCCGTCTACTACATACAGGACTCTATTATTCTTAAACATTAACGAATTAATGATAAAAATAAGTTGTTAATCTAATTCATAATAATTTATTGAATTTAGTTTAGACATGTATTATTGCAATTTTAATAAACAAAACAAACAAATGGTTTTAAGTTCGTTATAATAAAGCATTTGTTCAACCAAAAAAAAAAAAAAAACATAATATGTTAATGCATGCATATAACGGGAAGAGAGACTGTTCTAAATGTGTCTTCATTCTCACATAGCATTAGACACAAAACTACAGCAGACCAGCAGCGTGCTGGCAATATAGATAGCTTCATTTATTTTCAACAAGTGTATTGCAGAGTGCAGCTCACTGATGTAACAGTCATATTGAGAGAGAGGATGTTGTAGGACTGAACCACCATTTTTGAAATTACAGACTGACAAAGATTTCAAATAACTGACTTGATCCGTTCATCTGTGAGGTTAATTTACTCATTCATCCTAAATGTTAGTGGATAAATGTTTGTGGAATTTCTAGCATTATGAAGGCAGAACTTGCATGATTAAAATTATGCACAATACCCATGTCAAAATGCAGACCCAGAGTCATAAATTCTTAAGTCATAATTCGTCTAGTTTGTTTTTTGCCCTTGCCTTAGGAGTGCATAAACAAAAAGTCGCCCAAAGTTAAATGTGTTTTGTTAGGAAGGCCACCCGCTGTGAAAAACACCCTATGGTCCTGTCTCATCATTTTGGCATTTATATGACACTAAAGAGGCATTCAGGACCACATCAGACATTTGGGGTGAAATTGTAGCATTTCACACTGTTTCCGTCAGGAGTCATTTCCTCGATTCCTTCCTGTTTTGCTTGTGACAGTCATACATTCTCAGACAGGGCCATCCATCATTCTTCTCAGCAGCATGTTGATGAGACCTGTCTTGGATGGGCTGTTTTGCAAACTGTCTATATTTAACCAGCATGAGGTAAATATTTAGTGAGTGGTGTGACGGTATGCCCCTGGAAAGCAGTGCAGTCGCTACGAGCGAAAGACGAGACATGGAAGCTGTCAGAACAAATGGCCGGACAGAACTCAAAGTGGAGCACAAACCCTGAGACAATGAGCTTTACGAGGCACTTCCCGAGGGTCAGTCTATGAAGACAAACACCCCTGCTGGAGGAAATCCTACCTTGTCACCCAACACAGCTTGGCATCCTAAGCTTATGCTACAAAGTCATTTATAAAACTCACAAAGAGAAAGTCTGAGCTCTGCCACAGCACTGATATTCAATGGAAGCTTTTCAAATGGCACACTGTTTATAGTATAAAAACTAAAGTATTATACAATTAACTATTCTAAGGCCGATTATGAATGTAATTTGATACTTACGAGTGCCCAAATGTGCCGGGTCAGTGCCAGTTAAGTTTAGTCTGGGTTTAAAGTCAGCACCTAAAATCATAAATCATAAAATCTGTATCGGTTTGTTTGTTTAGTGTGAAGCATAGGCATAGAAAACAGCACTTTTCCCTTTCCATTGAGCAATTAATAAGATAAATATCGACATCTTCAACTTTATTCAAACATTATTAAAAATTAGCTAATGATTTTGTAAGTATCACTCTTAGAAGAAAAGGTTCTATCGGTGCTACGTATTTGGAACCCTTAAAAGGTTATATATAGAAGTATAGTTGAGTCTACTCCAAAGACCCTTTTATGCTAAAAGGGTTCTATAATGACAAGAAAGAACCATTTTGGCACTTAAAAAGGGTTCTATATAGAACACTGCAAAAAAAAGGGGAAAAAAAGCATTTCTTATCTTAGCAAAAAACTCCCAAAATAAGACAATTACTTTTGCTTGTCTAGTAAATACTTCTTGTTTTAAGAATGTTTAGATGTTTGGACTAGAAACAAGACAAAAATACTAAGTAAGAAAAGCATTTTTTGCAGTGAACCTTTTAGGGGTTCCAACTACGTAGCGCCAATAGAACCTTTTAAGGTTCTATATAGAAACTTTTCTTCTAAGAATGTACTGCATAGTTGTGCCTAATCAATTTATTTATTTGTAATAAAATAAGATAAAAACATACCAAATTGTGCAGACATCGTTTTTTGGCTAGGCTGTCATACAAAGAAATTATGAGCATATGTGAAACCAAGAGAGAACCACCGAAATCTCAAAATCCTGATATGGGCCTTCCACACCAAATAATTCTGGGAACTCAGTTATAGAAACTAGTACAGAACTAATGTTCCCCCCTAGAACTCTGAAGTGGCCGACATCAGCATCTTTAAAGGGATCCCCTGGTGTTGAGACTTGTATGGCTTAATGTAACATAAATTATGTCTCTTACTGAATTATGTAGTAGAAAACCCATGAAAGATCTACGTTATTTTAAAAATCGATTTTATATTTGGACCATGGGCGGCGCCATTTTGTTTGCGTTCTAGGTTGATGACGTAGAGTGGTTGAACTCCTCAATCAGCTGGCATTACCCGTAGCTATTTTTACCACAACGCAACTCGAAAATTGTTTCAGAGTTAAACAAAACCAATGAATTCCTTTGTAATTATACTTAAAACACACTCAAACATACATGTGCACACAAACTCACCTACACAAGTCACAAACAGATCGGCGGGCGCGCACACGACAGGCTCTGTTTCAATCGAGATGTTGGGCTGCTCAGTCTCCACGACAGGGGCTGAATCTGAAATCGACCCTATACCCTTAAATAGGGCATTATTTGAAGGGACGGACATTTGTAGTGTTGTCCGACACCATAGTGGACATGTTCGAGTGCAGTCATTCAGTCTCACGTTCCACCGCAATAACGAGTGTAAAGCCGATTTACAAACAGCTGTCCGACTTCACGGACTCAAACATACATGTGGACACGAACTCTCTCTCTCACACAGACTCACACACACCCCAACAGATCGGCGCGAACACACACACACACACACACACACCCCAACAGATCGGCGCGAACACACACACCCCAACAGATCGGCGCGAACACACACACACACACGCACGCACTGCGTGCGCGCATACATAACCCTCAATCTATTCCCTGTGTTGATCCTAGATAGACTGTTGATAGTAGATTAACTGTACTGCCTAATGTGACCAGCAGAGGGAAATATCTAGGTAGGACGATGGGATAAAGTAACGTGAGGAAGAGAGGCAGGATGTTTTGGTGATGATGCATGCGATTGAGACAGAGCAGTCTGTCAGCTGTGTGTGTGCGCGCCCGCCGATCTGTTTGTGACTTGTGTAGGTGAGTTTGTGTGCACATGTATGTTTGAGTGTGTTTTAAGTATAATTACAAAGCAATTCATTGGTTTTGTTTAACTCTGAAACAATTTTCGAGTTGCGTTGTGGTAAAAATAGCAACGGGTAACGCCAGCTGATTGAGGAGTTCAACCACTCTACGTCATCAACCTAGAACGCAAACAAAATGGCGCCGCCCATGGTCCAAATATAAAATCGATTTTTTAAATAACGTAGATCTTTCATGGGTTTTCTACCACATAATTCAGTAAGAGACATCATTTATGTTATATTAAGCCATACAAGTCTCAACACCATGGGATCCCTTTAAGCATGGCATGTACAAACGTCAACCTGTGGATGGACGACGTCGTGATGGGAGCCGTGTTTGTTGTGTCGTGGGTTTTGTGAGATTGAACATGCATAATTTAAGAGACCAAAATAAAATGAAAAATAAAAACTTGCAGTGTTACATATCATCAAGGTGGAAAAGAACAGATGAATGAGTTATTTAATTAAGTTTAATTGATATACTGCCCTAACCAACCCCTAACCTTACCCATTGGTAACCAATTTAAATATTTCAACTAAGTAATTAAGTAATTACATATAAAATGGTCGTGCCTGCTGTTCTGTTAAAAATAAGGTGGAAAAAGTTTAAATGGAGAAGTCTCCTCTATTGTAATAGAGTTGGCTAGATGGCACTGTCTGTCACAAAAAAAAAAAAACCTAGGGTCCTAGAAATGCAGTTCTGAAACTGCGGCAGTCCTAAAAGCTCAGCCTCCAGTATTGCAGGTAGATAATATTGGTGAACACGCCAAAAAGCATGTACTTCTGTCAACACTTCTAGGAACTATGATTCCTCCAGTACGAAAACCCCTATAGAAGTTCCTCGCCAAAATAAATAAATAAATAAATAAATAAATAAATAAATAAATAAATAAATAAATAAATAAATAAATAAAATTGATCAGCCGTTCAGTGGATGGAATCACAAACTGCTATTGTGAACACTGCTGTACGTGTTTCCAGTGAGAAGACTGTCAAAAGAGCTCACTGCAGCCACTGGTTATATATTATTCATCCAAAGCACTACTGAAAGCGTTATATTTTTAATTTTTTAATTTTTAAAGTAAAAGTTATGTTTAGGGGGTTATGTTCAGGGGCTGTATTCACAAAATATCTTAAGACTAAAAGTAGCTCCTAACTTGCCGATTTAGGAGAAACTCTTAAAAATAATGAGTGTATCCATCCTAATTTTAGGACTCCTACATTTTTGCTCTAAAAGTATTTCACAAAGCATTTTAACACTAAAACTAGCTCCTAAATCCATGAAACGTTATGAGTAGTCAAGAGGACTCCTAAGTCACTAAGACCAAATCACTAAACAATCCTAATGGCTGTTGCTGCAATCCGCCCAAAGACACTATACAGCCCTGAGACAATAGTGATAATTAATGTATCTTCAATAAAAAAAATGATAATGTCAGATTACTTGTGGTAGTTGTTTTTACGAGTTCACATGCTTACATGATTGAATAAAGTAAAACAATATAATGTGTTTGACATGCTGTCCGAAGCGATCGAGGACTCTGAGCTTGGATTTAGCCCAAACCCAGAGTTCTGCCCCATATCGCAGACCCAGAGTGCAGAACGGAGTAGCGGAGGGACACGGAGTGGAAAACTGTGGAGGTAATTAACAGTTGGCGAGTCGGCTCTCGACCTCCTATTGCTCTGATTAGATAGACAGTTTGAACGTGTTCCTCATGAACTTTATTTATAAAAAAATATAAAGAGAGATATATCTCTCGAGATGCACACATGTAAGATGCTGACAATTGCAGATGCATTTTCTTTTTGCAGTAAAATGAAACCTGTAGCTGCAGTTTGCCTTTTCTTGCTAAATAATGGTCATTTAAATACGACAATTCACCATGACGTCACAACAGTAATAAACGTTCTTCCGGGTGGCAAAAGCCGAAGCGTTCCTATGGCAACGCTAGTATTCAGACATAGTTAACATGATTACTGAGGGACCGATTAATTAATTCAGGAGATAGCAATACATGAAATGCCTAACCTTGGTCTAGTAGATGTAGTGCTAGTCTAATACCATCATTTTTAAATGAGCCTCAGCCTACCATTGAGTAGTTATTTTAGTGACTGTTGCTGTTTGAATTACAATATGTTAGGCTATCGTAGATAGTCTATTTCCCTGTTCTCTGCTTTTCAACAAATCCTTTGCACACATTTTTTCTTTATTTTTTGTATCTGAAGCTATAGCAGCAACATTGAAAGTTCCGGTGTCTGTGTTTAACACGAAACCTTGTGTGATTGCGGCCGGCTCGCGGTGCAGTCATGCTGTTTCCCAGCTGATTTGATGCAATGATCCACTTTAATGACTCGTGGCATCTGCAATATCTCACAAACTCCCGATGTTAAAATATGTTATTTTAATCATTTTATATGGAGCTAATCGCTACACCTGTTAGCAGTCATGTAAACATCCATTATTGATATAAAATAGCCGAAATCACATGAACAATCACACAAAAACCTTATTCCATAGTTATCGTGTGTTTATTAGCTTCTTAGTTCACGCGTAGAAATTTAGAATAGGCCCGTTCGAGCCAGAATGAGGAAATGTCCGAGACAGTAGGAGAGAGGTCTGCGCATGTTTTAACTCTTTTATATCGAATAATTCCGTGAGAAATGAATAGAAATGGTATTCTGTATGACGAAATATTTTGCAAACGTGATATGTCAATATTTCTCCAAATATGAGGACTTTTAAACTAAGAGCTAAACTGAAAGCTGTTCTTTGCGATCTCTGTGAACACAAATGAGCCAGTGAAGACGAGAGAATAAAGTGCGTCTGATAATCTATTCAAAATATCGTTCATAACGGATCGATAATAATGCACTCCTGACATAAATTAAGAATTGAATGTCACTGCAACCCAGTTTTATCATAAACAGTGTTCAAATATCAAAGCTGGAGTCTTTAATCTTTCTGATGATACTGAGTTTGTCCAGATAATGTATGAGCAGTGAATGTTGAACAATAGTAATCTGAGGCCGTATGATCTTTGAATCGTAAGGGGTTAAAAGAGATCTAAAGTTTACTAATATTAGTCTCGAAATTCCCCAGCTGAAGATAATTATGCTCTGCTATGATTTTGTAGATGGACCATTTTGAGAATACTTCTGTAGCGCCACTTTTGACGACGTCCACTCGCTTTAGCCTCCTCACCCACAGGTTTTGCTGCATATATTTACTTCTTTCTGAATGAAATCGATAAAATCCTACACCTTTTCCTGTATATCTGATGGCGCAACCCCAAACACAACACGTTTTCGTCATAGTTTCAACTTTAATCAACAACAATGTTCTTAACTATGTTACTGTTTACAGTAGCCGGATCTCTTCAGTTTGTCAGTAGAAGCCGCTCGCGTTCTGCCACCCGGAAGTATCTTGAGGCGATTGTTTACAAACATTCTGAAATGGTCTATACCTTAACCAAGTTTACGGTTTTGTTCTTCCCTCATATTTGAAAAAAAGAAGAAGGAAAAAAAAAAAAAACTTCATAATTTTTTGATGGTTTAGTCTAACTTGTACAGTCATAAAAATAAAAAAAATCCCATCTAGACATTACTTTTGGCTACTAATATTTTTAATCAGGCACATGTATGTGTAAGTGCAGATGTTCAAATTCATTGACTGAGCTTTTTAGAGATGTGAACTTATCCTGTAGCATTGTTTCCATGACAACTGATCTCACTGCATCACAGGCACCGGTCAGAGGTCACAATGAACTCAAAGCAGCAAAAATCTCTGCATTCACATTTTACTGTTATATCAAATAATATACATTGTCATGTTCTAAATTGTGTTTTACACTTAATTTGTTACACATCTTAAACTTCATCCGTTTCAATCTTTCGATGATTGCATGTAGGCTACATGCATGATTGCATGTACATGACTCTCACCCCTGGTTTCACAGACAAAGCTTAAACCTAGTCCTAGATTTAAATGTACACAGAAAAAAAGAAAAAACCTGGTTGCCTTAAAATTGAGTTCATTGAAATTAAAATTTTGAGTTAATACAATGAACGTTTTTTTTGAGATTCGACAACCTTTATTAAAATATTATTAAAAGATTTTGTAAGCATATTGGGTAATTGTGTGTGTTTTATTTCTGATGACGCAGTGAAACATGCCAAATAGTGCTATTTTCATGATTTATCAAATGTTTTATGTGGTTCAGATACAATAATATGTTGAGTTTCTATTAATTACACAAATTACCTTCATTGTATCAACTCAAAAAAAATTATTTCAATAAACTCAAATTTAAGGCAACCAGGTTACTTACTTTTTTAAGTTAAACCAACAAAAACCAACTTTTTTTTTTACAGTGTTTGTTTATGTTGTTTTAACTGAAAGCAACTTGCATTGACATATCTTAATGTCTCAAGATGCACACCAGTAAAAAAAAAATCATAAGGCACATTAATAAAAGCTACTTAAATTGCTTAATTTAAAGTGCCTCATTATGGGTTTTTCAAATATTCCCATTCTTGCAGTTGGTAATATGTGAATGTAAACAATCTGCAAAGTTCTAAACTCAAAAATTCACAATAAATAAAGTTATTGTCTCCCCAAAGAAAGAATCAACTTTAAACGGCTTAAACTAATTGTCAGTACAACTTTTGATGACTACTTTTCAAATCTTCATGAGGTCGAAATGGGATTTACAAAACACTAATCCATCCAGATGGGACAGTACCCACTTTACTTGGACCAACTTGTTTCTCTGAATCACAACCTGTAAGTATGACTCATTATTGATGCATGTATTTTCTATCAGATGTTTTTTATTGTGTAGGTCTCTGGCTAACTGCTAATGAGTTGTGGGCCCATTATTACCATAACTGTTCAAAATTAACAAAAGTTATATATTGAGCAAGCACATCATGAATTAATTTTCTAAACAATGTTTTTTATCTTCTGAATCACTACAGTACATCCATAATAAGTGTTTTATATTTTGGACTATTTTAGACTGGTTTGGATTGGCACCGCTGCAGAGTAGAACAGTACCTGCGTGACTCTTCATAGAAAAACAGAGAATGTAGCTCCGGCTAAGTCTCTTCCACGAACCGCACACAGATTTATTTATTAACTGCTAGGAGCGCCAAAAGTCATGGACTGCAGCTTTACATAAGTTTGGTTTTACTTGGTTATTTGACACTATAAAACAGGGGTGTGTCATCATGATTGACAGCTTATATAAGTGAAGTAGTAACTAACAGGCTTTTTCAGGATATGACTAGTTAAAGTTGCATTTACCTTTTTTTAAGGGATGATGAATTGAGAAATCAACTTTCTCTTGAGCTTTTGATATATAAAAGGTCATGGTAATATAAGAATATCCTGTAAGTTTCAGAGCTGAAAACTTCCTTTTTAGTCAAAGAAAAGCTTTTATAGACATCAGGCCCAGAAAATGATCTTGGGCTTCATCCTTACATCATTTCGCTAGAAACACCGCCTCTACAGCGCGTCTAATTCAGTAGCCCCGCCCACTGACTCATGGAGCTGTTCGGTCGATCACTAGCCAGCAGAAACATGTGGAAGAAGATAGCAAGATATTGTGGAAGAACAGAGTCACTACAGAAGCTTCCTTCAAATCATAATATTAGGAATGTGTGATACTATGATATCACACATTTTCATCTATTAGCTGCAGTCACGCAGCAGCTCTTCTGCCATCCAGCCCCGGCTGAGGGGGCGTGTTCTGGCGGGAAAGTGACGTTGATGCATACCCTTTTCCTGCCGGTACACGTCCCCTCAGCCAGGGCTGGATGGCAGAAGAGCTGCTGCATGCCTGGAGTTAATAGAGGAAACCGCGAGTAGAGCAAATCATTATCAGTTTAAACTAAAGGTTGGGCTTGATCTAGTGTTCCTTACAACTTACCAAATATCCAGACATGCAGCTAGGAATCGGGTTTTTATTTTTATGAACCTGATTTCGACTGATTTATAACTGTCATTCCTCACATTTTTCGAGTAAATTCCACATGTATTTAGCACTTTGAGATTTTGTTTAATATAAAGTGCATTATAAATAAAATGTAGTATTATTATGTATATGCAGATGGGTCCGTCTATTGAAGTGTGTATGTGGTAATATACCTTATAATCACTAAAAGCTGTCACTCATTCAATAAACACAATCTTACAGTTATATTAATCAGTGAAGCTGGTATACAATGAGTCTATTATTTTCACATTGTCTGCACTTATAGAGACGCCCTTGTTAACTGAACTCAGCAAACACTCGAGCGGTGAGTGGATTCCAAATTCAACACCTGTGATTGGCCCACTGTGTTGTAGAAATCTACAAACATGTCTGTGATTGGCTCCCCTTGTAAATTCTGTAAATAGTTGCTTTTGTTTTCAGGGACTGCAAATGCATTATAATTAGCAGTTTATTGCAGATTTATTTGAATAAAAACTACTCTTTACTATTACAAATGTTCTAAAATAATTGGCCTTTTTTGAAAGGACGCCTAGTCTTTTTTTTTTTTTTACATAAGAGCTTACAGAAGCTACATTTTTGAGAGAACCAAAACATGATCAGACATTCAGTTTTATATTTAGGTTATTTTCAGGGCCTTAAAATTAAAATCTCTATTTTTTTTTCCATAAGGGAATAATCAAAAAATAAAAATGTGAATCACTTACATGCATATTTCGCCTTGTTTTAATCTGCCCCTATTATGACTTTTGGGGTAACAATTTCAAGTGTCTTGTTTAAAATAAGACCAAATTTAGGGATATAGACCATAGGGTTTAAGAACTGCAGACATTTTTATTTGGGGTATGTCAGTTTTTTAAATTCTCAAAAAAGGGGGCGAGGATTAAGAGGTTACAGGTCAAGGCCGGAAAACCATACTGGATGACAGTTTTCTTTTAAGGAATACTCTCAGAAAACATTGTTGATGAACACAATCAGACGTGCCATTCGACATTGAGGGCTAAAAACAATATAGGTCAAAAAAGAAGCCATATCTAAACATGATCCAGAAATGCAGGCGTTTTCTCTGGGCCAAGGCTTATTTAAAATGGACTGTGGCAAAGTGAAAAACTCTTCTGTGGTCAGACGAATCAAAATGTGAAGTTCTTTTTGGAAAACTGGCACACCATGTCATCCAGACTAAAGAGGACAAGGACAACCTAAGTTGTTATTAGCACTCAGTTCAAAAGCCTGCATCTCTGATGGTATGGGGTTGCATGAGTGTGTGTGGCATGGCCAGCTTGCACATCTGGAAAGGCACCATCAATGCTGAAAGGTATATCCAAGTTCTAGAACAACATATGCTCCCATCCAGACGTCATCTCTTTCAGGGAAGACCTTGCATTTTCCAACATGACAATGCCAGACCACATACTGCATCAATTACAAAACATCATTGCTGTGTAGAAGTAGGATCCAGCTACTAAAATGGCCAGCCTGCAGTCCAGATCTTTCACCCATAGCAAACATTTGGGGCATCATAAAGAAGAAGATGCGACAAAGAAGACCTAAGACAGTTAGACAGAGCAACTAGAAGGCTGTTTTCGACAAGAATGGGACAATATTCCTATTCCTAAACTTGAACAACTCGTCTCCTCAGTCCCCAGACGATTGCAGGTTATAAAAAAAGGGATGCCACACAGTAGTAAACATGGCCTTGTTCCAATGTTGATGTTTAGGAGAGAAGTGACGAACACAACCACGAGCCATGAACCAGCCGTTTGCAGAGAATGGTATGGATGGTTAATTCCTGTGATCAGCGTTTCAATGGATGAAACTCTCAGGACCGACGGTATTGTCAAAGTTGACCATCTGGTGGTACACTTCAGAATTTAAACCCTGCGAAGGGCGGAGAGCAGAGCAGTCTCATTCCAGCCACAAGATGCAGCTAAGGTGCAGAACTGTAGGGAATAAGGACTAATCGAAGAGTTACCTTGGCAAAGGTTGAACAGTTGATCATGGACGGATAATACTTAGTCAGTTTGGCCAAAGACTTTCTTGAAGTGACTGGCAAAGTTGGCTAATGAGCTTGTGACAGGGCCGTCTGATTACCAGATGGATTGTGCTCATTAGAGGGCTTGTCCTGACAGCAGGAAAATCATGATATGACATGCACCCGTTTGGTCGAGAAAAGCTGTGGTTGCATCTCAAAATAGAGTGAACATTGCAGAAAGAACCCGTTGCAATCCTCCACCTCACCGGTGCCACTGTTCTGGCCATGGGACAGGCAGAGGCAGGTAGAGAAGCAGGAGGTGCAGATAGGAGATGTTGACTAACTGCTTGCACAAGTTCAATGGGATCCTAGGGAGGACTTGCACAAGTTCACTTGCACAACTTCATTTGGAGTATGTTCCTTACTGTTTCAGCTAGACTCTACATTTAGGTCTTGTCTTCTGTCACAACACAGAAGGAAACAGACAGGCACATAAGTGTAAATGAAGTTTATTGAAGCAGAGGGATAGTGAAACAACGGGAACCAGGCGATGGGAAGATAAGATGATCACAGGTAGTTTCAGAGGTAATGAGTCTGACGTAGAGCATTGTATACTGTAACAAGACTAGACTAGGAGTGGATGGTGAACAATGAATATAAAGGGTGAGTAAATGATTAGGTGAAGGTGAAGAGAGTGAACAAGTGGGCAGGTCCTGGTGATTATGAGATGATTGGGGCTGTGACAGTGACTACGTTTACATGGACAGCAGTAATTTAATTATTGACCTTATTCTAAATATAAGACAATATTCTGATTAAGGTGTTTACATGAGTCGCTTTTAGAGTACTCCGTTCATGTTCCCGTTTTACATGTGATAGAACAGATCGATTATGGCACGTCATTACGTCCCCATGCCACGCTATGTTCTCCAACATCCAATCATAGCGTGACTTTGGCAGGTCTGTTAATTTTATGGGCTCAGGAGACCCGCTAACTTCACCTGCGGGTGTCGCTGTTGGACAGTGTTACTTTACATTAAGAAGTATAAAAAAACATGCGTTTTTATAATGTTTTATATACATTTAAATAGATTTATTTTTGTAATAATATGTATTGTCTCTTTCTGTTTTTTTTTTTTGAAGAGACACTACCCCTTTTTCCTCCTTATTGACAGCCTACATTTATAATAATATCTTTGCTTAATGATGAAAAAGGTTTAAAAATCGTGACTGTTTGGATTGTTTTTCCTGCCGTCGAGCCACAGGCGTTAACTGAATGACCCATCTGGTTCGCGATTACAGATACAAACTTATTGTATTTTACTTTTACAATGAGCATAATAATTACAACAAAAATAAAAATAGAGAGAGAGAGGATGCAGTGTTCACAATGAACAGTCAAGTAAAACACACCGCCCATAGCAACGCGTTATGGCAACGACATTTCAGACTGACAGATATGTAAAAGATAAACGGGACTTTTCCACCATTTGTTACTGGTTTGTAGACATTGTTATATTAATTATAATTCCAATTCTGTTTTATTGGCCACAAAATTATCAATGATTGTTGAAAGGGGCACTTTTGATTCATTTTCAAACAGGGCAGAGGCTCGAACCCGCAAAACCTCCCCACTGCACTTCCCTGTTGTGCATAATGTTGTGTCCTGTCACAAAATGCTGCGAAATCTCCGACACGACATTAATAGTTAGATTAAGGTGTGTACATGTCTATAATGCTCTCCGATGCCACTAAAATAGGCATACTCCACGTCTTAATCCGATTTATGTTTAGTTAGATTATGACTTTAATCAGATTAAGGTAATTAGAAATCGCTGTCTACATGGTAGCCTCTTAATCAGAGTATTGTCTTAATCAGATTAATATCGGAGTATTGTTGTCCATGTAAACGTAGTCAGTGACGGCTTGCGATTGATTCTGTAGGAGTATAGGTGGGACCTTCATACCACAGCTCCACCTCAGATTCGAGCTCCGAAAAATGTAATTAGCACAAGATGTTAGCGGGATCTTGGGCATTTGCAGCTTCACTTTTCTGTAATGGAATACAATGAAATTGCATCATCCATCTTTTTACACTCTATGGTCCATTAATTCAAATAGTTTGTTGTTCTTACTTCTTTGAGTAATGCAGGCGTTATGTTAGGATTCACAAGTCTTTCAGTGTTGTTTAGTAAGCACAAGATTTATATATGGAGGAGGAATCAGTGGTGTTTGAGGCTCGTGGCATGTTAGTTCCATGTACAGAACTCTTACTATTCAACTATGCCAAGATAAATACAGTTTTCCATTCTAGGGCACCTTTAACAGGTAATTTGTAAATCAAGTGTGATATGGATAGGAATAAATGAGAATGCTCTACTAAAATGGTGTGTTTCAAACTGTGGGCCACACAACTGAAACAAGTGCTTAGTACTGAAAAATGTACAAGAGTGAAAATTGTTAATTGAATTTGTGAACCTGTATATTTACAAAGTCAAGTGGGCATAACCTTACATATTTCTCAAACAATGCAGTACAATGTGTGACAGATCACATCAGTATTTGTACTGTATTTGTACCTGTAGCACTTCTTTAGGCTGCACTACATGCTAAAACAGACATATGTAACGAACACAGGTCATGCTTGTCGGTTCTGTAAATTAATCATTTAAAAAACGACACAAATTTAGTAGGTTATATCAGTCTAGTGAATCTTGCACTGATTGAACTAGAAACTAACTGAACCCATCAGAGTGTCCTACCTAATATAGCGAAATGACAAAGAAAGTAAAATATGTCAAGTAAAAGACACACAACACACAATTGTTTTCCCCACAATAAAAACAAAAAATTGGTGGGTCTCAAGATTGGTTATTCCTCTGGTGGCTCATAGAATGAAAAAAGTCCTGTACTGTAGTCAATTTCAGGACGCTGAACACTTGAGTCAAGTTTTTTTGTAGTTGTTGCCTAAAACTAGCCTGACAAGCCAGACCCACATCAAGATGTTTGGTCTGGAAACTCACCATAGACAGGGCTCAATCCGAGGGGTGGGATAAACGGTTGTCTTTAGAACTCCCTCTGCACGCGATAGGATAGCGCTACATCAACCAGAGCAACGAAGGTGAAACAAAGTTTGTTGATAGATTAAACATTCGCCGTATCCGGTCGGCTAAACTCCGAACACATCTTCCCTTTTTAAGAATGACTTCAGTGCCGTTCTTTGTTCTTTTCTCAGAGAAGAGCTTAACTCCAAGTCTTCCAGAATTGCAGTCAAAGCTGATTCGAAAGACCGCCGCCGTTCGCCAGTTTCTGTGTTTACTAGAAGCACGCAAACGCAACTCGGCCGTCGTCATTATGGCCCAGCCCGCCGACTCTGTACACGATGTGATTGGCCTGTCCAGAGTGAGGGGAATAAAGCTCAGAAGGGTATTGAGACTTGCTAGACGACACTTGCGGGCAGATTAAATTTGCTGCCGCTAGGGTGCGTCTAGATTTCTAGGCTAGCCTAAAACAGTCTAACTCTACAAACATAGATAAAGGTGCATTGTGTAGAATTTATGAGGATCTATTGACAAATGCAATATAACCTACATCACTATTGTTTGTTTCCAGTAGTAAATAACAGTGAATTTATGTTTTTATTACCTTATAATGAGCCATTTCTATCTTCATACACCGCGGGTCCCCTTACAGTGAAATCGCCATTTTGTGCATTCATGTTTCTACAGTAGCCCTAAATGGACAAACTGAGCAGAGTGCTAGTCACTCTCAGCTCTCTCCAATCTTGAGATGGGTATTGATAAGGTTTTAACGGTATTACTACACTTACCGATATGGTACTTTAACAGTATTCTTATTGGGGCTGTCAAAATTGCTCAAAAATGACGTTCGAATATTCCCTCTAAAAAGCACATGAATATTCAACTTGACGAGAATAGTTTTTGTGCACAAAAAAATCAAAATAATTATCCGCCAAGTTATTGTCTTCTGTGTAGGTCTCGAATGTGAACTCACACGATAGCAGCGCTCTTTTCTTCGCTTCCGGGTCATGTATCTGAACGCCGGCTCTGCGTCATATTCTCGCGCATGCGTCGAGTTCACATCAATAACTTGGTGGATAAAGTCGTTATTTTGATTTTTGTGCGCACAATAACTATATTCGTCACATTGTAAAAATTATTGTACAGCCACTGTAGTGAGATGGACTTTGTATCGATGTGTTTAGTGCCTTTATGGGTCTTGTGAGTGGGAATGTATTGAATGCAAATGGAGGCCTATGAAGCCTTTCCCAGCCATCAGCTTCGTTCACAGGGCTCTCAAACGTCTTCATCAAACAAACACAATGATTTATTTCTCATCCACCCACAAATTATTGGACTATTATTTTTATATTACACAAAGCCCGCAAGATCGGTCGATATAAGCGCGAACCGCGCACACACACAAACACGTGCACGCGCGCCGCCCTTCAAATGTCAATTCGAGAGTGGTCGAGAGATACAACAGCACAGATCAAGAACGGAATATTATGAGATTCATCTGCCGGTCTTTGCGAGCCCTGGCCCATACGTAGGTTAGTCCAGTGTGCTAAAGGTATGCTCTGTTAGACACATACACATAACCAAAACGATCTATAACTATTACATATAAAAACGCATTTTACTCGCATAAGTGTGTTGCACCATTCCTGTCAGATCCAAATCCAGCATCCACCGGAGATTTGTTTACAAACGATCCCGCAGTGAAATAAAGTGAACATGTCTTCCCCACGGGATCTGGAACTTCATTCAAAATAAAGTTAAACCACGCATTCATAATATTAGGATCTGAAGGAAGCTTATAAGAAGTTATAAGCTTATAAGATATAGCAATATCTTGCTATCTTCCTCCGCATGTTTATTGTTGTTAGCTGATCACCTCCATGAGTCGGTGGGCAGGGCTACTGGATTAAGCGTGTTGGTTTCATAGCGCTATGACATAAGAATTAAGCACATGATCGTTTTCTGGGCCTGGTGTCTATAAAAGCTTTTCTTTGACTAACAGGGAAGTTTTCAGCTCTGAAACTATTCAATACAGTATTTTCAAACTACTATGAGAGAATATTCTTATATTAACAAGACCTTTTATATATCAAAAGCTCAAGGGAAAGTCGATTTCTCAATTCATCACCCCTTTATTACCGGGTTTCGGTACCCATCCCTACACCAATCACACAATTTTGTTAGTTGCAAAAAATAAATTAAAATTGATAAATGGACAGTAATTCTGACCTCTAAACTTTGTTTAAACACTTTTCTCATTGTCAGATGTTTGTTTTGTGTTTATCCTGTCAATTATTTTCTCTGCCACTGCTTCCCTTGTCTCCTCAGAGAAAATACCTCTTCTGTATATAGCCTAGAAGAGAGCTGTCTTCATTCATCTCCATCAACAGTTACAGTGATAATGGACTCTCAGAGAACAAGATAGCTTCATTCCATGGGCAGGTATTGGAAATCACTCAAATTGACAAACAAGCAAAGAGAGGCTGCATCTGTACAACCAGGGAGGATTAAATTCTTTAACAACAAGGTATCATCAACATCCCACCCTTTAATAATGATACAAGCACATTACAGCGCTCTACAGATACATAAAAACCATAGGCTCCTCATGTATGGGGGATTGGAGCCATTTAGGACATGATCACTGGCACAAAACTTAGCCGTACATTAAAGACAGATCCTTTACAATCTGTGAAAGTTATTTCCCTTCCAAATACTGCTATGTCTAGCGGTACAATAAAAAGCAATGCTTCAGCAGTCTTTTAAATGACCCACAGGCATGGCAAAGTAGAGGCAGAAATGTATTATGGACCTTGACAACAATCCAGTAGGCCTAATGGAGCATACACTGCATTCCACCAACAAATATATTCTCTGCTAAGTGTATTTCTACTTCCCCTAACATATAGAGGAAAACAAAAGAGAAAGAAGACGGGTTTAAAACCAAACAAAAGTTCTTATTCAATCAGACACAATAGCAATATTTACCTTTGTAACCTCATTCATCTTGCAAATTATTTAAGGTTTAGCACTGCATAAAGAGGGATTGTTTCACTGGTTTAACACTGGGAAGGTGGTGTTACCAAAGCTAGACTATCACACTCACACGCTTGCATCAAAGTAGGGACATTCTATAGATGTATAATGTTTTTATATGTGGGTAGATATAAATACTTTGTATTAACCACACTTACTCTAACATAAATCTTTCTGAATTTTTACACTGAATTTTTACACTTTACTTTTTTTTTTAAAGGTGTCATGACATGAAAAACTAGATTTCCCTTGATCTTTGGGTATACACAACATTTTTGCAAGTCGTGCTTCAAACATCCACCTCATTTACAAAAAGAGCATTTATTAAACCAAGCTACAAAAATTGTGTGTTTGGATGTCCTCTAGAGAAGGACATTGACAAATCGTTTTACACCATCACAACATAGGCTTCAGCCACTGGCATTCATTCGCTTAACCGCTAACGCCCGTTTACAGATTGCATTGCTTCAAAAACATATAGTAACAGTATACAAAAATACCCGTTCAGTTTCTGATATATTTGAGTCTTTAACAGGACAAAAGTACGAGTAAAAGAACATTCACTTTGACACATCTTGTTTAAACAGCTGGTTTGTGTCTCTGTACAGACTTCAGAAGGATCTCCGCATCAAGAACAAGTGGAAGCTTTATTTTTAATGGCTTCCCAGACTGCATCTGAGGATTATATTTGTTCTGAGTATTTGACTGCAGATTGTTTTGTAAATGGGAGTGTAATGCAGAGTTAGCAATGAAACTTTTGTTGAAAGATGAAGCAGCAAACTTTAATGGATCTGACAGCAGCTACATCGCAAACAGCAAGTAAACAATATTTGACGCTCTATCTGTAAATTGTGTTTATATGGGCCATTCTACAGAATTGGTGCTAAGTGAGAGTTGGAAACATCTTGGATATTTTTTTTTTTTTTTTCACAAATTGTGCATGTACTCAAATTGTATAATATCTAAGGTACACATTTATCAACCCGATCACACATAAATGCGTATAAATAGTACGAGTGTGCAATGTCGTGGAATGTATACGCCAAAACTCCTTTTGGCGTGCATATGATACGCTGTTTTTCACATGGATGTGATACGCACTTTATGGCGTATATATGACACAGTCTCTTGGGTAGTTTTAGGGTAGTCGGGTGGGGGGTTCGTATGTATAATACGCCATAAAGTGCGTATCATATGTACGCGAAAAACAGCGTATCATATGCACGCCAAAATGAGTTTTGGCGTATACATTCCACGACATTGCACACTCGTACTATTTATGCAGTTAATTCTCATACTGTATTTTCAGAAATTGCTGGAATATTATTATATTTTCCCCAAATTTGTCACTACCGAAATACATTAATATATAATTTATTAAGAAGGCTTATAATGACCTATGAAGACTTTTTACATCTACCTTGTAAAAACACATGTAATCAATAACAATTACAATTGTAAATATAGCTGCAAGCAGCCATTATCGGGGCCAAGCGCAAAGAAGAAGACAAGACATGCCAGCATGGCTGGAAGTCTCAAGCCAACTGCAACAATGAGCCATTAAGGACCTATTAAGTTGATTTTAGGCAAAATAGCAGTCAAATTTTAAATACAGTCAATAATAATGGTTTAATGGTTTATCACTTTCGACCAATAGGTGTCACTGTTACGAAACTGATGTGGTTTAGTCAGATTGAGATGACAATGACACATGCAAAGTTTGGTGTCAATATGTCAAAGCATTGCAGAGATACAGCCTCAAGAGTAATTTTTGCATCATGGCTCAACTCTGTTGCAGTGGTATATGAAAACTGTTTTGTCTATCAATCCGAAATCCATAAGTATTTGTCAGCATGGTCTGAAGACGATACGGATCAATTTTTGGTGAAAATCGGACAAACGGTCTAGGATGAGTTTGAAAAAGTAGATTTTTAACAAATAACAAGATGGAGCACAGATATGTTTGCAAAATATGGCAAAATTGGTATCTATCTTCTCGGCATGAGCCAATGAATGTATTATGACCAGTCTCATTACAATAGGCTAATTTAATCAAAAGTTATTAGCATTTTTGTACATTTTATTACAACTTTTGAGCACAAGGTGGCGCTGCCCCGAAACTTTTTGAATATCTTCGGGACATAGAGCGGAAGACACATACCGAGTTTTGTAACGATACACTAGTGCATTCTTAAATTATAGCATTAGCATTTTAAACCGTAATACTGCATTGAAGTCAATGGGAATTTCATGTTTTGTTTTATTATAGCGCCACCAAGAGGCACAATCCCACCAATTTTTTTATGTGTCCTCGTAGTGAGCCCATACATATGTGTGTCAAGTTTGGTGAAAATATTTCATTTTGTTTTGGAGTTATAGACATTTATATGAAAAAACACGTAAAAAATGACTGACACCTGACTTTGATTGGATTTTACTACCCCTTACTATCAATATTTTGAGATTTGGGCATTAGCGTATAGCTATCGACCTATGTTTCCGAACTTCTGAGGCTGGTTTCGTCTCGATCGGACTAGCGGTTTCGAAGATATCAGCAAATGTTTTTTAAGCACTAAATTACAACTCTGCGCAAACCATATGCCGAAACCTGGCAAGTCTGGTATCGTTGGAGTCGGCAAGGATTCAGGAGACCAAAAAACACACTCCCATCAAAATATGTCAACCACACCCAAAGTTATAAGCGTTTGAAAAAAAAAATTCTCCACTAGGTGGCGCTGTTTCGAAACTTCTCAGGCTACTTCAGGGCATCGTGGTGATGACCCATACCAAGTTTCATAACAATCCGTTCATGCGTTCATAAAATACAGCATTTTTGCACATAATTCAAAATGGCCGACATCCAAAATGGCCGACATGGTAAAATTGGATATCAGTCGACTCGGCATGACGCCCTGAATCTAATGAGACCAATTTTATGATTTTTGGATAAACGGTTCAGAAGTTATAAGCCAAAATAGGCATTTTTCGTATCTCCGGACAGGTAGGTGGCGCTGCGCCGAAACGCTGCATGTTGCTTCAAGTCATGCTTGTGATGACATGTACCAAGGTTGGTTTGAATACGATAAAGCGTTGCGGAGATATAGCCTTTAGTGTGTTTTTGCAACCTCCACGTAAAATTTGTTTGTGCGTTTATTGAAAACGATTGGACGAATCAACTTGAATTCCATAACTTTTTGTCAACATGCTCTGAAGATGATCTGTTTCAATTTTCGTGAAAATCGGAGCAACGGCCTAGGAGGAGTTCGAAAAAGTAGGTTTTTCAGAAAATTCAAAATGGCGGGAAAATTTGCATACCGGAAAATGACATCATAGGGTGAAATCGAATCGGCTTGAGCCAAGGAATCCGATGAAAAAAGAATTTTGTTTCTAGCCCTTAGGGGTCAAAAGTTATAAGCATAAATATGAGTGAAACTTTGGACAGGTGGTGGCGCTAGAGGGATTGAGTTAGAGGCACCAAATTTGCTATAGTGACAGCTCAGACTGGCCTCTATGAGTGTGCCAAATTTCACAACTTTTTACCATACGGTTCTATGGGCTGCCAGAGACTCCTATGGCGGAAGAAAAAGAAAAAGAAGAAGAAGAAGAAGAAGAAGCAGAAATATAGCTGCAAGCAGCCATTATCGGGGCCAAGCGCAAAGAAGAAGACAAGACATGCCAGCATGGCTGGAAGTCTCAAGCCAACTGCAACAATGAGCCATTAAGGACCTATTAAGTTGATTTTAGGCAAAATAGCAGTCAAATTTTAAATACAGTCAATAATAATGGTTTAATGGTTTATCACTTTCGACCAATAGGTGTCACTGTTACGAAACTGATGTGGTTTAGTCAGATTGAGATGACAATGACACATGCAAAGTTTGGTGTCAATATGTCAAAGCATTGCAGAGATACAGCCTCAAGAGTAATTTTTGCATCATGGCTCAACTCTGTTGCAGTGGTATATGAAAACTGTTTTGTCTATCAATCCGAAATCCATAACTATTTGTCAGCATGGTCTGAAGACGATACGGATCAATTTTGGTGAAAATCGGACAAACGGTCTAGGATGAGTTTGAAAAAGTAGATTTTTAACAAATAACAAGATGGAGCACAGATATGTTTGCAAAATATGGCAAAATTGGTATCTATCTTCTCGGCATGAGCCAATGAATGTATTATGACCAGTCTCATTACAATAGGCTAATTTAATCAAAAGTTATTAGCATTTTTGTACATTTTATTACAACTTTTGACCACAAGGTGGCGCTGCCCCGAAACTTTTTGAATATCTTCGGGACATAGAGCGGAAGACACATACCGAGTTTTGTAATGATACACTAGTGCATTCTTAAATTATAGCATTAGCATTTTAAACCGTAATACTGCATTGAAGTCAATGGGAATTTCATGTTTTGTTTTATTATAGCGCCACCAAGAGGCACAATCCCACCAATTTTTTTATGTGTCCTCGTAGTGAGCCCATACATATGTGTGTCAAGTTTGGTGAAAATATTTCATTTTGTTTTGGAGTTATAGACATTTATATGAAAAAACACGTAAAAAATGACTGACACCTGACTTTGATTGGATTTTACTACCCCTTACTATCAATATTTTGAGATTTGGGCATTAGCGTATAGCTATCGACCTATGTTTCCGAACTTCTGAGGCTGGTTTCGTCTCGATCGGACTAGCGGTTTCGAAGATATCAGCAAATGTTTTTTAAGCACTAAATTACAACTCTGCGCAAACCATATGCCGAAACCTGGCAAGTCTGGTATCGTTGGAGTCGGCAAGGATTCAGGAGACCAAAAAACACACTCCCATCAAAATATGTCAACCACACCCAAAGTTATAAGCGTTTGAAAAAAAAAATTCTCCACTAGGTGGCGCTGTTTCGAAACTTCTCAGGCTACTTCAGGGCATCGTGGTGATGACCCATACCAAGTTTCATAACAATCTGTTCATGCGTTCATAAAATACAGCATTTTTGCACATAATTCAAAATGGCCGACATCCAAAATGGCCGACATGGTAAAATTGGATATCAGTCGACTCGGCATGACGCCCTGAATCTAATGAGACCAATTTTATGATTTTTGGATAAACGGTTCAGAAGTTATAAGCCAAAATAGGCATTTTTCGTATCTCCGGACAGGTAGGTGGCGCTGCGCCGAAACGCTGCATGTTGCTTCAAGTCATGCTTGTGATGACATGTACCAAGGTTGGTTTGAATACGATAAAGCGTTGCGGAGATATAGCCTTTAGTGTGTTTTTGCAACCTCCACGTAAAATTTGTTTGTGCGTTTATTGAAAACGATTGGACGAATCAACTTGAATTCCATAACTTTTTGTCAACATGCTCTGAAGATGATCTGTTTCAATTTTCGTGAAAATCGGAGCAACGGCCTAGGAGGAGTTCGAAAAAGTAGGTTTTTCAGAAAATTCAAAATGGCGGGAAAATTTGCATACCGGAAAATGACATCATAGGGTGAAATCGAATCGGCTTGAGCCAAGGAATCCGATGAAAAAAGAATTTTGTTTCTAGCCCTTAGGGGTCAAAAGTTATAAGCATAAATATGAGTGAAACTTTGGACAGGTGGTGGCGCTAGAGGGATTGAGTTAGAGGCACCAAATTTGCTATAGTGACAGCTCAGACTGGCCTCTATGAGTGTGCCAAATTTCACAACTTTTTACCATACGGTTCTATGGGCTGCCAGAGACTCCTATGGCGGAAGAAGAAGAAGAAGAAGAAGAAGAAGAAGAAGAAGAAGCAGAATAATAAATATAGCTGCAAGCAGCCATTATCGGGGCCAAGCGCAAAGAAGAAGACAAGACATGCCAGCATGGCTGGAAGTCTCAAGCCAACTGCAACAATGAGCCATTAAGGACCTATTAAGTTGATTTTAGGCAAAATAGCAGTCAAATTTTAAATACAGTCAATAATAATGGTTTAATGGTTTATCACTTTCGACCAATAGGTGTCACTGTTACGAAACTGATGTGGTTTAGTCAGATTGAGATGACAATGACACATGCAAAGTTTGGTGTCAATATGTCAAAGCATTGCAGAGATACAGCCTCAAGAGTAATTTTTGCATCATGGCTCAACTCTGTTGCAGTGGTATATGAAAACTGTTTTGTCTATCAATCCGAAATCCATAAGTATTTGTCAGCATGGTCTGAAGACGATACGGATCAATTTTGGTGAAAATCGGACAAACGGTCTAGGATGAGTTTGAAAAAGTAGATTTTTAACAAATAACAAGATGGAGCACAGATATGTTTGCAAAATATGGCAAAATTGGTATCTATCTTCTCGGCATGAGCCAATGAATGTATTATGACCAGTCTCATTACAATAGGCTAATTTAATCAAAAGTTATTCGCATTTCTGTACATTTTATTACAACTTTTGACCACAAGGTGGCGCTGCCCCGAAACTTTTTGAATATCTTCGGGACATAGAGCGGAAGACACATACCGAGTTTTGTAACGATACACTAGTGCATTCTTAAATTATAGCATTAGCATTTTAAACCGTAATACTGCATTGAAGTCAATGGGAATTTCATGTTTTGTTTTATTATAGCGCCACCAAGAGGCACAATCCCACCAATTTTTTTATGTGTCCTCGTAGTGAGCCCATACATATGTGTGTCAAGTTTGGTGAAAATATTTCATTTTGTTTTGGAGTTATAGACATTTATATGAAAAAACACGTAAAAAATGACTGACACCTGACTTTGATTGGATTTTACTACCCCTTACTATCAATATTTTGAGATTTGGGCATTAGCGTATAGCTATCGACCTATGTTTCCGAACTTCTGAGGCTGGTTTCGTCTCGATCGGACTAGCGGTTTCGAAGATATCAGCAAATGTTTTTTAAGCACTAAATTACAACTCTGCGCAAACCATATGCCGAAACCTGGCAAGTCTGGTATCGTTGGAGTCGGCAAGGATTCAGGAGACCAAAAAACACACTCCCATCAAAATATGTCAACCACACCCAAAGTTATAAGCGTTTGGAAAAAAAAATTCTCCACTAGGTGGCGCTGTTTCGAAACTTCTCAGGCTACTTCAGGGCATCGTGGTGATGACCCATACCAAGTTTCATAACAATCTGTTCATGCGTTCATAAAATACAGCATTTTTGCACATAATTCAAAATGGCCGACATCCAAAATGGCCGACATGGTAAAATTGGATATCAGTCGACTCGGCATGACGCCCTGAATCTAATGAGACCAATTTTATGATTTTTGGATAAACGGTTCAGAAGTTATAAGCCAAAATAGGCATTTTTCGTATCTCCGGACAGGTAGGTGGCGCTGCGCCGAAACGCTGCATGTTGCTTCAAGTCATGCTTGTGATGACATGTACCAAGGTTGGTTTGAATACGATAAAGCGTTGCGGAGATATAGCCTTTAGTGTGTTTTTGCAACCTCCACGTAAAATTTGTTTGTGCGTTTATTGAAAACGATTGGACGAATCAACTTGAATTCCATAACTTTTTGTCAACATGCTCTGAAGATGATCTGTTTCAATTTTCGTGAAAATCAGAGCAACGGCCTAGGAGGAGTTCGAAAAAGTAGGTTTTTCAGAAAATTCAAAATGGCGGGAAAATTTGCATACCGGAAAATGACATCATAGGGTGAAATCGAATCGGCTTGAGCCAAGGAATCCGATGAAAAAAGAATTTTGTTTCTAGCCCTTAGGGGTCAAAAGTTATAAGCATAAATATGAGTGAAACTTTGGACAGGTGGTGGCGCTAGAGGGATTGAGTTAGAGGCACCAAATTTGCTATAGTGACAGCTCAGACTGGCCTCTATGAGTGTGCCAAATTTCACAACTTTTTACCATACGGTTCTATGGGCTGCCAGAGACTCCTATGGCGGAAGAAAAAGAAAAAGAAGAAGAAGAAGAAGAAGCAGAATAATAATAATAGGAACACTAACAATTTCAATAGGTGCCTCCGCACCTTCGGTGCTTGGCCCCTAATAATAATAATAGGAACACTAACAATTTCAATAGGTGCCTCCGCACCTTCGGTGCATGGCCCCTAATAATATTTTATGTGTAATTTATGAGATTTGTTGTATTTTGAATCCAATCTTTTTTGTAGAAGTTTTTTGTAGAAGTTTACCATATTGGTTTCAAAGATAAGGATTCATTAGTTTGAATATGCATTAAACCAAACCCTATCATATCATCTTAGTTGTTAATTCAATATAGGTGATTTTTGACAAAACATCCCATGTTTTGTCGTGACTGCACATTTTCTGTAGTGACAGTAATGTTTTGGTAGTGACAATACTTAGTTTCTCATATCTGAATCAGACTGTCAAAAAAATTTTTTTAATACAAATAACGAACTATGTTGCACATATGCAGGCAGCACATAGCAGACATTGTTATATCTGACAGTTAATATCTGATAAGAACACCTAGAGATTTTCTTTTTCTTTTTCTTTTTTGCAAGTGAGAAGAGGTATGCATAAATTTTTCTACCTAAAAAACATATTACAATGTAGATTGTTTCAGAATCACTTTTTTTTATTTAAAAGAAAAATGTCCATTGCAATAGAATTATTTTAGTGTACAAAATGGTCTCACTTAACAATGTCATATAAAATGGATTCAATCTATAGCCTAAGACTACAGTAAATCAAGGAACAAAAATAACCTCCATTCCACTATTTCATGTTAATTTTGGGAGGGAATTACATGTTTAGTTTTGTTCATAACTTCCGTATTGATTGTCCATTTCTACATCTCAGATATATAAAATATGAACAATGTCACCAACAGTGAGTGAGTGTGAATGGGTGTGTGAGAGAGAATGGGTGTGTGTGAGAGAGAGTGAGTGAGTGAATGCGTGTGAGTAAGTGAGTTTCTGTGAGAGTGTGTAAGTGTATGAGAGTAGGTGAGTGGGTGAGTGGGTGAGTGAATGGGTGGGTGTGTGAGAGTGTGAGAGTGAATGATTGTGTGTGAGAGTGAGTTAGTGAATGTGTGTGTGTGTGTGTGTGTGTGTGTGTGTGTGTGTGTGTGTGTGTGTGTGTGTGTGTGTGTGTGTGTGTGTGTGAATGTAAGTGAGTGTCTGTGAGAGTGTGTAAGTGTATGACAATGTGTGTGAGTGAGTGAGGCGAGTGAGTGAGTGAGTGAGTGAGTGAGTGAGTGAGTGAGTGAGTGAGTGAGTGAGTGAGGCGAGTGAGTGAGGCGAGTGAGTGAGGCGAGTGAGTGAGTGAGGCGAGTGAGTGAGTGAGTGAGTGAGTGAGTGAGTGAGTGAGGCGAGTGAGTGAGTGAGTGAGTGAGTGAGTGAGGCGAGTGAGTGAGTGAGTGAGTGAGTGAGTGAGTGAGTGAGTGAGGCGAGTGAGTGAGTGAGTGAGGCGAGTGAGTGAGTGAGGCGAGTGAGTGAGTGAGTGAGTGAGTGAGTGAGTGAGTGAGTGAGTGAGGCGAGTGAGTGAGTGAGTGAGTGAGTGAGTGAGTGAGTGAGTGAGGCGAGTGAGTGAGTGAGTGAGTGAGTGAGTGAGTGAGTGAGTGAGTGAGGCGAGTGAGTGAGTGAGTGAGTGAGTGAGGCGAGTGAGGCGAGTGAGTGAGTGAGTGAGTGAGTGAGTGAGTGAGTGAGGCGAGTGAGTGAGTGAGTGAGTGAGTGAGTGAGTGAGTGAGGCGAGTGAGTGAGTGAGTGAGTGAGTGAGTGAGTGAGTGAGTGAGTGAGTGAGTGAGTGAGTGAGTGAGTGAGGCGAGTGAGTGAGTGAGTGAGTGAGTGAGTGAGTGAGTGAGTGAGTGAGTGAGTGAGGCGAGTGAGTGAGTGAGTGAGTGAGTGAGTGAGTGAGTGAGTGAGTGAGTGAGTGAGTGAGTGAGTGAGTGAGTGAGTGAGTGAGTGAGGCGAGTGAGTGAGTGAGTGAGGCGAGTGAGTGAGTGAGTGAGTGAGTGAGTGAGTGAGTGAGTGAGTGAGTGAGTGAGTGAGTGAGTGAGTGAGGCGAGTGAGTGAGTGAGTGAGTGAGGCGAGTGAGTGAGGCGAGTGAGTGAGGCGAGTGAGTGAGTGAGTGAGTGAGGCGAGTGAGTGAGGCGAGTGAGTGAGGCGAGTGAGTGAGTGAGTGAGGCGAGTGAGTGAGTGAGTGAGTGTGTGTGTGTGTGTGTGTGTGTGTGTGTGAATGTAAGTGAGTGTCTGTGAGAGTGTGTAAGTGTATGACAATGTGTGTGAGTGAGTGAGTGAGTGAGTGAGTGAGTGAGTGAGTGAGTGAGTGAGTGAGTGAGTGAGTGAGTGAGTGAGTGAGTGAGTGAGTGAGTGAGGCGAGTGAGTGAGGCGAGTGAGTGAGGCGAGTGAGTGAGTGAGTGAGTGAGTGAGTGAGGCGAGTGAGGCGAGTGAGTGAGGCGAGTGAGTGAGGCGAGTGAGTGAGGCGAGTGAGTGAGTGAGTGAGTGAGGCGAGTGAGTGAGGCGAGTGAGTGAGGCGAGTGAGTGAGTGAGTGAGGCGAGTGAGGCGAGTGAGTGAGTGAGTGAGTGAGTGAGTGAGTGAGTGAGGCGAGTGAGTGAGTGAGTGAGGCGAGTGAGTGAGTGAGTGAGTGAGTGAGTGAGTGAGGCGAGTGAGTGAGTGAGTGAGTGAGTGAGGCGAGTGAGTGAGTGAGTGAGTGAGTGAGTGAGTGAGTGAGTGAGTGAGTGAGTGAGTGAGTGAGTGAGTGAGTGAGTGAGTGAGTGAGTGAGTGAGTCTGACAAAAACCTAACAACCCTTTGTTAGTATCATGGACTGCACCTTTAAGCAATTTTAATGTGATGAGGTTACAGAATTAAAACTTGCACACTAAAACAAAACTAAAACATGTGAAGTACTAATGATTTGCATAACTGTACTAAAATTTAGTTTATTCCTCAAAACAAAGGATTATTTGTTCCCTTTTATCACTACCAAAACAATGATGTCACAACCGGAACTTCAACTTGAACCGAAACTTCATGTTTTGGTAGTGACAATTTTAGGTAATTTTGAGCCTAGTTCGAAGATGCTAATCAGTACATGGTTAGCAATTATTGGTGAGAACTAGCCTAGAAATCTAGACGCACCCTAGCGGCAGCAAATCTAATCTGCCCGAAAGTGTCGTCTAGCAACTCTCAATACCCTTCTGAGCTGTAATCGCCAAACTCTTGTCAGGCCAATCACATCGTGTATAGAGTCGGTGGGCGGGGCCATAATGACGACGGCCGAGTTGCGTTTGCGTGCTTCTAGTAAACACAGAAACTGTCAAACGGCGGCGGTCTTTCGACTCAGCTTTGACCGTGACTCTGGAATACTTGGAGTTAAGCATTTCTCTGAGAAAAGAACAAAGAAGTCATTCTTAAAAAGTAATTGAAGTCATTCTTAAAAAGGGAAGATGTGTTTGGAGTTTTGCCGACCTATCCGGCAAATGTTTAATCTATCAACAAACTCTGTTTCACCTTCGTTGCTCTGGTTGGTGTAGCGCTATCCTATCGTGTGCAGAGGGAGTTTGAAAGACAACCGTTTATCCCGCCCCTCGGATTGAGCCCTGTCTATGGTGAGTTTCCAGACAAAAAAACATCTTGATGTGGGTCTGGCTTGTCAGGCTAGGTCAGAACAGTTGTACACATAAAAACTAAATTTTATGGGATAACATCCAAAAAAGTTCTTAATCGCAGAAAAAAAATTGTTTTGTAGTGGCATTCCTTAAAGTTACAAACAGATTTTCAGACTTTAAAACAAATTTACCTCAAAATGATAGAACCAATCTATTAACCAAGTAGCATATGAGAGAGAGGGAACCTGGAATATTTCCTGATCAAAAAATTAGAGGTGTGGTTAAAATCAGTCTCAGCCAGTGGACTAAACATTCACTGCTTTGGTAGTGACATGAAAATATAGGACACATTTTTTTTACATAGTTTCATGGTTTAAAAAAAAAATGTTTACTTCATTTTTTAAAAACAATCAACAATATATGTTTAAAAACAAGAATGGAAAAAAACATTGCAAAAAAACATTTCAATATCATTTTCACAAGTTGATATTTAGATGTTAGGGTTTGGGACAGCCACCACCCAATTGAAAGTATCCAACAAATGTTGATTTTATATATATTTAAAGCTTACTGGTATTTTAAATGGGGTTTCAATAGATAATTGAAGGATCTTATTAAGCATCTTTTGAATAATTAAATGCTTTTAAAATGTGTTTTTTGGATGTGGGACAGCAGTTTGCAGCAATTCTGTAGAATGGCCCATATACAGTAGATGTTTTCAAAACTTATGTGCAATAGTGTTGATATTGCGTAAGAGGGCGTTGATATGTACTTTTCCTTTGTAATGGTGTCAGCCAATCAAGTGCCCCTATTAGGGATGTCACAAGTACCGGTACCAAGTCGGTACTGAAATTTTAAAAATACCATCATTTCTGTAGCAACGGTACCGACTCCCAAGTATTTTCGATACCCACAGCTGAGTACAGTCGCTTTTCACGTTAATCTAAGCACTGGGCTCCAGACTGTAGCCGAATATATACTAGTGTAGTTGACCAGCATTAGTACCCCCCGTAGATTTACACAATGCCCACCTAACTTGTACATTATCCACCCATGAACAACTTTGTTTAGTCCTCAAACATCTTTTTACTGAAGTCAAATCTCTCGAAAGACGGGTCAGTACCCAGTTCATTTGGACCAGCATACTTCTCAGAATCACAACCTGTCATATGAATAATTATTTATGTATATATTTTCTACCTGTTGTTTAAAATATGTAGTAAATATGTGTTTTATATTGTGTAAACTTCCGGCTAACTGGATTATTTTACAAATCTGTCCCGAAAATGAGGTCATCAAACAAAGCTTTTAGGTACATATTCAGCCCCCCAAAAAATACTACACTTCTTAAAACCCCACTTTAGTAAAGGTTCATAAATCTGGACAACAATCTCCTCAGACTCCTCTTCATCTCGGCTGATAGGACGTCATAGACTAAATAAGCTGTCATGTAAAAAAATTAGCAGTACACACACACACACACAAAAAAAAAAAAAAAAAAAAAAAAAAAAACGTAAAAGACGTGCACAAGGGCCAATGGTCGATGGCATTAAAATTAAGAGAATGAAACTAATACAATTTAGAAAAGCCATTAAAACTAGCAAGCCACCATTAGACCCTGGTCCATAAATCGTTAGATAGAACATATATGCTTTCCTATGTAGCAGACTATATTTTCTTGTACTAAAGATTAATTTGATCTATGTTCACTGAGAGATAGTGTGTGAATGAGTGCAAGGTAAGGTTCTATTATGCCCAAATTACAAACAATAGAAAAGAGATAATTGTGCTTGTTCAAGAGGACACCTGCTGCTCTGCTACCCAGAATCCTCAGAGCTGGATTACTTCTGTAGCTCATCTGCATATATACATCAGTAATCCAGTTTCTGCTTCAACACACCACACAGGAACTGGCTCATATGCAGCTAAACTGGAAAACATGCATTCAAGAACACAATCCTGATTCCTGTCTGTTTTTAACCTGGAGCTAAATGTAGCTAACAAAATATAACAAACTAAATTAAGATTTGTTAGCACACATAGATTTCTCTATAAACATGCAGGAATTCAGAAACCAGCCCTAAACAAAACCATCCTACAGCACATGGGAAAATACAGCAGCAGAACACGAGATAATATCACCAGCCACAGGGAGACTGCAGCAAACACAAATGTTGCTCCACTGGCATCCTATATTTCATCTCCCAGGGTTGAAAGAGTCACAGAAGTAGTAAAAAATGTGGAAAAGGGGAGAAAAAGAATACAACACCCTGGAGCCAGTCAAAAAAAAACTCCAATAACTAACATCACAAGTTGAATAATGAAAACCGCATCATTTCTTTGGCGTTTTTTTTTCTTCTTTTTTTCCGTAAGGATAAAGGGGATGTTCTTTGGACCCATCCATCGCACTCCTGTCTGTGTTTGACCACTCTAGTGTGCACTTTTATAAAAAGCTTGAGTTTTTCCAGACAGAGTGAGAGGTTGTCAGTATTGCCATAGCCAAAGGATGCACTCTGAAGCGTGACAGTCTGACTAGGTGCTCTGAATTGTTGACAAGGAAAACGTTGTTTGCTTCCGGTGTTGGACAACATCAAATAAATGGATGTATTTTGCGGCAGAGTAGCATTTCGAGGCTGTCCGAGTCGGGTGGGTGAATGTGGTCTGACAGAGGGGCACTGAACGTACTACCCTTGGGTGGTGCGAAATGTTCTCGTGACATTTTAATACACACACACACACACACACAAATATCAGGACATCCAGAGGACAGCATCTCGTTTCCTCACAGCTTTAATGGCAAGAAATTTAGTAAAGGGTTAGTTCACTCAAAAATGAAAATTCTGTCATTAATTACTCACCCTCATGTCGTTCGACACCCGTTAGATCTCCGTTCATCTCTGGAACACAAATACATTTTTTTGTTGAAATCCGATGGCTCAGAAAGGCCTTCACTGACACCAATGTCATTTCCTCTCTCAATACCCATAAAAGGTACAAAAGACGTTGTTACAAAGCCCATCTCACTGGCTCTACAATAATTTTATGAAGTGACGAGAATCTAAAAAAAAAAACTAAAAAACGTTTTATGTAATTGATGGGCCGATTTCAAAACAAAGCTTCAAACCGTTAGGAATCATTGTATCGATTCATGATTCGGAACGCGTGTCAAACCGCCAAAATGCTGAAATCACGTGACTTTAGTGATCCGAATCATGAATCAATACACTGATTCCTAGCAGTTCGAAGCTTTGTTTTGAAATCGACCAATAAGTCATTATTTAGGGTTTTTTGCGCACAAAAACTAGAACCAGTGTAGTGAAATGGACTTTGTAATGATGTCTAAAAGAGTGCTTTTTATGGGTCTTGATAGAGGAAATTATATTGGTGTCAATGAAGGCCTTTCTGAGCCATCGGATTTCAACACAAATATCTTCATTTGTGTTCCAAAGATGTCTTACGGGTGTCGAACCACATGAGGTATGAAAGAATTTTTCATTTTTGTTTGAACTAACCCTTTAAAAGGAACATTCTGGGTTTAGTCTTTTTTATTGTTTGTGTTTTAATGGTGTTAATTGAAATTTCCCAAAAATTATATAATTTACGTCATTATAAGCCTAATTTAATTTCTAATAAAAAATATGAAAAATTTAGCGAATAGGACCAACTTTTGAAGAATTTAAAAGCAGAAATGTGAAACTTCATAATTTTATAAAAACAGCCCTAATAACTTGAATTAATCATTTTAAATTTGTACTCCAATATCATTCTCAACATTTTAGGCATTACATTGTCATGACAATAGGGCTGTAAAGTTGGATATAAATCATTGTGCTTTTTAAAATGTGTGTTTTACCCTAAAACACATTGTTCTTGTTGTACAGTATACAACTAAAACATTTAAAAAATAAATTTTATTTTAAACTTATTATTATTATTGTTATTTATATGTTACT
Source organism: Pseudorasbora parva (assembly GCF_024679245.1). Classification (NCBI taxonomy): domain Eukaryota; kingdom Metazoa; phylum Chordata; class Actinopteri; order Cypriniformes; family Gobionidae; genus Pseudorasbora; species Pseudorasbora parva. The sequence continues at coordinate 25,148,891 of NC_090176.1, read as the reverse complement.
TAAAGAAAGGGACCATCTGAAACCAACATTATGCTACAAATGCTGTTTTGACTGAACTTTACTTTGTACTGAATCTGGAAGATTCATTTACTCCTTTTGGATTATGATTATTTATTAAATATAAAAAACAGAACACTTATATAACAGAGAATGATGTCAAGAATGTGAAGGTCTAATTGCGGTGGGGGGGGACAAATGAAACACTGTAAAGCATGAAGCGTTTGTGATCTTTGAGCAGCACCTTTCATCTACTTGCACCCCAATTCGACACACTTTCCTTAATGCAAGTTGATATTCTGCCATCTAGTGGCACAAGCATTATTTGACTTCTAAAAAACCCTCCAAGAATCTCCCTTAGTCATAAATAAATAAATAATCACCGTAGGCGTTTGGCTTTGAATGTATTGATATTTTAATCCGAATAAATCCCTTAAAACCAAATCTATCTCCCTGTATACAAAAAAAACCTAACCTCCACTATAATGAGAGGATAGTGAGAAAAGTGCTGCTTCCTTAGACTTAAACCATAAGAATGTTGGGAAATAAATAAACATTTGGGGACCAAACTTGACTCCCACCCCATCCAAGCATTTCCCATCATGATGCTAAAAATACCATTCTTGACTCTGTGTAATTCTAGTGTCTTATGGGCAGCTGTGTTCTGGATAGAGTCCCAAATCACTCTGCTGGTCCAGAGCAGAGAAATGTTAATTCCAAACCTAATGCATGGTGGCACTCTCTCCTCTCTATCAAGGTGTGATTTACCCCGTGTGAAAGCATCCTGACAGGCCCCTCCATCATCACACCTCTGTGACCAAATCTATAGGATGCTCAAATCTCCTGGTCCCTGGCTCATTCGCTCTTTCCATCCCTCCATCCAGACTGAAGACTGTATCAACTCAGTCCTCTGAGAATTACAGCCCTGAGAAACAGAGGCAGTCAAGCCCACTGGGATGCAAGTGGGTGGAACACGGGCTCTTGGGTTGTTGGATGCCGGTGTTCATTAATTAGCATGGACTTCAATCACGTGAAATAGTACCAAAGGCATCTTTTAATGTAAATGAGATCTGCTGCGCAAACACATTCAGGGCAAGTGGTGCGTAGTTATTTCAGCTACACTGAAACATTCATTCATTTAGTTAGTAGACGCATGTATCCAGAGCTACCCATGAAGCAGGCGATATGAATGAAAAAGCAAAAAGCGCATGGATGCTACTCACAGACTGTAAAGTTTATTCAAGATACCTTTTTAATCCATTAGATCAACATGGTTCAATACTACAGCACTGTAGACTGCATAAAATTCACACTTGCCTCTCAATAAATGCTTGGTATGATACTGCATAGAGAACCCAGACTAAGTATCTGAAAGTCTGCCAATTCAAAATGCCATTTGAAAACTTTAACACCTTTGGGAGTTTTAGATGAGGAAGGGAAGGACTGTTGATTTCTTTTCAACACTGCATATTTCTCATTTTAATTTCATTTTAATTGCATGTGGCATGCAGCTGCTGGTATGGCCAAGGGGCATTTTTTTTAAACTAGTGTCTGCGTGTTTGCTGGAGTGCAACAGAGGACTGGGGCCACACACAGTAATGGATTCCCTGCTCGTCCTGTACCATGCAGCCAAAAGTGATTTGTCAGATTGTTGCAGAGGGCAACAGTTTTTCTGCTCATTTTTTAATCAGTTTGTTGTTGTTTGGTTTGGTAGCAGAAAAAAAAAATCTTTCTAAAGAAGTTTACAGCACTAGTTATGATTCATAGATTATAAATCACTACGGATAAAAGAATCATCCCCAAAATCATTACTTCTAAAACATCTACTGCAATAACAAAATAGCCAGTTTTTATTTTGTATAGTTGTCAATGGAAAAAGTTGCTTTATGTCCATGTAATGATGTAGTTACAAATTCTACCAGCATGGACTAATTAGCAAAACTATAGTCTTGTGTTAAACTAAACTGTGATGACTAAATTGCATTATCTGAGATATATTAGACCACAATAGCAGGTGGCTGTCGAAAAAAATTTATTAAAAAAATTATAATCTTCTTTTTTGTTCCGAAGATGTCTTACGGGTGTCGAACCACATGAGGTTGAGAAATTAATGACAGAATTTTTCATTTTTGGATGAGCTAACCCTTTAAAAGGAACATTCTGGGTTTAGATTTTCTTAAATAAAATGTGTCTTTTTTTTATTGTTTTTGTTTTAATGCTGTTGATTGAAATTTCCCAACCATTATATAATTTACTCGCGTCATTATAAGCCTAATTTAATTTCTAATAATAATTATGAAAAAATGTAGCAAATGGGACCAACTTTTGAAGAATTGAAAAGCAGAAATGTGAAACTTATTTATAATTTATAATAATTTATAAGCCCTAACTCGAATTAATCGTTTTAAATTTGTACTTCCAATATCACTCTCAACATTTTAAGAATTACATTGTCATGACAATAGGGCTGTAAATTTGGATATAACTACATAAATCATTGTGCTTTTTAAAATGTGTTTTTTACCCTAAAACACATTGTGATTGTCTTACAGTATACAACTAAAACATTTAAAAAATATTTTATGACTTATTATTTATATGTTATTTAAAGAAAGAGACCATCTGAAACCAACATTATGCTACAAATGCTGTTGACTGAGCTTTACTTTGTACTGAACCCGGAAGATTTTAATAAAAATCAAAATTATAATAATGATGTAATGATTATACAGTAAAACCAGAGAAAAATAAAGAAATGCTTGACTATGTATGCATGCTTCAACACAAATGAGCTGCTGTGCAGATCTAAAAGGGGGCGGAGCTTCAAGAGCTCATTCTTTGGTGTCAGGAGACACTATAAGTGTCAGAAACCGTGAATATATGCTGCATGGAGATAGAACAAGTATATTTTAATTTAATTACAGTTATAAGTTTGCAAGGAAAGAGAGAGTTTATGGATATTTTAATGTTTACTTGCACAGTCTAATAAAAGGGTAACTAAACCCTAAAACAACTTTTTTTAGTTAATGATCTGCAAGTCTGGGGCTTTATTAGTGCTTTTTATTGATTTGAGTAAATGTTTTGAGTTGACATTTGGGTATAAGGTGTTTTAATTCTACAATATATGGTGTAAAAAATATATGGAGTGCTGCCCTCTTCTTAAGGCTGTATGGTGGCTACTGCAGTTGAATTTTCCTATTGGACATTGCAGGTCATTAGATGCATGTTCAGTGTTGTAGGGTACGTGTATGTTGGCTCTTCCAACAGCTCCCTACCCACGCCCCTGGCATAAGGTACAAGCTAACCACGCCCTTAAAGGACCTCTCTGAAGTGCCTAGAAAAGTGCTGCATTATTCTGTGTTGACGTGATTTCCCCTGAAACGGCTCCAGCTGTTAGCAGCACCTCCCCTTTTTTGTAACACCCAATAGCGTTTTATTAATAGAGCCTTTCTGTTTGGTAACGCCAGTTTCCTCCATATCGCTTTGAAATACAGTAGTCTGTGCAGAAATCAAAGGGGTTTGATATGTTCTGTTGTCTGCGCCAACTCGTGCATATGATCCACCCTGTGATCTCATGTCTCTAAGTCTAACTTTAGACCAGAGCCGTTGGTGTGTGTGTGTGTGTGTGTGCTGCTGCGGTGCGTGAAACGAACGTGAAAACAGACTGAAAACTTCCATTTTGATTTCAGTGGGCCTTTAAAAAAATGTTCCCGATCACATGAGAAAGGCTTCACTCCAGTATGAGCTCTCATGTTACATGTGGCAAGTAGAAACATTATGAATAAAACTTACTTGACACTTGCTATCAACATACTAATTCTTGCATTATTTTTGCCACACTTTTCATACAAGAGACACGTTTTCAAACCTTGCCACGCAAGTGGTTGCTGTTGTAAAAAACAACAATACCTTAACATGCTGGCATAGCGTTCTCCATTGAATTTGTATTGCATAAGGCTTCCTCCTTGTCATTTCGGACTAAAATCTGATATGTGACAAGGTATACCGTTTTTATAAGCTGTCGACCCAAAAAAACGAGCATTTAAGGAGATAAAAGTGGATATGGGCAATAAGAATTGAAGCTTCAACAGGAGGAATGGGTCAGTTTTGGGATCCTGACATTCAGTATGTCTCAGTATGCCTGCGTGTGCAGTAAACATGTTGTCAAATATCCAAATGTCAGTTTTATGTTATGTTTCATGTCACTGATTACTTTCTCCTCCAGTGGCCGTAGTTCTCAGTGTAATCTCACATGTTGCGCGCAGTCTCATTCACTTTTGTCTTTAAAAGCTGCTGACCCGAAGAAACAAGCGTTTAAACACTTTGGGTTTTTTAACCTGTTTTCTGTACACCTTGTCACATATCAGCTTTTAGACATTGATCTTTTTTTTTATAAGTCAAAAAAACAAGGAGGCCGCTTTCCGCAGTAGAAAGTCAATGGAGATGGTTGGTTCGTCCTTAGTCGGGGAGACCCCTATTATTTACTCTTGCAGAAACCGATCATTTCGTGTCGACATCAGTGTGTCGCCACAAGCCACAGGGTTTAATATGGATTTGTTTGGCTATGCGTTTTTTACTCTCATATTGACTCTCATAGAAAACACCCCATTGACAGGCATGATACGAGCAACGGTTGGAGTTATAAATCTTCATTTGTGTTCTACTGAAGAAACAAACACAACTACATCTTGGATGCCCTGGGGGTAAGCAGATAAACAATTTTCATTTTTGGGTGAACCACCCCTTTAACACAGGTTGAGCTACCAGCTCTGGCCCTGTGTCCACAGACAATTCACCCTCCTTCACTTCAGGTGAAGGTGAAGGAGAAAAGTCCTCTACTTCAAAAGAATGCTCTGTTGCAAAGCCACTGGCATCACTCCAGTCATTCTCCATCTTTGCAAGTCTGACAGCTGTCAAGTAATCTGTTACTGCGGGTCTCAGGTGCACGCCCCCTGCTCAGCCCCACCCTCGGTTCGTCCCTTCTATCTCTGCTGGGCTCTGCCCACTTTTCCAGCATTTTTCAATTATTGCCAGTGGATGGAGTTAGGCTTTGAACAAGTGTTGAGTTACCCTTTAAAATCTTAGTGATTTTCTGGAGTGAAAAATGGACACTTTATATATTTTGTGTGAAGTACAATAAACATCATAACACTAATTGGTAAATTTTGGCCATCATTCGAAGGATTAAAACTAATCCACTGAGACTACAGTGGCTCTGATGTCAAGAGTACATGGAGACTGTTGTTCACTCTTACCAACAACAAAACATTCACAAGACATTCTTGTTCCAATCTGGAGAAAATGGCAGACTGTGAAAAACTCACCCAGGACGGTGTATAACACTGTCCGTCAACACTCGTGAGTGGGGCCTATAAAAAGTGACATCACTTTGCCAGGAATCTGCAAAAAGCTTGTTCTGAGACACTGCTTAAAATTTATGGGAATATAAAAAAAAATCCAAATTGGGTGGATTTTTACCATTATAGGGTGATTTTGTACACACTGCTGACAATAAAAGAATTTTCCATAGGTGCCCTTTAAACAGTATTTTACTGTAATATGTACAAGACGATACAATTACAGTAAACTGCAAAGGAATATCTACATGTATTTTTTCATAAGGGCCCATGCTATTATCTTCTGCCTTCGTTAAAAGACTTTGCCAAATTAATGCCTTAAATTAAGATTACTTGTGTTCTGCTCTAAGGGGCTTGGATAACTTTATTAACAAAGGAGAACATCTGATCAAGGTAATTAAGCAATGTTAATTATGGTTCTTAATCACACTGCTAATTATGGGCACCCTTGCTGGTTCAATCTAAAAATCTAATTTTGCTGCCTTGAAGGTGTGGCAATTCGTTTGGTGAATCTCCATCTAAAGCGGTTTTCCAGCACACTCAGCAGTTCACATGCTGAGGAAGATGGGGATGAGGGGTAAAATCAAGTACAGAAGGCCTATTTTCATTATCTTGCTACTGTTGGATCTGCATGTCTAATGTGCATCATTTTACCTTCAGAGGAATCCTGGAGTGTGTTGCCAGGCAACATGCACATGGTATGGGGCGCATGTGGAGGTTCACTAGTTTGCCTTGTATAATAATCCAAACAAGCTGAGCAGTCAACAGTGAGAGACTTTCAGTAAACGTAAGAAATCTGGAGCAAAAGCTCCTTTGGTACTTTTAAACCGTGTCACTGCTAAAAACCGACATGACTGCTAAAAGGTATTTTTGGGAGTGTATCATATTACTTAAAAGAATAGTTCAGACTTAAAAAAGAAAATCCTGTCATCATCAATTCCCCAGTGTTGTTTCAAACCTGTATGACCTTCTTTTGTGGAATACAAAGACAAATTTTGAAATAATGTACTGGTTGCTCTTTTTCATATGCAATTATTCCCCATGAGGACTGGGGGCTTCAAACTGGAGGCACGCTAAAGTGGGTCATACCATTTGTGAGCTACATTACCATTATCCTGAAACCATACAATAGGCCTATGTAGGAACAGATCACACATTTAAGTCATTATTGACTGATAACCCTACCCTCAAATAAGCTGTTAACTGCTGCTACAAGATCATTAAGTCAGGGTATTGAACATGAGAACGATATTCTCATGGATTCAATGAATCATTCAGAAACAGAATGCATTTGTGAACTACCAAATCATTGAAAGGACCTCAATTCAAAAGAATGATTCCTTCACAATATCACTGTAATTGCATGGAAAAGAATTATGCATAATTGGGCGACTAAACCATATCTAACATTAGACATTGGCTAATGAATGCTTAGATTGTACTCACCATTGTGTTTTAGAGGCTAAGAATAAGTTTAGCATAAATATATTTTCACTCACTGAACACTCAGAGAAACAGTTTCACTCTCTGTCAAGCGATCTGTCTGTTTCAGTTCAGCTCAATGGATGCATGCGCATCTGTATGTGATGTGCCGTAGACTCTAGTGTGAAGGCGCACAACTCACCGCCGCTTGGAACGCTTTTTCTCTCCCTCAGACACACACGCACACACGCAAAGAGTGTCTCTGTCGGTCTTACATACCACACAGAATTGACGCGCTACATGCAAACCATATTCTTTGTTGTATTTTCCTGTCCAAAAAATGGAGTCCATTTGGAATTATTCAGCTTTAAAGAAGCAGAAGATATGCGGTAGTGGGCGTGACTAATGTGCCGGCAATCTCATTGGCTGGCGCTAATCAATTACCTTCACTGTTTTGATTTCAGCAAATCAGTTTGTGCTACGCTGACAATGTGATTTAAATTTCATGAACCCAGCAGCTCATCGGTCTTTAGTGAATTGTATATTATTAACAGTAGAATTAGTAGTAGTAGTAGTAGTGGTGTCACGGAAACCAGACTCAGAAAGAGAGAGATTAATCGAACCAAAAGAGATTTATTGAGTTGAAGTAAAGGCTGAGAAACAGAGCAGAGATATGGAAACGAGGAGGCAGGAGAAGGAGACACTGGAGAACTCTACGATACTCAGGTGAGTGACGCAGGTAAAGAGTATTTTTCCACTTGGGAGACCAGACGATAAATGAAGGGATGAGTGTGTATAAATAGGGAGGATGATGAGTGCAATAATGAGGAACAGGTGTGACTGGTTAGAATTCAGGAGACTGGGATCTTAGAATGGGTGTGGTGTTTGATTCTGGTGAAACTGTAACAGAACCCCCCTCTCCACGGCCCGCTCCAGAGGGCCGAGGACCCCGACGTCACGGTGGCCGACCCCGGCCGTGTGGGGCTGGAGATTTTGGATGAGAGGCATGGAATTCTGTCAGGAGATTTGGATCCAAGATGTCCTCTTTAGGGACCCAAGACCTCTCCTCCTGGTCGTACCCCTCCCAGTCAACAAGGTATTCAAAACGGCCACCACAACATCGGGAGTCCAGTATCTCCTTTACAGCATATACGGTTCAATACTCTCGTATGAACGGCAAAAGGGGTTTATCCATGTGACCAGGCTCTGAGGAGAGAGAAGAGACTGCAGGATGGTAAGGTTTCAAAAGTGATACGTGAAAAGTAGGATGAATTTAATAGTGAGAAGGAAGTTGTAATTCATAGTAACTGGATTAATTTGTCGTGCTATGGGGAAGGGACCAACGTATCTTGGACTCCAGCTTTCGGCTGGGCAGGTGTAGTATGATGTCACGGGTAGAGAGCCAAACCTTCTGTCCCGTTTGATAGGTGGGAGTGGCGGTTCTTCAGATATCAGCATGGCTCTTCTGATGACGCACTGCTTGCTGAAGATGATGATGGGCTGAGTCCCAGACCCTCTCGCTCTCCTGGAACCAGTGGGTAATCGATGGGACTTCAGACGGTTCCCAAGACCAGGGGAACAACGGTGGTTGGAAGCCAAGTACACAAAGGAAAGGTGTTAGTCCAGTAGCTGGGTGGCGTAGGGAATTTTGTGCATACTCAGCCCAGGTGAGGAAACGGTTCCAGGAGTTCTGGTGGCCATGACACAAGGTTCAGTAAGAAACGTCCTATCTCCTGTATCTTGCGTTCCGTCTGCCCATTCCTCTGGGGATGGTAACCTGAGAAGAGTCTCACAGTTACACCTAGGAGATTAAGGAAGGACTTCCAGACTCTGGATACAAACTGTGGACCTCTGTCAGACACAATGTCTTCAGGCAGACCAAAGTTTCAAAAGACATGGTTAAAAAATATCTCTGCTGTCTCCATGGCAGTTAGTAGTCCCTTTAGTGAAATCAGGCGACAGGCCTTGAAAGACTGATCCACTACCACTAACATACAGGTATGTCCATCAGAGGGTAGTAAGTCTGTGATGAAGTCTACTCCTAGGTGTGACCATGGTCGATGAGGGATGGGCAGAGGCAGCAGCTTACCAGATGGAAGGTGGCGTGGGCTCTTAGACATGGCACATTCAACACAGCCCTGGACATACCTTCTCAGATCTCTTGCCATGTTAGGCCACCAGAAGCGGTCTCGTAGCAGCAAGAGGGTTTGATTTGTCCCTGGGTAACCAGTGCCCAGTGAGGAATGTGCAGAATGAATCAGAGGGACACGGTGAGTAGGTGGAACATAAGTGTGACTGGGAGGACACCCCGGCGGAGTAGGCTCAGAGGCACTGGCGGCTGCGAGTTCCTCATCCAGGGACCACTGAATGGGTCTTACAAATAGATTGGAAGGGAGGATGTTTACCGGATCTTCAGGGGTCTCTTCAGGAGCATGGAGACGGGAGAGAGCATCTGCCTTTACATTCTTGGTCCCTGGACGGTAGATGATGGAAAACCGGAATCGGGTGAAGAAAAGGGCCCACCTGGCTTGTCTGGGGTTTAACCTTTTTGCTTCTCATAGATATTCCAGATTGCGGTGATCAGTGAGGACAGTGAAAGGATGGTGGGCCCATTCTAACCAATGCCTCCATTCCTCCAGAGCGAGTTTGACGGCCAATAGTTCTTGATTACTGATGTCAATTTTGTTCTGCCTGGGTGAGTTTCCTAGAGAAGAAGGCACATGGATGGAGTAGAGAAGGCTGCCCCTGGCGCTGGGATAAAACCGCTCCTACTCCAGAAGTCGAGGCGTCCACTTCCACGATGAAAGGATAATTAGGATAAGGATGGACTAGGAGTGGTGCAGATGAAAAAGCTTCTTGGAGATTTTTCATGGCTATGTTGGCCTCTGAGATCCAGGAAAGAGACTTTGGCTTGCCCTTGAGGAGATTGGTAAGTGGAGAAGTTATGGAGCTATAATCTTTAATGAAGCATCAGTAGAACCTAGAGAATCCTAGAAATCGTTGTAGTTCTTTGATGGTTTTGAGAGATGGCCAGGATCGGACTGCTTCCACCTAGGGGTGCACCGATCCGATATTAGGATCGGATATCGGCCGCGATACTGACGACAAAGCTGGATCGGGGATCGGAAAAATGAACAGATCCACAGGCCGATCCTGGTGTTTTTTTGTTTTGTTTTTTTTAATCGCAGCAGAACCCTACGTCATTCGTCAGCTTCACGTGTGTCGCGTGCTCGAAGCAACATGGAGCGAGCCAGAGAGTCAGATGTGTAGAGATATTTTATGCTTGCCACGCCAACTAGTTCATCTGTCGGCAATAATACTACCAATTTAATCCAGAAACACCATGTTAAGGAGCACGCTGCATTCCTGCAGCTCAGTAAAACTAAAGGAGTGGACAATATAGCCCAGCAGCTAACTTTGCAGGATGCAAAGAATTAATTTAGTGTAAGTGGTGACTGATAGTGGATAATGCTAATGTAATGAACTGACGGTAACAACACGCTGTTGACGCTCGCGCATCTTGAGGAGAAATAAAAAAAAGCGCAACTCACACCTAGTAATTGCGGTAAACATTAAAAATGTTACGTTTTTATCTTTATAACATATGATACAGTTAAACAACTTCACACAACCAAATGTGCTATTTCCCTGAATACCATCACGATTGAAAATGTCACTGATTTCCTATGACAGCTCCATAAACAATCATTAACATTAGTTACTTACATTTTAGATGCAATATTGAGTCTTTTTGTTCCATTTCAGCTGCGAAGATAGTTCCAAACAAAGATTCCAAGCAACAAAGTTCCAAACAGCACGTGTTCGGAATGATTCAGTGGTTGAATCAAAGATTCAATAACCTGTTCGTAAACAACTGTCTCATTCTTAAAGGAATCAGTCATTTGAATGAATCGTTTGAATTAATGACTCAATGACTCACTCATTAAGACTCACCTATACTGGTGGTTTAGTTTCCTATATTTTTCAACATTTATTTTGTTTATTCAAAAATACAAATCTCATAACATCATTTAATGCAGTAGTAATTTTTCTGGGTACATAATTTAATTTGATTGGTAACATCCCTATAGTGTCTTATTTAAATGTAATGTATAGATCAAATTTAAGAATATAATATAAAACCTGAAGCATAATTTATATTTAATAAGATTAGGGGAAAATGCCCTTTATAAAGGGAAAATATCACTAATATGCATATTTAAAGTATGTCAAAGCTGATTGAACACTGAGAACATTGCTTCAGAATAAGTTATATTTACAACACACACACACACACACACACACACACACACACACACACACACACACACACACACACACACATCTAACTTTTTTCCCGGACAAGCACGACAAATGAATGACCATTTTACTTATCCGAAGGACAGACATGAGCATGCTTAATGTTGAGCCCTAAATTATATTTTAGATTTGAATGCACAATTGTTTTTTAAATAAATAAGAATTCAACACTTTGCATACATCTGTTATTTTGTCTTATTATCTTTATTTAGTAAAGTCTGGTGCCTTTAGTCTCTTCAAGGAAGGCATACAGTTTATTATTAATTTAACAATAGTATCGGATCGGTATCGGGTATCGACAGATACACAAAGCCCAGGCATCGGTATCGGGACTGAAAAAGTCGGATCGGTGCACCCCTACTTCCACCTTCCTCTCGTCCATCTGAATCCCCTTCTAGCTGATGTTATAACCCAGGAATTGGATGGATGGTTGGTGGAAAGTGCACTTCTCTGCCTTGAGGTATAGCTGGTGTTCACGGAGCTTGTGGAGGACCTCCGAAACGTTGTGGCGATGTTCGGCCAGGTTCCGGGAGTACATAAGTATGTCGTCGATGTGCACAATCACAAAGCAATTGAGGTACTCCCGGACAACCTCATTCATATAACCCTGGAATACGGAAGGGGCATTGACCAATTCATATGGCATTACCAGTTATTCATAGTGTCCAGTTGGGGTCACAAAGGCAGTAACTGGAATAGAAGTTCCATCAGTAGTTAATGTCAAAGAAGCGTTGAGTACTTTCCGTAGAGAATCCACCCATTCCTAGAATGGATCTTGACCTGTCGGGTTCATGATGTTCGTGGTCTGGTCTTCTGTCATGGAAACCAGACTCAAAAAGAGAGGGATTAATCGAACCAGACAGGCATTTATTGAGTTGAAGTAAAGGCTGAGAAACAGAGCAGAGATATGGTACTGTACTGTGTAGATGGCGGATGAACAACAGTCCTTTCTGAATGCCAGGAAAATAGAAACGAGGAGGCAGGAGAAGCAGACACTGGAGAACTCACATAATAAGAGAAGAACGTGTATCCACTGGAGATAGCGTTCGTTGCGAAGCTCAGGCGAGTGACGTGGGTAAAGAGTCTTCACTTGGGAAACCAGACAATAAATGAAGGGATGAGTGTGTATAAATGGGGAGGATGATGAGTGCAATAATGAGGAACAGGTGTGACTAGTTAGAATTCAGGAGACTAAGATCTTATAATGGGTGTGGTGGTTGATTCTGGTGAAACTGTGACAAGTAGTAGTAATATCTTTGTTAATAATTAACATGATCTATTACAATTATATTTTTTACAGTATTTTTTACAGAAACACTAAATGACCAACAATATCTTAAGCACCATGCACCACCAGTGCTAAATTAAGTTAAAATATCAAACATGCATTCACATGTGTGTGTACTGTGTAGTATTATTATTATTACTATTATTATTATTATTATATTAGGGGTGTCCCCGACTAAGGATTTACACATTCGAATCATAATTTTCGAATCTCTATGGTTGACCAATAGTCGAATCATCTGTGTGTGTGGGGGTGTAAACCATAGACCAGAAAAAAATACACGGTATAAACGGGTTGGGAAAGGCAGGACACTAGTCAGTAGGAGGCTAAGACTATTTTTATTTTACTTTACACACGGCACACAGCCACCAATTTTAATAAAGTGATCAAAACTAGGCTACACTACACATACGTAAATTAACCGTTCTCTCATAACATTTAAATGCCGCGATCGAAACACAGAACATCACAAATATATAAAAGAACATTTTGATAAATAAACCTAAAAAAATACCTGCCTAGAGAGGAAAAGAACACTTTGAGTGCGTTTATATGCACATTCTTAAGCCGATTGTGCCTATAGGGGGTCGCACACCGGACTGAAGCTCAGCGCCGTCTCTCACACCAGGCAGACGTGAACATTATATCCGCGCGAGCTCAATTTTGAATCGACTTCTGACGGAAGAGCTGCACGATGAGTGTATCTTGTAGCACAGGGTGAAATCAGTATGTGCATTCACGATTTGAGGGAAATATACATTTAATCTCGCGGACAGCGCGTTGAATGCCGCCGTCAGTGTATTTGAGTTTGATTTTTAAAGGCGCGCGTCTGGTGCGAAGCTCAGTGCCCTTAAAGGGGCGATCGCTCAGCGCCGCGACACGTCTTTATAACACTAATTGAGCACCCCCATATTGCCAAAATGGTATGATCCTCGTTTCATAACACCCGCGAAGATTCGACCATGAGATCAGTAATCGAATCCGGTCCTGCATATCGATGCATCGAATCTTCGACTATTAGGGGTCACCCCTAATATATATAACATAAAGGGGTGTAACGATACGCGTATTCGTATTGAACCATTCGGTGCGAGGCTTTCGGTTTGGTACGCGGTACGCATTATGTACCAAACGGTTCTTGGACTAATTAATTAGATTTGGAAAATAAAAAAGTGTGTGAAATATAATAATATGCGTTCAACAAGGTAGCCCAATAACCAAAACGACATAAGAGGCAATGCCCCTGACACCGCCGAAGTGAAAGAGAAAAAAAAACACCAAATATGTTTTAGGCTGCTCAGTCAGGTGCTCGCTTACTCAGTAGGCTACGCGCTGAATGCCCGTGGCAAAATGGCTATTGCGTTTAACAAACCAGAAATAGAAGATCCTCCAATAACCAACAGGTCTGGTGTTTGGGTGAACTTTGGATTCTTTATGATGGTGTTGGCAAGAGTGATGGATTAAAAAACAACGGTATGTCGCATTTGCTGATGGTACAGCAGCGGGAATAATTCATGTAATGTCAATCAACTCATTTATGCGCCGACAACAAGACGATAAAAAGGAGAAACAGCCACAAACTATCCCACAAACTATCCCCGCAGCATTTAGACAGACATTTCCAACTTATTCAAATTGCAAAAGACATCACCGCCGCGAGTGGTCCATTTATAGCCGCGGAAATGAGACCTTACGCCCGTTTCACACAAACTCCGTCTGCAGTGCGTGTGCGGTGCGGATTTTTTTCCCCATGACAGCTTTCACACTGCACGCGGATGCGGTCCGTCAGTCCGTTCCAGGAGCGTTGCGTCTGCAGCAGTGCACGGATCGTTTTCGTACAGAGTCTATTTTTTGCTGCGCTGCGCTGCTTCATTAAAGTGATAGAACATTGTTCCCATTAAAATAAACATGTACTGACGCGAAAATCTAGTAATTTCACCACTGATGCATATCATTTAAAATATACTCTTGTTTCAAAGTCAACACATGGCTTTTTTTTCTCAAGTAAAGCAACAAAACGACACCTTTCCTGGCATTTAGGTAAAAAAATGTGCCATAATGGATAGTACTCGTACTTTCTTGGAGGTGAAAAGCAAAGATCTTTTTGACCTGCAGGATTTCTTTTAAAAGGGTGTAAAAACAAAAGAAAAGACAGTCGGCTGTTTTTGAATAGACTATTGTAAGTTTCTAATTTAAAATGTTTGTGATTTAAGGCTATAACCTATATTTAAATGTTTTGCCACTTGTGTGAGAAATCTAAAGTATATAAATATGAATAAATGAATTGTATATCATATTTAAATAAAATTTTGTTTAAATGTAGTAGGCTACGTAACCTGACTTTTATTAAAGAGTAAACAAAGAGAATTGGAATTCTGACGAGACATGTTCAGTAAAAACTTTTGGATTTTTAATAAAAATTAATGAATCAATGCTGTGTATGCAACAGCGGATCAGTTGCGGACTGCAAACGCAGCATGTGAAAGCACTACAGGGTGTGGGGCTCCTGCAACGCACACGCAACTCAACACGCACCGCACATGCTAATGTAAAGAGCTAATGTCTTATTCCTGTAACTACATAAAAGATTGGTAAAGTATAGCTCCATCATTGATCATTGTAAAAACAAAAACAAAAAATCATACTTTGTTAGTTTTAATAAAAAAAATAATAAAAAAAAGGTAATTTATCTGCCAATTTTTTCTTTTTGCTGTATCTAAAACATACCGAACCGTACCGAACCGAACCGTGACACCAGTGTATCGTATCGAACCGAACCGTGAATTTTGTGAACCATTACACCCCTAGTCAACAGTGTAATTATAAATAATGTAACTACATAAAATAATTACATGCAGGTCTTTTTTTTATTTAAGTACAATGTAAAAACATTTATGTACATGTACATAAGAGCATTATATCAAATTATTAATTGAAAAGTTAGTACATAGTAGTTAAGGCCACCTAATAACAGCGGGTCTGAAATTAATACTTTTCATTAAATTAATGTTGCAAAACTTCTATTTCAAATAAATGTTTTTTTTTTAGCTTTCTATTCACCATAGAATCCTGAAAAAATATGCATCATGGTTTCAAAAAAATTTAAGCTACACAACTAACTAATTTCAACATTAATAATAATAATAATAATAATAATAATAATAAATGTTGATGATGATAATAATATATGAAGGAACATGTGATGCTGAAGACTGGAGTATTGATGCTGAAAATTCAGCTTTGACGTCACAGGAATACATTTCATTTTAAAATATATATATTTTTAAATCATATTTTGCAATATTACAATTTACTGTATTCTCGATCAAATAAATGCAGTCTCGGTGGGCATAAATGGTTTCCATCAAAAATATCTTTCAGACCCCAAACTTTTAAATGGTAGTGTAATTTTCTTGTGTTTCAAGAAAATAATATGAATTTGAAACAACATGAAAAGATTTTCGTTTTGCATGATCTATCAGGTGTTCCATGAACTTTAACCACAATAAATCACAGAACAATCCACAAATTTGATAAATGTAGAACAAACCAACGAAGAGGCATTTATATAGAGCTTTCATATGTACTACTGTACACCCAAAGCGCTATACAAATGTCAGGGGTCTCCCCTCAAGCACCACCAGTGTGCAGCACCCACTCTGATGATGCAGCAACAGCCACAGTACAATGGTGCTTGGGTGCTCGCCACACACCAGCTATAAGTGGAAAGGAGAGATTGATAGAGCCAATTCAGTGAAAGGGGATTATTAGGAGGCCATGATTGGTAAAAATGAGAAAATAAATAAATCTCATGCAGAGGAAACCCACAGTATTTAATTATGAATCATATCTGAACTTTGCAAGAATCACATTACAAAACAGAGAGCACAGATCACTTAAATCAAGAAAGAAAGTCAACTCAACCCTAAAGCACCACACTCAGTTAAATAGTTCAAGAAGCAAAAAGGATGAACATAATTTTCAGCTTTTAACCACGTCCCACAAGGACCAACTCAAGGAGAGCTCCATTGCCTGCTATTTGCATACATTTCCAAATGAACAGAGTTTTGTATAAAATAAAAAAAAATTGGCCGAGAGTCAAAGCGACGCACTGGGGTTAGCGAACGCTCATCTCTCAGAGCTCCCGGGTTCGCACCGAGCAATGACAATCTGGCCAAGTCTCATCCGTCAGTTTCCCGGGTAAGAAATGAACCAGCCTGGGACACTACCAGATTGCTGGAAGCTGTCCAAATTAATTATAAGGCCTCTCAGAATACAGAGAGCTGACTAGCCTGTGTGCGTCTCTCCCTGTGGCAGGGACAATCGCTCTCAAAGTTGGCAGACGCATTTAATCGAATGATCTCAAGCAACAGAAGTGCTGCATTGCATGATTTATAGAAGATAATTTCAGACCTTACCTGCTAAATTTGTAAACATCATAAGTCAATCCTTTCCGGGCTAACAAATAGCTGCCATTTAAAAATATGACAGACTATTAGCATAGAGGCATGGGCTAATACTGTGGATCATAGCCTGCAGAGAAGTAATTGGAATCTGACTGTAATTGATGAAGTCAACTTGTCGAGGGGATTTAAGTCAGTAACTGACAATGGATCTGCGGACACCGACCTTAGTCGGGGACTCAGAGGTTGACAGACTACTTCATTTGACATGAATTACAACAAGGCCATGAGGGAACTACTTACAGTTCAATAGGATGGACGATTGTGTGCAGTCAGTGGTGTAAATAACCAAAACATTAGTTGTGAAAAAGTTCAATAGGTAACAAAAAAGAAAACAATGCATGACCTAAGACCTTAAGACTGCATGTCTGTTTCACCCATGTCAAACTAAACATGACATCTAGCCTAATTGCTCTTTTTGTATACATTACGTGTGCCTTACAAAGTTGGTATGACTTCATTGTAAATGATCGGTGCAAAAGGAGTGACCTTATCTCTAAATGTCAAGACAATGAATGGATTAACATGGACTGATGCGTGCCAGTCTTTATCTGTACAATACATGCTGCTCTGAGTGTTTTTCTGTGAAACGATACAAACCACGCGAGCTGAGGAACCGCAGCTGAACACAGCTTCAGCAATTCAGGGCTGACAAATGAAAAGTAATTGACTCAGGAGCTAGAAATCAGACCCAGTGGAGGAGGAGTTATACTGAATACTGATCAGGTTATGTGATTGACATCTAACAACACAGAAAAAGCCCAAAGCACAGAGGGTTTCATCAGCAAGTGTGGAAACATTCAAATTGTTACAGACAGCTAGGATGTCTGCAGGTGAAAAGGAGTTGGACATTGTGGTCCTCTCTTGAGATGTATCCCCAAAAAGATGAACTCAAGCCAGAATTCCAAGACATCCATATCTATGTGCATATAGAATCATCAACAAAACACACAATACACTGTATGACTAATATATAACAAAGCTAAAACAAAAATGCCTGGTTTCTCAATTTTCTCTTTTAGGTTTAAAAAAATATATATGAACCAAACCAACCTGCTACAAAGAGAATCACAAAAAAACCAACCTTTGTAAAGAACCAAATCCCATGAAGCTTTGGGAAAAAGACATTATCAAAAAAACAAAAACTTTGTGAAAATGAACAGTGGGCAAATGATTCAGTAATCAAGTAGTGGTGGCTTTGGGAGTGGCCTCGTAGGACAGCGAAGCATTCTGGGAATTGTTGTCATTTCATTCCCATGAGAGAGAAATACATTTTCTGTCTTTTCTCAGTCTAGAAAGCACCAAATTCAAAAATAATTTCACATTTCCACTACATTATTGACCCGGTTTAAATATAGATTCATCTTCCCAGCGCTGAAGTACCCCTTTAAATAACTAATGCTTTTGTGCCCATCTGCTTGCCCATGCTGGTGTGAAAAGGTCTAAAGTCAATGGGAGAGTATTTTTTTTAGTTATTTAAAGAGCGTTTGCATCTGATTGTTCTGTTGTTAAAGGTGTAGACAGGCTTTTTAAAATATTTTTCTACTGTTGTCTGAGGTCAACTAAATGACGTTAATGTGGTTTTTACATTCAGAAATAATATAATGAATAATTCATAGGCTATTTTCTACACTGGTTTGAGGCTCTCTCCTGAATGCTGGGTTTTGATGAGCGTGCCGCACTGGATATTTAGAAGTGGATGGACCAAGTGGACCATGGATTTGATAAGAATTGCATATTTAAAAAGCTTCTGCTCCCCTGTCAGTTCACGTGAGGGAGAGATTGTTTTGAAAGCAGCAACTGGAATTATTCTCTCACGGGGCTCGCAAAACCATGATTAATTCATTAATTCATGATTCGGATCGCCAATGTCTCGTGATTTCAGCAGTTTGGCAGTGTGACACGAGATACAAATCATGAATCAATCCGCTGATTCATAACCGTTTGAATCTTTGTCAGAGAAGCCAATGCTGAATAAAGTCGTAGTTTTTGTTATTTTTGGATCAAAATGTATTTTCGATGCTTCAAGAGATTTTAATTAACCCACTGAGGTCACATATGGACTACTTTGATGATGTTTTTATTCCCTTTCTGGGCATGGACAGTAAAGCGTGCAGGCACTTCCATATGCTCTCGGACTAAACCTAAAATATCTTAAACTGTGTTCCAAAGATGAACGGAGGTCTTACGGGTGTGGAATGACATTAGGGTGAGACAGCCCAAGGACGCTGGGCTTTGCAAGCCCTGGTCCATTACATTACCTGTCCATGTCTGATCCTGAATCCCAATGAACCAACAAATAAAGGATTCTCCAGTCTTTGACAGCGTGCTAAGGTATATTCTGTTAGACACGTACACAATCAAAACAATCTGTTACAATGCAATAAAATCACGTATAAAAATCATGTTTTACTCGCATAAGTGTGTTGCACCATTCCTGTCGGATCCAATATAGAAGGTACAGTATCAATCTGTGTTTTATTTACAAACAATTCCACAGTGAAATTAAGCAAACAAGACAATATCTTGCCATCTTTGGCATGTTTGTTGCAATCAGTTTAGCTCCACGAGTCGGTGGGCGGGGCTATAGAAGCAGGCATACATATTTACATTTTGAGGCGGCGTTTTCCTGTTCCATTACATCATTGATCAATCTATATTTGAGAGCTCTTGTTTTCTGGGCCTGGTGTTAATAAAAGCTATTTATTTGACTAACAAGGAAGTTTTCAGCTCTGAAACTTATAGGGTAGTCTTATATCACAATTAATATGCACAGATAATGCGATATCACGATAATGAATATGCACGCTATTGTTATCGTGGGCACTTCAAAATATCATTAATAATAATTTATTAACAATTAATAATTTTTTTATAATGCACTCAAGAATACTTTTCCCAACAACCATATAAACGCTCAACACCGCTGTATTCTGCGTCAAAGGGACACGCGCTCAGATGTAAATGAGGAGCACATGAACAAGTGAAGGAGGCGCTGCTGAATGAAAGCCGCTCAGTGTCAGCAGATGGCGCTGATGAACTGCAGAATGCTGCGTTTACCCCGGAAACCCCGCAAACAAAAGCAACTGCGCTAGTTAGAGGTTTTTAAAACAGCCATTCATTTTTGTAATCTTAATGTTGTTCATCACAGTACCAAATACTTAATACTTAAAGACTTAATAGCGTATTTTCAAACTTAAACATTTTTATGTTTTAATCTGGACTACAACATGCCCTAATAATTAGAACTTTGAGACATACGACTTCATTAGTTAACATGTTAATTCATTATTACCAAACTGACAATGAAAAATACTTATAATACTTATTTTTTTTAATGGACCTAAGATAAAACTAACAATGATCAGTATTTCTTAACTAACATTACCAAAAACATTATACTTTCTGTACCAAATGTAGCTATTTCTCAATCTTGGGTAATGCATTAAATAATGAGACCTTATTGTAATTTGTTACCTGTTGTTCTTTATAGCCTAATTATTTTGCATTCTAATCTGTTTGATAATTGTACTTTTACAGCTCTGGAAAAAAAATTAAGAGACCACTTATTGATTTCTCAATGTTAAGTGGTCTCTTAATTTTTTTCCAGAGCTATATATATTTTTGGTACATTGTATTGTATTTAAACATTCAGTTATTTTTGTTATTACAAAAATAATTCTTAAAGCTGTTATGCTATGGCAACACTTTTTTTGCAACTTATTTCAATATCGTGGTAATTGCGTATACCGTGATAAAAGCTTCAGCAATTAATTGCAACATGAAAAAATTATATCGGCACATGCCTAATCACAATTCACTTTTATATATCAAAGGCTCAAGGTAAAGTTGATTTCTCAATTCATCACCACTTTAAAATTGCAAAATTGGATTCGGACATAGCCCAAGTGCACCTGCAACATACACTTCAGACTATGCACTCAGATCCTTAAAACAGAGCCCATAATCACTGGTAATATAATTTTAAAAAAATCTAAAATCACTGGAATTTTATCCTAGTTTTCTTTGTCTTGAATCTAGAGAACATATAATTTACAGAACTGTCATGCTCTGCTTTAATGGTTTAAAAGAAACAAAACAATAAAAAAAATTAAGTCATAGTAAATTATACATCTGCATTAGGGCAAGTGTTGCGAGTAACTCGTTCAAAAGTAATACATTACAGTAACTTATTACTTTATGCTGTTTATGGAATAGTGTAAGGCATTACTAATTAATTTTCAGTAACATTTTACCCCGGTACAGTAACGCTTGTGAGGAAGGAAAAGGGGAAAAAAACAGCGAGACATTAAAGAATGAAAAATGCAAGTTATTACCTGTTCGTGGCCATTTAATAGCCTGTGGTGTCCAGGGCCGGGTTTCCCAAAAACGATGCATCTTAGCTATAAAGAGCGCGGTCTACGAGCGAAGTTACAATCACTCGCAGCAATTCCACGTGTGTTTCCCAAAAATGTACTTAACCTGAACTCGCGAGAACGCGCTCTAAGTGCTACTTAAGAGTCGCTGTCCATTTGCGAAGTGCTGAAATATAACCTTTTATGGAATCGATTCCTCTGAACGGTTCACCTAATAATAAGCAACTTTTATATATATATTATAAGCAAATAAGCAAGCTGAGGCAATGACAAAATGGCTGAACAAAAAAAAGAAAACATAAATAATCAATATCCTTCTAGAGGAGATGGAGCGGGAAAATGTCTAATACATGGCTGGTTTTCGTGCACGTCAGCAAGTCATATAAGTTTATCTCTATTTTTCCAGTTTTTGAAGTATATTTTCTACATTACTTATTCTCTTTTTCTTTTTTTCTGTCATTTAATTCAGATGTATATTTGTATTTTTTGTTTGTTTGTTACCTGCCCTCATTAAAAAAAAACAAAAAAACAATAACAACAAAAAAATATATATAGTATTATCACAATGCACTTGAATAAAGTTAAAGGTGTAATCTGCCGGTTGTCCTGTAGGTGACCTCAGAACTCTCTCTTCTTACGATACACTTAGAACTTTACGATTACTCCAGAGCATTTGTAGATCTACGATCATTTTCAAGTGCTACTTAAGTTACGATGCTTTTGGGAAACAGACCTTAATATTAAGATCACTCGTACGATCATTTTTACGATCAACTTAGGCTTACAATGCTTTTGGGAAACGCAGCCCTGGATAGTAACAAGTGTGCTATGAACAGGGTTTTTCCTACATTGAAATTTTTTTGGCGGCCGCCAAAACAAATTTTTGTCCCGCCAAAGCCTTATTTGATGAGTTATTGTGCTTTATATATTGATGTGGATGACTAATAAGCGTGACAGGCCACACGTTAACTGAGTGACAGATAATGAGCAGAGATCTGCGCGCACTCTGTGTTCAAAATGATCACCGTCTGAGCTCTTTCTCACTCGCGCATATCAGTCAAAATCAGCTGAACTTACACAAAAGTAAAAGGTCGGAAGACTGACTCCATGTTCCACGTGGCGCGTTTGCGTGGCCAGAAAAATTATAATTTTCATTTGTAATGCCATTACCCACAAAGTGCCTGTATGGCTCTTTAATAAATAATAGTGAAGATGTTTTAGTTGTTTAAAGTATAGAAGATTATAACTGCTTGCTTATTTGTAGGTTTTACATTTGAATGCATGTTAGATATGGTTAAATACTAGATTTCTTTAAATGAGAAATTAAAAAAAGTTAATAACATGTAACCTGCAATATGCTCTTTAAGACCTGCACGCATCCAGTTACCTCAAATGTAAAAGTTCCCTCAGGGCTCGACATTAACGCTTGTCCACTTGTCCGGAACAAGTGGATTTTTTGAAGGGACAACTGAAAGAGAATTTTACTTGCCTGACAGACTATGAATAACTAGCGAATCACTAAAATGCAAAAATGATTGTGCATTAATTTAGTGTAAATGGCGATCGATAGTGGATAATATATAACAAACTCACACAGAGAAACTGCGGTAAACATTCAAAATGTGAAGTTTTTATATTTACAACATATACAGTTCATCACAACCAAGAGTGCTGTTTTTCCTGAATACCATCACGACTGAAAATGACACTTTTTTCATATGATGGTTCCATAAACAATTCATTATAATTCACTAACATCATTCGCTTAAAGTCACTTACATTTTAGATGCAATATTGAATGTTTTTGTTCCATTTCAGCAGCGAAAATCGTTCACACCAGAACCGTAACGTGTCTCACAGCAACAAGTGTGTTACTGAACGATTCAGCGTTTGTATGAACGACTCAATGACTCACTCATTAAGACTGTGACCTGCTGCCACCTGCTGGAGGTTTATTTTCATGTTTAACCATTTTCTAAAATTGCTTATTTGACTATTCAAAACTACAAATTTCAAAAGATTATTTAATGCAGTTGTCATTTTTCAGTGTAAATTATTTAATTTGACTGGTAACAGCCCTTTTAGTGTAATTAGTTTAGTTTAATTTAATGTATTGATCAAATTTAACAATATAAAATGAAACCTGAAGCATTGCCTATATTTAATCAAATTAGGGGATAATGGCCTGTATAAAAGGTCAAATATCAGAAATATGCAGATTTAAATATGTAAAAGCTGATTGAACACTGGTGAGAATATTGCTTTGGAATAAATTATATTTAAAACACACACACAATACAATATATATCGGAAATATATTTTTCCGGACCAGCAATTTTTTTACTCAGACAAGTGAATTAGCAATCTACTTGTCCGAAGGACAAGCACATGAACACATGCTTAATATCAAGCCCTGGTTCACTAAAGAAATCCTCGACTGTGTTTACCTGAATATTCGCCAGGATGTGCATTTTTACATTTTTTACCATTCAAACCCAAACTGTGAAAGAACTGAATCGCGATCGCATGTTGTCTGCAAAGCGTGTGCGCGGACTTCAGGTCAGAGTCCGGCAGTGTGAGCACATACAGCGCTTTATTCTCTTGAATAAATGTGCAAATATTTCAGTTTATTTCTTTTTCATGCATATACATTTAACTCTTCTGCATACAACAGTTAGTGAACGGTGGAAGCCTACCTGCACTATCTGCCTTATCTAATGTTCGTTGGGATATTAATGATATTATCGCTAACATTTGATATATGGCCCAGCCCTAATCTGCATATTAAATTTAGAATGTATCTGTGCTTAGTAACCATCTTCTCTGACAGTCTAGCATTTATATTCTGTCAGGAAGCCATGTACCCAAAACAGATTGTTTTGCTCAGCCTGCCAACATGAAGAAAAAAGACTTTGCATGAGAGAACTCTGCACTTTCCCTCAGCTCACTATGCAATGATAGAATTGGCCAATTTCACCACCTGCCCTGGGCGGTGTTTACACCTCTCCTTACTGACAGGAGAAAGAGGCTAATTAAAACCAAGGGAACACTTAAAAGTCTTGCTTGTCATTTAGGCCAGATGTTTTTAACCTTTTTAAGAAATGCGCCCACAATTTTATTAGACACTGTTAGTAGGTTTGAATTCAAGCCCTAAAGAGACAAATTAAGGCTATTAAATCTATCAAAAATGTCAGACAGGTATGCAAGATCTGTGAGTCACTTTTGGTCAGTAAATCAATTTGCAAAAGGAAGACAAAAAATGTAGTTTGTTACACAATGCAAATATCAGATGTAATACTTTCCCTAAGAGAACCACATTACCACCATGTACAAAAGTAACAAATCATATTCTGACCCCATTTCCTTCCACAATAGGCCAAACACTTTTATCAGACTGTTAGTAGGTGTGAATTTAAGCCCTAAAGAGACAAATTAAGGCTATTAAGTCTTTTTTTTTAAATGTCAGACAGGTATGCAAGATCTGTGAGTCACTTTTGGTCAGTAAAACAATTTGCAAAAGGAAGACAAAAAATGTAGTTTGTTACACAATGCAAATGTCAGATGCAGTACTTTCCCTCGTAGAACCACCTTACCGCCATGTACAAAAGTAACGAATCATATTCGGACCCCATTTCTTTGCACAATAGGCCAAACAGTCTTGATTTTATGGGACAAGTCTTGATGCAATTTACAAATTGTGTTGTTGTTTGAAGCACTGAGTTCAACTCTGCAAAGGCCTCCCTGTGAGTCATGCAGTGGAGTGAAGTAGGTCCAAGTGCATTTCACCCAAAGCAGCGAGTACATTATTTTCCCCTAACATGGCTCCCGTTTCGTCTATGCACGCACACACTGACACAATTGTCCCAACAAAGACCAATTTTATCCAGTTTACCATTGAGTTGGTTCCTTTTTATCCCCATTACTGAGCAAAATAACTCAGGGCTTGACATTAAGCATGTTCATGTGCTCACCAAGGACAAGTAAATCTTTAATTCATGTGTGTGTGTGCGTGTGTGCGTTTGTTAAATATAATTTATTCTGAAGCAATATTCTCACCAGTGTTCAATCAGCTTTGACATATTTAAATCCGCACTATGTCGATGTTTTTACCTTTTATAAAGGGCATTTGTTCCTTATCTTATTAAATATAGGCTATGCTTCAGGTTTCATTTTATATTGTTAAATTTGATTAATACATTAAACTAAATTAAGATACTATAAGGCCTGTTACCAATTAAATGAAATCACTTACACTGAAAAAAACAACTACATTAAATAATGTTTTAAGATTTCTAGTTTTGAATAAACGAATAAGAAATGTTGGAAAGTATGTTTAAACATGAAAATAAACCTCCAGCAGGTGGCAGCAGGTCTTAATGAGTGAGTCATTGAGTTTGAATAAATCATTCAAACGCTGAATCGTTCAGTAACACACTTGTTGCTGTGAGACATGTTACGGTTCTGCTGTGAACGATTTTCGCTTCTGAAATAGAACAAAAACACAATGTTAATGTAAGTGAATGTTAATTAATTGTTTATGGAACCGTCATATGAAATCAGTGTCATTTTCAGTCGTGGAGGTATTCAGGAAAAACAGCACTCTTGGTTGTGTGATTATGTTAAACTGTATGTTATAAACATAACTAGAGAGAAAAATCACACTGAATGCAGTGTTAGAAATAAGGAATGGTGAGAGAACTTTGTGCTTGGTTTGTTTTTAGACTTCAAACCAATCTTGGGTCTTCAGCTGACACAGTTTAAATCTTGTCTGGCTAGTGTGCTTCCCATAGTGTTTACGCATTAAAGGGTAAGTTCACCAAAAAATGAAAATTAGCCCATCATTTACTAACCCTCAAGCCATCCTAGGTGTATAAAAGTTATATTTAAATGGATAGTTCACTTTACAATATAAATTCTGTCATCCTTTACTCACTCTCAAGTTGTTTCAAACCTGTATGAATTTCTTTCTTCAGCTGAACACAAGGGAAGATATTTTTGAAGAATGTCAGTAACCAAACAGTTAACTGGAGCCATCGACTTCCATAGTAGGAAAAAAAAAATACTATGGAAGTCAATGATTCCAGTTAACTGATTGGTTACTGACATTCTTCAAAATATCTTCCCTTTCCCTTTAAGAATATCCTGGCTCTTTCAAGCTTTATAATGGGATTAAATAGTAACTTTTATTTTGAAGCCCACATCCAACTATCATAAAAGTAATCCATATGGCTCCATGTGTTAATAAAAGCCTCCTGAAGCAAAGCAATGTGTTTTTGTAAGAAACATATCCATATTTATAACTATAATCTCTAGCTTCCAGTCGAGTTCCGACCGAAGAGTGAACTCAAAACGTTTTAAGCCAGGAACACACAAAGACAACAGCAGGCCATCATGCAAAGTCAGGCCATATTTGAGTGTTGGCCGACTTCGTTTGTTCGGTGTGTGCGAGTGCATTTCTAAACATACTTTCAAAGATCAGTGAAAAACAAAAGCGTTGAGTTTTTCACTATTAGCATGTTTCCAAAAAAAGTACTAAATTATTCTACACTATAAAAGACCAGTTCAAAGTAGGTTAAAATGTAAGGACCTCACAAAATTTCCAAATGTTGAAATGGTTGAGTCAACATTTCCTCAATCAATGAGTAAGATGTCAGTGTTGTGGCAGAGGTCTTAGATCTGCCCAGCACACAGCAGAGAGATTGTGGGAAAACACTGCCTCCACATACCTCTCCACATTCATCTGTCCTAGAGTAAATTGGCTGCCACCAGGGTTGGCAAGGATCATCCCGCTGTAAATGAAGACTGAGCCAACATACACGGGCCTGTCAATTTGGCCCCAGCATCTTGGGACCTTCCGGTCCCCAGACCTGCCCGCTCCAATCCTCACCACTATTAAAAGGTTTCGCAATTCAACTATGGCCAAGGGAAATATTTAACCATAGTGCTGTCAAAGCGAAGACATATAAAAATTAAACCCCCCTCTTCCAGGGCCAAAGATGAGAAAGTTGAAGCCATTTACCGAAGTGGAAGCAGCAAGGCACATTACCTGGGAAACAGAGTGGTTTGTTTATTAGAATAGTAGTATGGGTCGACATACCTGTCAGCAGATTTTACATCTCACTCGGATTAATGTTCCTCTTGTGCGTCTGCATCTTCATCATTTTATTCTCCATTTAGCTGCTTTATGGCTGTTTGTAAACAGAAACAAAGAGCTACTTGATTTCCAACCGCTGAAGAAAAGGCTGTCATCTCAAGCCCTGATATAAACAGTGGTGTAATAATTGAACTGCTTTGTAAGCTTTGACTAAACAAACCACAAAGGGTGGCGGCCGTTGGACATGCTGGCAGCGGGGGAACAATCTTCTATTTGCTTTGATTTGTGTAAACCTATTTACCCGACAAACCACATGGACCAATTGAGATCAATGGTTTAATCCAAATGCTAAGTGTTCCTCTCTGTAAACACACGTTAATAATTATGTCAGTGAGGTGTCATTAAATTCCTGTAAGGTGTCTTGAGGGATCCGACTCCAAATGAGAAAGCTTTGTCTCAATTATGGGCAATTAAACACAGGGTGTTCAAGATGAGGTGAAATAAAAATTACCCTAAAAATATACAGACAAACAAATTGCATAATATCAGGAGTAATGCATCAACAATCCCCTGAAAAGCCTGCCTCCCACAATGTTTAATTTTCATAACTGCGGGGAAAGTGGTTTCGCAGTCTCTGTGGATAATTTCACATGCTTTTGTTTAAAATCTAATACGGTGGAAAATTACCTCCAGTACATTCATTTTCCCCCCAATCCTGCCTGATAAATCGTGCCATTTGAGATGAGAAGAAACAGGTGGGTTTTAAACTCCAGCTTGCCTGAGATGACTAGTGCAAGTCATTTCCATTTTGAGAGGTTTCTTTATTGCTCTCAGTTTTGTTACATCTGTTTTCTGCCATGCTCCTTCACCTTGCCTGAAGTTTCTTTGCAGCATCGGCTTGTTCAATTTGTATTCCTAAATTACCGAGCATGCCGTCACTGGCTTATGACTTTCTGAAGAAACACACCTGCAGCGAACCAGAACATATCGTTTCATCTGCGCTTAAACGCGGCGGTGTTCATGTTCGTTCACATTTTTAACACTGAGCTCTAATTGCGTTTCCGAATTAGAAGTACTCGAGAACGCTTAGACAACTGGATAAATTACTCTGAATTGTTTGTTTTTGCTGACTAACACTCATATTTCACAATTAACAACCTAAAAAGTAGTAATACTCACCGGTTGTCTTCCAAATAAGAGGATTTATGTTCGCCATGTCGATGCCCCGAAAATTATACTGTGTTACGGTTGAAGTGTGCCAACGTTTATCGCTGGTTGAAGTTGGTGGCACGGACTCGAAGTGTTGACCCAAAGTAAGCTACTTCTGTGTGAGCTTTGCTTCGCAACACGCGCGGCCATTCTGTCCGCGAAAATTTTGCTAATATGACCGTTATCTCCGCAACCGTCACTTCCGGCAAGAATAAGTGCTAAAATCTTTGATCATTCGTGTGCAATTAGAAAGTACTGGGGATTAACTAATTAAAGTTGACTATGTTCGTAACTGTATAACGTTAGCTTGTCAGTTATCTGACAAGATTAAAATAGTGTCGTGTGACGAAATGATTCACTTAGCACTCGGAAGTTTGAATCTTTTTTGCAAACCGATTTATTTAAACGGTTCAAAAACGGACTTACCAAGGCTGCGTCCGAAAACCTAGGCAGCTGACTCATTGCCTCATCAGACAATTACTACGGTGGCCCAGTAGTGCAGCCATACTAAATTAAACCACAACACAACGAAATTGCCACAACACAACGGAAACGAGTTAGAAACGAGCCACAACACAACGAAATCACACCACAGCAAGCCGGAATCACCACGACACAAATGCTCCCGAGGGCCTCAGATCTGAGTGCAATAAAGTTAGTTTTCCCTTGCCATTGTTCTATAGATTGGCCAGTCTTACAAAGTTTTAAACACTACAGTGTGTTTAAAGTGTGTAAACATTGTATATCGACATTAAATATCCATTCGAAATCACCTACAGGCATTATAGCTGCATATTTATACTCGAAAACGCTTTTACACGCTGCCATGTGTTGTGGTGATTCCGTTGTTTTGTAGTTCGTTTCCGTTGTGTTGTGGCTGGTTTCCGTTGTTTTGTGGCAAATTTCTTGTGTTGTGTACTATCTATCTATCTATCTATCTATCTATCTATCTATCTATCTATCTATCTATCTATCTATCTATCTATCTATCTATAGATAGATAGATAGATAGATAGATAGATAGATAGATAGATAGATAGATAGATAGATAGATAGATAGATAGATAGATAGATAGATAGATAGATAGATATTACTCTATGGAAATGGAGGAACTAAGGAATGCAAAGTGCGTGACACGGAAGCGACCAATAATTCCAGCATTAAACACCATTCATTTCAGTGTAGGCTATCTCAAGTGCACTCACTGGAAAATTGATGAAATTAATGCATATTTTGAAATGTAATGGCATTATAAGCCTCTCAGGAATATTGACAGAAGATGTATAACTATTATATCCAGATGCTATCTGTCATTTCAACAGTTTTTAGATTCTCTGAGATCTTCTGTCAAATGCGTTTATATTCATTCAAGGAATAACCTATAGCGCTTGAATGTAAAGAGTTGAATAAATTGGTTGCCCTGTTTTTTTAACCACCATTTAAAACTCCTTTCTTGGGTAAATTACATCATTCCTTTATATTCGCCTGTCATATATAAGTATCAAAATAACATTAGGACGTTAACAACATTAAAAATAAAAATAAAACACTATTCCAGTAGATGGCAGGAGAGTAACACGTATTGGCTCATTAGCCTTTTTTTCTATTTTGAATGAATTTTTATAGTTAATCAAATTTATACCTCTAAAATAAAAAATTTTGTTACTTTTTTGTACTGGAATGTTAAATATTTAGGATAATTGTAGGGAACATTACAAAGTCTAATGAAAAACTAAAATATCTGACTACTTCACGGTAAATCTTATGTATGTGCAATTTGTTATGATGAGCAGATTTGTAGATAGTTGGAAGATTTGTGTAAAAACTTTACATTTTTACACAAAAATTTTTTTAACATATGATTGGTTATTATTTTCAATAGAAATGCACGTGATTGGCTACAACACTCAAAGCTGTAAAATCATATGTTGTACTCTTGTGACCCAAATGAAGATTAACGTTGTCTCTTCTTTATCTCTTTCCAGAATAAAATGCTACTGTAAAGCCTTGGCGAAGTCAATGCGCATATTGTGTTAAAGGTGCACTATGTAGTATTTTTGCAGTAAAATATCCAAAAACCACTAGGACGGTGTTATATATTTTGTTCAGTTGAGTACCTACAATATCCCAGATGTTTCCAACTATTTGTAAATTGTGAGAAAATTGCTATTTTAACTAAGGACAGGGACGTTTCAGCATTGCATTTGAGGGAGTCGCCTGTCAATTGCGTCATATCTGCGCTACCCTCGGTTTCGGCTTTTATTTGGCAGGAGCGCTTTACTCTTAGCAGTGTGAACAAGTGAACGCACGGAGTATCGTCATAACATCGTTTTAAACACACTTAAATGTATCTAATATGATAAACAGAGCTGCATTACCTCAAAATCATAACCGGAAGAGCGGATCTGTGCAGGCGCCCGCCGACTGTGTCCCGTCCCGTCATAATAAAAGTCCCGGTATTCGCGAGGCGGGTATTTGTTTAACAATCGCTCCAGCAGCTTTGCTCAGGTCCACAACACTCGGTCCTGCTCTGCTTTAGACTACAGTAACGTTAATAACCGCATGCATGAACGTGATTTCTGCCCGAGTCCTATTTTCCACCGGCTGTGATGAGAAGACCACATCTCCCAAGATGCTGCGCTCACACTTTGCGTCATCAAACTACGATTTGTTTTGAATAGGCGCCCTCCAGTGGACGGAAAGTTGCATAGTGCACCTTTAAAGGGGGGGTGAAACACTCAGTTTCAGTCAATCTCATGTCAATCTTGAGTAGTATTGCATCCTTCATATCTCCAAAAAGTCTTTAGTTTTATTATGTTTATAAAATAAATATAGGCTGTACCGAGTCTTTCCGGGGAAAAAAACGAGCGGCTGAAGGCATATCGTGTGGGCGGAGCTAAAGAATGACGAGCGCACACAAAGCGGTGACGTCCTCAAGCGTGGAAAAGAAAACGCTACCCAGATTCAGCTAATACAGATATGATCCAGAATCAGATCCGGAGGCTGAAATAAATTGAACAGGAGAAACAGCAACAGCAGGACGTCCATCTCTGTGTACTGTATTTAGTGGCCTGTCAACATTTGTGTGTGTTTACTCACAGTTTATGAGGACATGATTCGGTTTATGGACTATTGTATGCGACTAAACCTTAGCAGTAGCAAGCAAAATGGTTTTGCACGGCAGACTTGTGTAACGTTCTACATAGAACAACAATGGAGTAACCGTTAGCGCATTTGAATGACGAAGCACGCTTTGTGAGAACCTCCCCTAGGTTTATTTTTGGGTGGTTTTACAATAATCAAACTGACACCTATATTGGTCAGCTAAACAAATGTATTTAAACACACACCATAGATCGCATGCTCCATTGATAAATTAACTAACGTTATACACGATCGTGTCGTTTACTGATGTTTACTTACGCGACGATAGCCAACAACATAGACATTGAAGCAGTTTTACTCACCGCCTGCTTCCAAAGCACGACCGGGAACCTTTATCGTTTTGACCGCTCTGTCAAAAACACACTTCTTTGGTAACTGCTGATTTCGTGAAGTCCTGTGACAGCAGTGACCGTGGAGATCCACTTTTGCGACGCGACTGAAGCGTGGTGTGACGCTTCTCGTCATTTCTGCGTTCAAATCGGTTGAATTGCAGCGCTGCCTTCCCGGAATACTGTGCTGAAGTGTTGAAGTCGCTTCATGTCACCCATAGGAATAAAGTGGAGCGGGTTGGGACAGAAGTGTTGCTCAGACGACTGGATCTGCAGCTGAGAGAGGTTTTATGGGCGTGCATTTCCTCTCTCGCTCTGGTCACACGCGCGCGTGCACCCTACCGGGAGAAGAGCCCGTACGGCCCATACAAGGACCTTCTGCTCTGTTGACATCAAGCGGACCCATACTCGAAAAAAACTCTCCGAAACTTGTGAGAAACCGGAAGGAGTATTTTTGACACAGAAATACTCCATCAAACGTCCAACATTAGTTTTTGAAACTTTGTCTATGTTTAGGATGGGAATCCAAGTCTTTAACAGTGTAAAAAGCTCAGAATGCATGAAACAGCATTTTCATGCATACTGAGCAATATCAAACAATTTGGAATAATCGCAGCCCAAGTCTCCATTTATTCACAAAAGATATCCTCTCCGCTAGATGGCACCTACATCAAATGATAACAATGGTTGTCCTTTTGCCACAGATGGCAGTGTGCAGATATTGCCAGTTGTTAGTAGATGTTTTTTTTTAATTATTATTGTGCATGTCTGCTGATTACATAATGCACCGCAACTGTGCCTGAAATTAAATACATGAATACATCACATATCTGTTTTAGAGCAACAGTTCTAAAAATAGCTAATAGTGATCTGGATGAATTAAATATTGTTTGCACACACATGCCATGATAAATGAAAAGGGAAACCAAAAAAAGAACAGTGCCAAGAACAATTTGTTCCGCAGCAGGAAGTGGTTTTGATCAGCAGACCATAATCACACTTTATCTCAACTCTGTTTGTGAAACTAAACTAAACTCAAAAACCCCTAAAAGATCACCAAATCAAAAGTTCACTTTTGGTTTTGTCAATCCCACTAACAGTGACATGTTGCTTCACCACATGAAGAAAAACAGAAAACAAAAATGTTTTAAAAATGCATTATTTTGTCATTCATTATTTAGAGGCTGCATCAGCATGATTGATTTGCAGGCTTTCTCTCCCTTTTTTCTGCCTAATTAGCCTTTGGGCACTCGGTCACAATAATACAAGCCATCTTTTGTTTCCTGTGGCAGCCTTTACTCTGGGATCCATATCCACGCACACATGGGAATACTACATGTCACTAGAGAGCAACTCCCCATCATGGCTGCCGGGCAGAAGTGGAGCCACACGGTGGAACCGCCACCATCCCTCTTACTGATTTATGATCTGGAGAGCAACAATAAAACAAGGAGGAGGCCCAATTATTCTTCTGAGGGAAACTGGAGAAAGTATTAGCCTTGACTGCAAGAGAAGTGGGTGTGGGAGAGAGGGAAATGAGTCTGGCCCTACACAGCAGGTTGCTTCTCACCCAAAACTCAGCCATCTAACTAAGTCATGGAGATACCGATCAATAGGCTTTAAAATCTGAAAACGGGGCTTTCAATCAACAATTTCAGTTTATGGTGCATATAAAAAGTCTATACAACCACTATTAAAACAACAGTTTTTTGTGATGTAAAAAATGAATAAGAAAATGTGCCAAACTGATAGACTATTATCTAAACAGACTGTGTGCTGTAATAAAGGGGTGTGCGCACTTATCCAGATGGTAATTCTTTTTTTTCTCTCTCCATCTCTCTGAAATTACACGATTTCAATGGCATTGCAGAGGTTGTAATTTTTACATTAAACCTGCAAAAGTTCTGATACGATTTATCTTTGTTTCCTTTTT
The DNA here is from genome assembly GCF_024679245.1 of Pseudorasbora parva. NCBI lineage: Eukaryota > Metazoa > Chordata > Actinopteri > Cypriniformes > Gobionidae > Pseudorasbora > Pseudorasbora parva. The sequence continues at coordinate 25,114,937 of NC_090176.1, read as the reverse complement.
TTTACATCACAAAAACAGCTGTTTTATCTCGCCATGCGTAGACGTTTTATATCCACTGTGTGAGTCAATAGCAAATACTGATCTCCCAACAGAGTTTGTCCATGTATTATCAGTGGGTCTCACATAAGCTTTACAATCTTGCAGTGCATGATATATAAGAAAGCTAGATATGACATTTTACAGCCCAAGAACATCTGAACACCCAGAGGAGAGAAAACACAAGCGCTTAAAAGAAGGAAAAAGAGAGCAGTCTTCACATGAAACACTGTGATTCATCAAAGTTTGATTAAAGCTCTGATATATGCCATCTCTAATAGCACTCAACAGTGATCACATATTAAACCTGGACTCTGAAAGCCGCTTGGCAAATGCTTTGATTTAAGTTCAATCAGAAGAATAAGGGGAAGATTGAGGATCCTCAATAAAGGTGTTTGGAGTGCCACCTGGTGACTGTTTACTATTATTGGTTGAGATTAAATGGAAATCTTGACAGTCGCTGTCAGATGAGGTTACTACTTTAACCCTTGTCCCCTGTCTGTGAGACCCCAAGGTCATTTTAATAACTCAAAAAGCATACTTAACATTTTAATATACATTACACATTTACACCATATATATATATATATATATATATATATATATATATATATATATATATATATATTAGAAATTATTAAAGACAATAATAAATGCGTTGAATTTTCATGAATTTTCACATGATACTTTTCACTCTTTGGTGCAATTTAAGAAAATTACTTAAAATAACTATCATTATTGGTAGTAGGGTTTCTGAGACCCAAAATATGATGATCATAAAGTCATTAATAGAACCTGAGTCAATTACATATATGTGATATGTATACATATATTACATATGATGATTACCCCCCCCCCCCCATATAATGGTTCAACAAATATTAATATTTTTCCATCAATATGAATTTAACCATCATAATAAGGATGCAAATGAACATCATAATTAGCTTTCCATCACAGATGGCATTGCACGTTGTTTTCCGTCTGTGCGTCTGCATTTGTGTGATGGGTTTATTTTGGGAGAATTCAGTGACCCTTCAAGAAACAAACACATTTTGTAAGGTGAATCACAAAAAATGAGGCAAACCCTACTCTGTCTTTGTTAGCCAATGAGATGCATTAATACTGACAGGACTAGGCAGATTGGGAGATTTATGACTAAAGTGCCATGACTTCTGAACCCTGTTTTGCCCTGGAGTGCTGTAATGAACACACAACCCTGCCCTCGAAGCACAGTTATAACAATTAGCATACAGACAGGAGCAAGATGGTACATAATTAACTTCTCAACCATGCCATGCTAAAAAACCATTGACATATGAGAACATAGATGTGTAAAACTGTGCTGGATTATCATTCGATAATGAGTTTGTAAGAACAGCATATGTGATATAATCTTTGTTCTTGTATGATTTGCTGTGCACGGTGAAGAGGTGATCTAAATTGATCAAAGATCTGAAATGGCATACGTCATTACAAACAAATAAATGTTTGCCACAAACATAAATCAGATCAGATACACCAGTTCCAGTAAATATATATTTTCTGTGACTGCAAACCCTCAACCAATATCTGAAGGATTCTTGGAGTCAAACCCTTTCACCGGCATTCTACAATTATATATATATATATATATATATATATATATATATATATATATATATATATATATATATATATATATATATATATATATATATATATATATATATATATATATATATATATATATATATATATATATATATATACTATTTGAATTGTTGGAAATGGATTCAGTACATATTCTCAACCATATTCAGCAATTAAAAACAGTGTCAACCAGTTTTACAACCAGCATTGACTGCATCTGCCAGGCTCAACCATTCCAGTTACTATGGGAAATATACATTTGCTAAATAATTCACAAGGGAGTCAGTCAATAAATGGCAAAACAAAGTAACTTACAAAGTAACTAGATATTTAGTTGTTGTAAATAATAAAAGTAGTGTTACTTTAGTTAATTGGAAAAGTAATCTGATTGTGTAACTCAACACTGTAAAAAAAATAATTCAGGCCCCAATTGAACATTTTCTAGTGACTTATCATATCTAGATGTTTCAGTTGGCCAAACTGAATTTCTGTAAATTGATGCAAATGAATTCACAGAAATTGAATTTGGCCAACTGAAAAAATTGCAGTAGATGTGATCAGTAATAAGAAAATATTAGATTGGGGCCTGTTTATTATTATTTTTTTTACAGTGTGGGACACATTTTGCCATAGAGATGATTTGGAGAAAAAAGTCCCAATTGACCTGAATTAATTAATTAATTACAATTTTGTCTGTTAATATATTAATGTAATATTAAAAAAAAAAAAAAAAAAATTCTCCAAATATCAAAACCTAGAAAATAAAACGTCTCATTTAATATTTAGCTAGATCAACTTTTTCTAAAGGTTAAACACCTCACTGACCATTTTGTTGAAAAAAAACAAAACATATTTTTAAGCATTTCAGACCTACTTTGAACTCTATATTTGGAAAGTGCCCATGCACTGACTTTCCACCCATTGAGCAGATAATGGTGGAAAGCTGCCCGGTGGGAGGTCTTAAAACCCTGAGTTGAATGCAGTTCTGCTCCAGATGTGTCACCCTGCCATTTTCCTGAGCAACAAAGCACAATCGCCATGCTCCGCTTGTGTGCTTTCAGAATGGCTGTGTCATGTCACTAATCTCTGGGTGCTTGCTTTTGTGTGTGGCTCCTTCAGCTATTCACTTTGAGCATGCCACACTTCACACCTCCTGTCCTCCTCCTCCCCCTCACTACAAGACAAGAGGCCATCTGCCCCTCTAATAGACTCCTTCTGAGGAGTGAGGTACAAGGGTGAGCCCTCAGATTTTTTTTAGACCATCTTTTGGTATTGGGGGAAATGAGAACGCAAAGAATACATTTGTTGTTTACGTTCACTGCTATAAAATTTACTCCGGAAATGTGAAAAGTGTCCATGTTATCTTTTTTATTGTAGAAAAAGTGTTATTTTGTGTTTTTAAGTGTTACACCTCTGGCCTCCTTCATTTATGGGTCAGGCTCCTTCACAGTCAAAAGTGACTGAAGCCTAAATGTTTTGTTGTTTTCTCTTTAGGAAAACCATATATTTTTTAAATAATATTTTTTAAATATTATTTCGAAATTTGAGGTGATTTTATCATACTATGCAATATTTATAATATTTTTATGAGCCATTTTCCCCTTTGAATATAACACAAAACTTTTTTTCTAATATATTTTTCAATTATTTTTCAATCAAAGCAGTATTCCATGTTAAAATAGAGACCAATGTTTGAAGCCATCTGGTGGGAGTTAAAAAAAAACACTTAGTGAAGTTCTAAACGTAATTTAGGGAGGAGCGAGCCCATCTAATCTTCCTATCAACAGCTAGAGTAGGCCTAGCTGTTAACCTTTCCTCAGTCTCAGATGTTCCAGCATCCACCACCTCCCCAAACTCCACCTTTATATTAGGTACCTTTCCCTACATAATCGTTTAGTCACTCTGGGGGTATATCGCAACCCATCATCAGTAAATGCAAGCAAGCTAAGCCAAATAAGATTAATCTAAATATTTTAAGATTATATGGGCAAACAAACTCATTAATGTAATGCCATGCTGTAACCGCTAGATTCCTGCATAGTTCTTTATAAAGTGGCTTTTACATTCTCTAGTGGTTTTTATATATGAATACTTATTTTTAAGTTGTTAGACATTGACATTCATAAAAACTGCTTTTTGCCAAGATTTATTTTTTTGATTTGAAGTGTCAGTTTTTGCATTGCTCTGTATACAGTCAAACCTGAACACATAAGCACATTTTCTTACACATAACAATACAATTCAATAAAACTCAAGCACAACTGAACAGGTATGCTTTATTTCAGCTTAATCAATCTGGGTCTGATCTGATTTCAACCTCTTATTTGAGCCTTTTTGCTCAATTTTACCATAATGTTACAGCAACTCCAGTTCATTTGTGTGTGTATAATACTGTTTTGTGTGTGTTTGCGTGTGTATAAGCAACATGATCACATGGTAATGCGTATTAATAGTACGAGTGTGAAACCTCGTGGAATGGATAACTCCTTTTGGTGTTTGGCGTGCATATGCTACGCAGTTTATCGCGTCCATATGATACGCACTTTATGGCGTATATATGACACGCTCTTGGGTAGGTTGGAGGTGGTGGGGTGGATGGTTCGTACGTATAATACGCTAAAAGTGCGCATCATATGCACGCCAAAACTCATTTTGCCGTATACATTCCACGAGATTGCACACTCGTACTATTATACGCATTCTCGTGAGATCGGGTTTGACAAACGTCACCAAGTGTCCCATTCCGATGAAGAGAAAAACATTTAAATTTCAAAACATAAAATGTTTCAGTCATTTCTGATTAAAAAAAGGCCTAGAGGGATTTAAGTGAGCCAGCCAGGATATTCATTTGAGCCACGTAAAATAACAACAACAACAAAGCTGAGACCCCTGAGTGTAGAGTTTTAAACATTTATTAATGTCTATTTCTAATTGAACAGGGAGTTAACACAATCAATATAGGGTCTGTGGCTCTGCGACCTTTAGTTTGCCTCCGGTTGGTTTTAAAATGTCATAGAGCATGAGGTCATGCTTTAAAGTGGCTTTTTTGATCATGAATAAGCCCCTCTCTCATTACAGGTGACACAGAGGTGAACTTGTCTGCATGAAAGACCAAAAGACAACAACGCAGCAAGATCTTTTTCTGACAACGAACCAGTATAAATTCTAGCTTGAACAGTGACCTCACTGCATTTTCAGAGAGGAAACAAACAAGGCACAACTTCTTGTTTTTAACCATGCTCTCACGCAATCAGTGCGCAAAACAGGAAAATGGGCCTATGTGACAGTGACTCATCAATGTTCTCGACTATTGATTTAATTTCAGACAGGCGATTTTACCATGCATAAACAGGCTAGTGTGTATGTGTCAGGGAAACTAGACAGGGGAAGTGTCTCTGAGGTTTAAACAACATGAGAAGTAGTAGCCATCAGCAGAACGCCAGCCAGGTTCACAGAGAGTTCAGCCACTGGTACACTGTGTTTGAAGTAACATGTTGAATGGCAGAAGTTTGGTAGGCAGTGAAAGGGAGAGCTAATTACCCCGCAGACATCAGCAGACGGCTTTCAAATGGCACTGGTAAAAACAGCTCTAGAGGAAGGTGCTCAGGCATTTATACTCTAATAGGCTACTTCTTAATGTAAGTGCTTTTAGAAAACCTGCTTTCTAGGGTGGTCTTGTCATTAGCTTGAATACAGAAGTTAGAATACAAGGACAGATGCTTTTCAGTTTTAAAGTCTGGGAAGAAATAATTTTGCAATTAGATGTTCTAATGGGGTTACCACTCTTTATTTAATACATTTTTTTTCAAACTGTAAAAAAACATCCAACCAGGAACTCTATTAATTAACTATGCCCAGGGTTTTGCAGGGATTTTCATATCGACAAGCTCTCTAACCGTCATTTATTAATATAGATTAACAATTAAATGATTACGCATTCTATGCAGGTGTATTTATTACCTTAGGTGCGTTCACGCCATGTTGAAATTTCAGTAATTAGATTTCAACTTGTAAATGAATTTGCAATTTGCAAATGAATTTGAAGAGAGAGAAATTGTCTAATTACACTTTTAAAAGTAAGTATTGGGTTTCAACTTACTCAAATATCTAATGATACTCATGTAGAAAAAGAAAAAGAAACTTTAAACTGAAATGTTGACATATCTTACTAAGATGCGATTCAATTTATACCCTTTACTATACAGAAATGGATCACAAAGATTCACAAAGTTTGTGAACCCTGTTTTGTTTTCAGACAGTTAATGTAACTTTTTTTTAAAGTCTAGTAATGTTACTGTAACTCATCAACGGCAGCTGTCACAATTGCTAGGCGACAACAGTCCTCCGTAGGCTAAAACGTCCCATTTAACAACGCTCAGTCCGACCTTCACAGCCTTCGAATGATGCAGCCTCTGGCACCCCGACTGAGCCTAATCTCTCCCAAGGTTTTTTTTTCTCCATTCTGGCCCCTTGCAACTGTTGCCTTTGGCTTTTGGCTTGCTTAGTTGGGGACACTTACGTTTCAATTATATTACCGATCTGCCCGCATTGACACTATATGATTATTGAAATTAGCTGGATAACATCACCGTTTTCTCCAGAGCAGCATTTGACCATTCTTTGTTGATTCCGCCTTCTCGCACGTCAGAATTGATCACTGCACAATACTGGGCAAACTAAAGTTTGCATTTTCAGGTCCCCAAAACGGACCGAAACGTATAATAACGTTTCTGTTTTAATTGAAACCTTGTCATGTAAACGCCCCCGGCTCACTCATTTCACAGCATGTGTGAATCTGGAAAGCAAAAGCCTCGGCTCATGCATCAGATAAGCTGTGTTCCAATTTTGTATTTATTTTTTATAATATCCCAACACAATGTTCACTGCTTCCTACTCACTGAACAGGCGTCATCAAATATAGACGAAACCTGAAAGTTTTCGGTAAGATTGTATATTTCTATAAATATACTATAAATTATATTGTTCATAGGCTACTGTTTACACCTTGTGTAAACACTTTCGCAACAAATGTTTTCATTTAATTTCTTGAATTATCACAGCATTGAGGAAATAATGTAAGCAAACTCAAAAACAAGATCAGACTAAACTACACAATGCAACAGTCCAACTGCAAGTCATTAAATTGTTCATATTAGTGTGCTATAACAAAGGCACTGTATTAAAAGAATGATTAAAAACACTGTAAAAAAATGACTCCAATTGAAAGTTCTAGTGACTGATCACATCTACATGTTTTAGTTGGCCAAACTGAATTTCTGTATTTCTGAATTGATGCAATTAAATTCACAGAAGTTAAATTTGGCCTACTAAATAAATTTGATGTGCTCAGTCACTAAACAATTTTCAGTTGGAGACAGTGTATTTTGAATGGGTTTATGCTTCAGTGTTTTGAGGCAGGTTTCAGCCTGATAAATATAAAAAAGTGATTTGGCCCTATAGGAACACCTGAGAACAAATCGTGGTAATCCATCTTCTGCAGAAGAAAAGCAGAGAAATGTGATATCGGTGTCTGAGGGCAAAGACAAAGCACTCAGAAGTTGGTTGAGCAATAATTTCTGGTGTCAGACATTGAGGACAATAATAGGTGATTCAGTCTGAGTAATGAACTGAAAGCACAGGTGTTGTCATCACCTGGAATGATAACACTGATTTAATTAACATCAGTCGTGAATGCCAAAAGAAAGTCTGCCCAAATAATGCTTTTAGTGCTCAAATAACAGGACATCTGTTAGGAAGCAACAGTCAACATGTACTATATCTGCATGGGTTAAAACATTCCCAGCACTATTTGAACTCTTCATAACACATGATGAAACCACGGCAAGGAAATGAAGTAAAATAGTGTCTCTTTTTGCATCCTCTATAGAGTTTAGCTCCCTCCTGGTTTCCCAGCTGCATCTGTTGATGTATCTTCAAGTCACTTCATTTTGTCAGTTACATATAAAACCAGATGGAAACCACCCCGGGGACGTGGCCCTGCTAATTCAATTAGACAGGCCTCAGCCGTAGCCCCAGATATAGGCAGTCAGTGGACACCCTGAAAAATGGCAGATTCATCCCCACTGCCCCCCTGAAGGCTCTGAGCACATGATTGATCAGACATTGATTTGATTTGAAGTGAGAGTGAAAAGCACTTTCTTGGGCTCTAAGTAAGAGGTCTGAACAAGATTTCCCTTGTCAAATCGTCTGCATCTTGTGAAGTGACTTTGGCTGTGAACAATAGGGGCTTACAGTTGTATGCATTTCAAGCATGATTCAAAACACATTGGTGTGTGTGAGTCAGAACAGAAGAATGCGGCATTTTGAGAAATGTACAGCATCCAATATCTGTCTAGTTTAAAAGAGTAAACTTAAATCAAGAATTTTGTTAATCGTCAGATCACAATATAGGTTCCATGTCTTTTTAAACAAAATGCTTTTTTTTATATTTGAGATATCCGCCAAATGTGACAATCCACATGTTGTCTAAAGGCCTGTTTACACCAAGGATAACTATTATGATAAAAATAAAGATATAGCTGTATAAATCATTTCTAAATTGTAGTATTTATAAGGATCTATTGAAAGAATTTCAATATAACTATGTTTTCAATGATGTATAAAGACCTTACATAATGAATCGTTATATTTGAATTGCCTTATAATGAGCCATTTCTATCTTCATACACCGCGGGTCCCCTTACAGGGAAGTCGCCATTTTGCGTCATCATGTTTCTACAGTAGCCCTAAATGGACAAACTGCTCTACAGAGTGCTAGTCACCCTCTGTGCTCTCCGACTATGACAATTTTGTCCTGTTTCAGCCCCCGTAGCTTCTCTGTGTGCTTCCAGAGGGAGGGGTGAGCTGTGGCTTATTGCAATTCACAACCTCACCACTAGATGCTACTAGATTTTACACACTGCACCTTTAAGAGAATAACAGTCACCAAGAAAGAAATGATAATGAGGACTTATATCACTGTAATCACTTAAAAAAATCCCCCACCTGATGAATGATAAAAACAATAGCCAATCAGAATCCATCTTGCTTTAAAAACCTTGAATATTTAAAGAGGGAGTAATAAACAGAACTTTAATATGTGTTTGTGTGGACGGTAATATAGTTATTGTTATAGTTATTTTTCTTGGTGTGAATGGGCAATACATTTGTTTCGCTTGTTCGAGCCTTGATTGACACTGTGTTAAACATGAACACAATGCTTATATCAGAATTATATTTTGGCTACTTCACAGCAATGCTCAGTTTCGCTGTCTGGATCCTGTCACCAACAGGTTTTATCGCTGAAGACATCTCAGAATTAACAAGTCATAACAGGAAAAAAGGGAAACTGTGGCGTGAAATATAATACTAAATAAACTAAGAGCCATTACTTACAAAGACCATAATGCAGGGAGCAAGATTCCCTATCTGTCCACAGAAAAAGCCAGGAGGCGGAAACTTTAGCCTGGGGGAAAGGGAGTCCTCTGTTTACCTTTCTTAAAACACAAAGCCTCATGGAAATCTCCTTTCAGTTTCAGACTTTGATACTATAAACTACAAATACAAATAACAAGGCAGTATTATCGGTTGACATGAGTTATTTATATAGTGTACAATGCATATAAATGTAAACGGTAACAGGGAAAGAAGTGTGTGTGCGTGCATGCCCCAATGAAAAGTGTAAAACTGTGCAATATACAGTAATTTCAGGATACATATATGTATCTGTGAGTACTTGGCCTCGCACAGCAGTCAGGCGTCAGAATCTGGAGCTCAGACAGTTGAGAAGCCTATAATTATGCCAAAAGTTTCACTGTGTGGCCCATCATTATAGCTTACAGCCTATGAAATTGAGGAACAAAAACAAGTCATGTTAACAGGTGCTTGTTTTTCATCTATCTCTCTCTTTCTCTCTCTCTTACCTCCAGACATGAAGCAGAGGAAAATTACCATTTGTTTTCAGCTTGCTGCAGGCCATTGCTCTGGTCTCATCTTTCAGAAACCAGATCTCGGAGAAGACAGAGTGTGCCGGTATGACTGGGCTGATTATGAGTGCTTTGTTTCAGTCTAGTGTTTAAAAAACATCTGCATCTCCTAGCTCTATATACCACAGCAGTTAGTGTGAATGTTCTTGATGCATTAAACTATGGTGTTTATGTTGGTGATGCAACGTGCCCTCTTTACCCAAATATTGTCCACTCTATCAGTCTGAGATTTGAATAATATAATAAAGAATATAAAAATAAATATATAAAAGAATATTCAGTGTATTTACTATGTATTATTTTATGACTGGTTGCCTAAATATAAATATTTTTATTTTTAAAAATGCAGTTTCAAATATTCATTAATATTTAGTATTTTCTAAAAGGTCCTAGTACCTTAAGTGAGTTAAGTGGATTTGTCAACTCTACACTTCCTTGTGGCTTGAAACATACAAAATATGATATAAAGTTAGTGGATATGATTTTTTGAAGCAACTAATGTTTAGCTTTTGCTTCACTCTGTGTCTTGACTGACTATCTCTCAAATATGACTTGACATGAGACTAATCACACATCAGAAACCTAATAAATAATAAACAACTCTGAATTGCATTGTGGGTGCCCTGAACACTCATTAGCAGTGTGCCTTTGACTCCGTTCAACCATTCATGAGATCTTCTGAGCTGTCATCTGGTACACCGTCCCTCTTTTCCGAGTCAAGTGAAGCAGAATTGAGCAGGCCATGTGTTGTGTGTGCTCTTTCTCCTCTACTTAAGCCACTCTGGCCATATGGGTGGATTTAGAGCAGGGAACACTTGAAACGGGGACCCCCCCTGACCCTTTTGTCACAGGCTCTTCTGCTGAAGCACACAATAGGCTCTGTTGGCAGTTCAGACACAGGTATATCTGTAAATAAAACAGCTGGTAAGTCAGTCGAAAATGTATGTTATAACTTTTTTACGCAACACATTTCCCTCTTATAGTCCCTATATGTTCTTTTTAGCAAACAAACAGGAAACATTCTCAGAACACTGACATGGCAAGGTTTATGAAAGGCTATGAAAAAAATGTTCTTTCAGTAACATTAATAGAGTTCATTCAAAGTTATCTGGTCTCCAATAATGTTCTCAAAACATTAGCACATGTAAACATTATTAGTCTGAAATGGATGTCTAGAGACGCAAGTTAACTTAACGCTTTTAAACTTAAGCAGCACAGGATTTTTGGATTAAAAAACACTGAAACATATATTTTGTTGACTTGTTGACACAAATGTTTCCAAGAATGTTTAAAGGGATAGTTCACTTTGAAATTAAATGTTGATATGTTTTAGCTTACCTCATGGGCATCCGAGATGTAGGAGTATTTGTTTCAGTAGTTTCAATTTTGATCATTTTAGGTCAAACCGTTCTTGTCTGTGGCTCACATAATGCAGGTCTATGGTCACCACCTCAAAGAGCATACACAGAGAAGTCCAAATTAAACAATCCCCCATCGTAAGTACACACTGATGGCCTAAGACACGAAACGAGCGGTTTGTGTGAGAAAACGAACAGTATTTATATAGTTTTTACCTCTTGTACACCACAGGAAACATACACGCGCACCCTCGGATCAGTAGGACGTAGTGGTGTACAAGAAGTAAAAACGATATAAATACTGTTAGTTTTCTCACACAAACCGCTCATTTCGTGTCTTAGGTCATCAGTGTGTACTTACAATGGGGGATTGTTTAATTTGGACTTGCTCTTTGAGGTGGTGACCATAGACCTGCATTATGTGAGGCACAGACAAGAATGGTTTGACCTAAAATGATCAAAATTGAAACTACTGGGGAAGCAAATACTCCTACATCTCGGAGGTAAGCTAAAACATATCAAAATTTCATTTCAAAGTGAACTATCCCTTTAAATCCAGAGAAATAAGCAATTTTAACCTGGACACAAACCACAATCATGCATCAATTACATCATACCTGCATAACCCTCGATTTCAACACAGTTAGTCTTATTGTTTAAATCTTTTTTTCTTGATTTACTTTGAGTACCATGTTTTACCATGACTAATATCGATCTAGTTTACTGCAGTGTGCAACAAGTGTCTCAGTTGCCGCCGAGCAAACGCACAGAGTGGCATTATAGCATAACCTTTAGCACACTCAAACGTATCTAATATGATAAAATAGCACTGGGTTACCCCACATATGCATGACCAGAAGAAGCAGACGGATAATAAAAGCTCCATTGCCCTAGAGCCGTGTGTCTCACATGTCTATCATTAGCAATCGCTTCAGTAGCCTCATTCCACCCCACCTGCTTCATACTACAGTAACGTCAATAAATCTTTAATACATTAACTCATCCATTAATATGATTTCTGCCTGAGTCCAGTCAGATTCTTTTCCACCGGCCGTAGACAACAACTTCAATGATTCTGCGCAATCAAGGCATCATCAAGCTACGCCTTTGTTTAGTAGGCCCATAAGCGACCTCTAGAAGTGAAAATTACATATTGTGCCTTTAACCATTTAATGGATACATAAACTGTAAAAAGATTCCATTGTTGAAAAGTGAATCCACCGTCAGAATATGGCACTGACATCTTGCTCTAATTTGGTACCTGCAAAGTGACCTCCGGATCTGCCCGTGCAGTGGAGAGCAGGAAGTAGAGCTGCAATATCAAAACCCTGCCAGCACTCACATAGTATCTGTTAGTACAGTTTACTGCAGAGTAACTCATGTCGGTGTGAAATAAACAGTTATGGAAATGTATTAAAGCTAAAGCTCCAATCTCCTTCTGAAAATCCTGAAAAAAGAAAGATGGCTCCTCAGTGATAGCTTCACTCAGAGAAGCTGTCAATCATGCCGTCACACCCCCGTTTTTAAAAAACGAAACTAAAACCAAATGTATTTTAAAAAACGCACACTTGAATTTACATCAGCGTGATAAAAATGACCTAAAATGACAGAAACCATCTTTCAAAAAAAGTCAAATGTTTTTGTCTGCGTCCCATTAGAATACATGGAGGGGTGGGGTTTACAAGCTATACTGGGACCAACCACCTGGAGGCGATCGAGGCACTTTGGCTTCACTTTTTAGGACGTGTGCGGCACGCTTGATATATACCCAGAATAACATCTATAGCAGCGATATAACATTGCATTTAAGCCTCCTGTGTAAATTAAAAAATGGTTAAATAATGAATTTGTTAGCGTAGAGCAGGGCTATTCAAATCTTACCCTGGAGGGCCAATGTGCTGCAGAGTTTAGTTTAGCTGTGATTTTCTAATGATCCTGAAGACATTGATTAGCATGTTCAGGTGTGTTTGATTAGGCTTGGAGCTAAACTCTGCAGTGCATTGGCCCTCCAGGGTAAGATTTGGCGTAGAGCAAACTTGACTAACTCATTATTAAAGGGGTCATATAATGGTACATGCACTTTTACAAGCTGATTGTGTGGAAATGTGTGTTGGCAGTGCCTGTACACAACCATCCTATAATGATAAAAGTATTTTTATTTATTTATCTCCTTTATATGTTTTCTCCTGTCTCAAATCGACTATTCGACCGTGTGACGCCATGGTCAGATGCCCCTCCAACGACTGTTGATTGAGCAGCATTTCACCTCAGACCCGCCCTGAGCAAGCTCATTTTGATGTTCCTAAATCCAAACCACTGAAGATGCAGTTGCTGAGTTTTGTTTTCATCAATACTTTTATGTTTGCGCGAACCGCAAAACATTTCTCACCAGACTGCTTTAGAACCGAGGGTCAGTATTGCTAAGAAGCTGCTTCTGAATAAATATCTGTACCAGCTCTTTGTGTTCCTGCTGCATCTCCAGAAGAAGTGTGTGCACGCATGCTTTCTATGTATGATGTTCTCAATATAATTCATAATCCCACGTTTATAATAAACAACCTGTTATGGTTATTGTGTTATTACAAACTGTGTACGCTGGTGATAAAGATAACGTGGACGTGGTAACAATACACTAAGCTTAATTATGTAGATGGTTTATAACGGTGTCTGTTACTGTAAAAAAAATCGTGTTGTAACAGTTATTGCAATGTATAGATAACGTTACGCATCACTGACAAACCGACATTAACCGTAAATTTTTTTTTATTGGTATTAGCTGTAACAATCTGTCAATGAACTAATGTACACATCAGTAAACATATAGCATTCTATCTCACTATGCTAACGTTATCCTGTCAGTACATAAAGATAGATCAAAGTGACATTACATTAAAGGAGTACTTCCGCGCTGGGAAGATGAATCTGTATTTAAACTGGGTCATTAATGTAGTAGAAATGTGAAATATTTTTTTTTATTTGTTACTTTCTAAACTGAGAAAAGACAGAAAATTAATTTTTATCTCATGGGAATGAAAAACAACAATTCCCAGAATGCTTCGCTGCCCTATAAGGCCATTCCCAAAGCCACCGCTACTAGATTACTGAATCACTGATCACTTTCCCACTGCGACCGTGGTCATCTTCATAAAATCAGTTCAGATAGAGAACAGACACTACAAATAAAAACTGAACGTGTGTGTTCAATATGTGATTTAGCCGCTGAGGGAGTCTCACAGCCCAAAATGCTGCAGAAGTCAGATATATTGACAGTCATGAATGAGCTCGTGATGAGAGCTGAGGTAAACGCAACGACACTCCTGGCATAGATTTGAAAACTTAACTTTCATAGGAATTCGTTTGAGAAGCTCTGCTGGCCGCACCATTTAAACACAATCATTTGAATATACTCCAGGGTTTCTACTGATACAAAGCCATATGCTAATAGCTGAAGTAACCCTTTAACCAATCATTCAGAAACGTCCTGTTTAGCCTTAATTGTTGAATTTCATTGGAGCTGTCATCTTATCCCGGGTCCGACTCCGGTTCAAATTGATAAAGTTGCACAGATGTGTCCTCAGACTTGTAGAGGCAAAATAATGTGTCGCCATTATTTTGCCTCTACTGTTGTCAAGGGCAACAGCTCTACGTGCAGGCCCACAGAAACAGAGGTGCGGGGTCATTTAGCATTTAAAGCCGTATACACTGAAATGGCTTGCTGAAAACAGAGCTGTTTTTTACCAGGTAAAATTAGTGCTTCTTACAATAAAACTTAAATTTAACTGAAACTGGGTTGGGATTTCTATTTCCCAGCATGCTTTGCCATGACACTCGAAAGGGAGAGAATCTTTGTGCTAGATTAATGTTAAGTGGTAGATGTAGTAGTGTTTAATGTTTTGCTATATGCTAATTTAGAAGAGTTTCTGTCATGTTGGGTTTTTTGGGGGGTTACCATCATGGTGAAAAGTGGAGCATGAGCTTGGCTTGAGAGCAAATATAAGTTAAACGTTTTATATTGTTTTATATTCATCTATTGCTATGCTAATCAAAGCATTGTGTAATTACTGAAGTAGCTAGATGTGTTTCCACTACTAAATATATTTACGTTGAGATTACATAAGTGTAAATTAAATTTAAATTTAAATTAAGCTTCAATTAAAACATAGTACAAAATACAAATCTGCTGCTATTCTGCTTACTTAAACCAAATGTTTTGCCAAATTATTTACAGTGGGGTGTTTCGCAATCTTATGACAAACCCAGTGGTCACTTTCCTCAGCTTCAGTATTGCATACTAAACCGCAATTTAGTCGTTAGTGAAGGAAGGTAGTAACTTATCATGGAGAAACAGCAAACACCCTTCCCTTCAGACATTTCATCCAAGAAAGGCTTGTGAGGCACTGCTGTGGTTTGTTTTGGGCTATGAACCAATAATGAATATAAATTCCAAGCAACACCCCAGGGGAAGTGTCACCATTTGAAATTTCATTTTACCAACCTATTTTTTCCTTTTTCATTACCCTTTCGTTTTCAAAGTCGTGTCAGGACATGTGGGCATAGAAAAGGTGTCAGTGATTTTTTTTCTTCTTATATGCAAAGCTTAGTGCTTCCTGTTGTAAGTCTACACCACAGGCACCCACTCGAAGCTCATGGTACAACATGTGACTGCATAACATGGTTTCGGTCTCGATCACATGTACACAGCATGCAGCAAAACGCCATAAGTGAGAGTTAACATTTCTCATTACAAACCAAAATTATCTGAATAGTGCTGTTCAAAACTGACTCCAAAATTTATGAAGGCACATGTCAAGCCTGTCAAACAAATTCTCTAGTGAATAAATTGCCCTCTCCTCTAATTTCAAAGCTCAAAGCCATGACCTAATGCTATAAGAGGAAGAGCTTTCAGAAAGTCAATAAGTCTGCCCACACCCAAGTAGGAAGCGCAAAAAGGTGCCTTTCTTAGATAAGGCAAACCTTTGTCCTTAAAAATGTCCATTGTTCAATCATAATACTTTCCTTAAACAATCTTACAATCTTTCAAAATTACATTAAGACATTTCCTAAATGTTTCTATGATATGCATTGGCTGAGAACTGTCAAAGTGCATCTGAATCACTAAAGTATCAATGTTTTAGTGTCATGGATGGAAAATAACTGTTCTTTTTTCCAGCACACACCTAAATTGAGAAATGTTATATATGAGTAACACTATCATTTAGGCATGATGGATGAAAAATATTCTGGACTGGAATGTGAACGGGCAAATTTGATCATGTTCCGCTAGTAATGTTTCACTGACTCTTGTTGAGGGAAGGTGGGTGAAAAATATGCAGAACATAACCACAAAGATGCTGGAATGAATTAGGCAACAGCAATTCAACATGCAGATCCGCATGTATTACCAAATATCCCAAGGCAGAAACATAAGCACCTTAGAAAGTATATATGGTATTGATGTATGATTTCCAGCTCACAAAACCCGCTTTACTGATTATGTGGCATCTGAGAACAGATACATGAATCTTGAACCTAAACTTGATCTTAAACAGAGTTTTGTATAAATAGCTGCTTAATTAAAATGTATCTAATTAAAATGTAGCTAGTATTTTATTACCCCCTTGAAATAACTAAAGAGAATCGTTTTATTTCATGCAAATGATTCATTTCTGTACTCATGTGATATTTATTACCTGTTAAATCTGTTAAAAAATAAGTGTAAATTTGACTTTTAAATGTTAAAAAACCAAACTGGATGACAAAATGCAAATCCCCCTACCTGCTTAGGGTTTTCAATGTCAGATCAAAGCAGAATAAAAAAAGAAAAAAAAATTCTCTGCACAAACAGCTGGGTTGTAATTACTGGAAACCCCCTAGCTCCGAATTTCATGATTAATTATGTATCACTGCGTATTTTCCAAAAAGCCCTATCTTATGAACCAGAGCTGATCCTTCAGCCCTCATATTATTATGTATGTGATCCTTTGCAAGCTTGCTGATGGCCATGAATGAGTTGTGGCTGCAAAACAAGCATTGTTTACTCTCTGGAGGCTTTACACATTTCGCTCTTTATCTCTGCTGCATTCTTTTACCTTATTTCCATGCTCATTCCCTGCTCCTTAGCTCCCTTGCCGCTCTTCACACTTTATATTTGAATTCTAAACAGCACACGGATCCTTTGTATTCTTGGTACAGACAGCATATACAGACAGATTGTGTTTAGTGCTCTCAGGACAGGGTATCTTATATTTCACAGGGGGGATTCTAGCTCTGGTTAGCGAAACACATCCTCCTGACCTGACCCCTCGCTCATATAATTGAAAGAAAACAAAACATGGTGGTATTGCCAGGTTAATAATTCAGCCTGAAACGACCTGTCAAAACCTGTTTTAACTTCGGCGGTGGAGTTGGAGTGTGAATCCACTTGAAAATGCTTACATTTTACATAAGCTTAAGCTCCGTCTTAAGCTCCCCTGTAGTTCACATGAGGGAGAGGAGAGATTGTTTTGAAAGCAGCAACCGGAATGATTTTCTCGATCACATGGCTCATAAACGTCTTTATCAAACAAACACAATTATTTATTTCTCATCCACCCGCAATTGATTGGACTATTATTTTTATATTACAGCCCGCACGATCGGTCAATTTAAGCGCGCGCACGCCACCCTTCAAATGTCAAGTCGAGAGAGACAACAGCACAGATCAAGAACGGAATATAATAAGATTCATCGGCCTGCCGGGCTTTGCGAGCCTTGGCCCATATGTGTGTGAGTCCAGTGTGCTAAAGGTATGCTCTGTTAGACACGTACACATAAGCAAAACGATCTATAACAATGAAACACTATTACATAAAACACGTTTTACTCACATAAGTGTGTTGCACCATTCCTGTCAGATCCAAATCCAGGATCGACCGGAGATTTGTTTACAAACGATCCCGCAGTGAAATGAAATGAACATGTCTTCCCCATCTGAGCTGGAACTTCATTAAAAATAATAAGTTCAACCACACATTCATAATATTAGGATCCGAAGGAAGCTTATGTGTTGAAGACTGTGTTCTTCCTCAACCAGGAATAGAGCAATATCTTGTTGTTAACCAGCACTTGGTCTAATGCTATTTCACGCATTCTGACTTTATTTACACTGTTAAAGAGCTGGATTCACATGTCAAACATGCCCCCCCCCCCCCCCCCCCCCCCCCCCCAAAAAAAAAAAAAACAAACTCTTGGATTTCTGTGCAAAATAAAGTTTTGGAAAGGTTTTTTGTTTTGAGTATGGTGCTGTATGACGGAAGTGCAGAATTGCTTGAATGGGCACTTCACCCAGATAAGCCAATGCGCATATCAACCAGACGTGAGCTGGAGTGTGCCTATCAACAAGCTTCGTTCGGGTTACAGAAGCCATCGGCAGCGCTGTCATTTTGTTTTTAGACCATGGAATCAACAATGTCAATTGTTTGTTTTTTCCAGACCAGCAACTGAGTTCTGCAAGTGTGTTTGTTTGTTCCTATGAGTCGAAACCCCGGGCAGTGAGTGAAACTGCATCAAATATCTGTTTTGTTGGCTATCGGTGTGTAAGTGCATACAATGTGAACAATACAAACGTATAGTGTAGCGAAAGTTATCATGGGATAATTCCATTTTGTGGCATTAATATAATGTATTTTGTGTAGGCCTATGTGTGTGTGTGTGTGTGTGTGTGTGTGTGTGTGTGTGTGTGTGTGTGTGTGTGTGTGTGTGTGTGTGTGTGTGTGTGTGTGTGTGTGTGTGTGTGTGTGTTCTTGACTCTTTAGCTCCACCCACTGCACGCCTGCACAAGTGTTTTCGGAAAAAAAATCGTTACAGCGTATGTGTCTTTTATAAATATGAAACTAAAGCTCTTCGGAGATATGAAAGGTGGCATTACTTAGGTACTCAAGAGTAAGTGTTATATGCCCTTTCATTTTAGCATTTACTCTCCCTTTCAAGTGCCTTGCAGGAGAAATCCCAGCTCAGTTTCAGTTAAATTTAAGATTTTCTAAATTAAAAGAAATAAGTTCATAAAACTCAAAACAATGAAATAATTTAGATTACTTAAAACTTAAGTTGACTAAAATAATTCGTTTAATTTAAATTTACCCTACACTCTTAAAAATAAAGGTTCCAAAAGGGGGTTTAGTGGCGATGCCATAGATTAGAAGAACCATTTTGGGTTCCCCAAAGGACCTTTCAGGAAACAGTTCTTAAAAGAACCATTTTTTAATGTGAAGACCATTTTGAACCTTTATTGTAATGGAAACGTTAAATGGATGGTAAAGGTTCTTTATGAAATAATAATTGTCACCTTATAGAGAACCTTTATTTTTATGAGTTTACTCACCATTTAATTTATTTGAGCATTAGGGTTTACAGTAAGACTTAGCCTTCCCTTTACAAAATAAAATAAGAATACAGAGAAGAAAAAAATCTGCATAGCTCTGCTGAGTGATTTATATCATCAGCAAAAAGAAAGCTCTACACATTTAAGTGTCTGAACTGTAAGGCATGTAGGATCAAGTGTTTATTTTTATGGGACAAAGTTACATGATCCTTAAGAAATTGCATAAAAAATGTTCTCTTGTCATCACCTGTCAGTGAACACTTTTACATCTACTTATATTTTTCCTGAATCACCTTCATTCCATATCCATTACTCACCAGAGGCCCATGCTGTTGATGTTTCACAGTGGACAATGGATGGAGGAATTCCATCTGTATGGTCCACAGGGCTCTAACTCAAAGGCCTGACCTAATGAGAGGACGGACAGACATAACAACAAACACTGAAGAAACATAAGTTGACTAGATGGCAAAGAAGTTCCTCAAAAATGAAATGAATAAATCACTTAAATAAGTGTCTCATGTTTCAAAGACATGCGATTCTGTCGTTGCTCACATTTAGTCGAGTCACAGAGAGTTTGGATCTGTCATGAAATGTTAGTCTAGGCATCAGACGGAGGTGACAGTGTGACCTTCTTCTTTCATCACTCATGGTTTCTTCAACAATCAGGGTTCTACACGAAACAAATTGCAAAGAGGACCAGAGGAGACCTGTCAAATAGTAAATCACACTACAAAGCCTAAAGCGACCGCAAGTAACGGCCTTCACACTGTTCTTCACCCAAGTAACACAATGTGATCATAAACAAAACTGCTGGGACGTCTGGGAGGACATTTTAGATGGTGGGAAAGTTCAGTTGATCTGATTGAATGAATATGTAAGGAGTAATGCACAGTCAGATCTTTTAAAACAAAATAAACCCTGGCAGGGTTTTCAGGACCCCCAGACACAAACCAGAGTGCCTTATATTGTCCTTAAGGGAATCACTTTACGGTAACGACCTGCTGACTACTCATTATCCCATTATCCGCCTTGTTACTCAGCTACTTAGCATATCTATCTATCTATCTATCTATCTATCTATCTATCTATCTATCTATCTATCTATCTATCTATCTATCTATCTATCTATCTATCTATCTATCTATCTATCTATCTATCTATCTATCTATCTATCTATCTATCTATCTATCTATCTATCTATCTATCTATCTATCTATCTATCTATCTATCTATCTATCTATCTATCTATCTATCTATCTATCTATCTATCTATCTATCTATCTATCCATCCGTCCGTCCGTCCGTCCGTCCGTCCAAACTGCTTTTGTTTTGTTAGCATCTAAAAATTTGGCTATTTTCTGCCAGGCATGAGTTACTCACAGATAGTACAGTTTTTATTTTATTTTTTTATTCACTTTGCAACTTTTCAAAACTTTCAAAAATCTTAGTTAAAAAAAATCGAACTGATCACACTTGTAACACAACTAGGCCTGCTTTTTTCAAAACCTGATCTCGTGCTTTTTTTAATTAAAGTTATACACATTTTAATTCCACATAATCATTTTTAAAACACAAGATTATATGTAATGAGAACATTTGGTATAATCACCGAAACATACAATATACATGTTTCAAATCACACTTGTATCTGAATTAATTACATTAACACAGGCTACAGATGCCACATTAGAAAATACACTTACATTACCTAACTTATGTCTTTGAACCCATATTGTTTGTAATATCAGTGAGCTATCAAAAGGTTTAATGAAGTTATAAAATGAGTTTTTGTGCTAGAACAGAGTTTGCTGGCGATGCCGTAAATGTTCCCACTGAGAGACTTTGTGGGGATTCTCCATAGATATAATGTTTTTTATACTGTATATTCAACTTTCTGGATTTTTACATAAAAAACACCCTCATTATTTAAGATTTATAAGCTTGTTTCCTTACAGGGACCTCAATTTAGGTCCCCAACGGTGACACAAGTCATGAGGTAGTGTGCATTCAAGTAAAAGTCTCCGCTGGGATAGAAAACATGAACACACTCACTCACTCACACACACACACACACTCTCTCTCACACACACACACACACACACACACACACACACACACACACACACACACACACACACACACACACACACACTTTCTCTCTCTCTCTCTCTCTCTCTCTCTCTCTCTCTCTCTCACACACACACACACACACACACACACACACACACACACACACACACACACACACACACACACACACACACACACACACACACACACACACACACACACACAGTGTTTATAGATAAATCACTTATAATGTAGGCTATAGCTAATAAGGAATGTCTATAATCTATGATTATACCAAATGATTCATTGATTAACCATTAAGTTCAGTTGCAGTTCTTTGAAAAAAGGGCACTTTTGATGATCTGTTGTGAGGTTAGTAGCCTACTAAGATTTTTGAAAATGTAACGCATGTGAAAATTGCGCCAAATAATTTTAAAATAAAAAGGCAGCATGCTTCCATTCTGAGCTGAGCTCGCAGCCCTCGGTGCCATGCCCTGCCCTGCTGAGCGTCTCCTGCGTCATGACCCCGCCTTGTTGACTATAACGAGGCGTGTCAGGCTCTAAGGAGGACTATTTAAATGCTTCTACAAGAGATCCGTTGACTGAAGTGTGTGAAGACTTTTGCGCGGTTTTTGCGCTCATCTGGTTTAACGACATGGATTTTTACGATGTAAGTGTTTTTAAGACAAATGTAAAACGCTCTGTAGTCTGATATTTGATTAAATACTTCTTTATCAGGCATGGTCTGTTGTTTATGTTTATCAATGTCTGGTAACCTGCACTTTGGTTGTCACGTTTTGCTATTTAGGTTTTGTGTGGTTTGAACTTTTTTTTTTCGTATTTAAGTTTAAAAATAAATAAATTGTGTTTATAGTATATTTTCATTGGTACTTTTAATGTCAACAACATGTTGCTTATGTGAAATTAATCAATATAATGTTATTTTCTGCAGCACATCATTTTAGACAACAGTTCAGACTCCGGGTCTGGGGATTTTGATGATTATGAACTCTGTGACCTCACGGACAACAATGACTTCCCAAAGATTTTCCTCCCTACCGTTTATGGGATTATATTTGTCCTGGGAATCATTGGCAATGGACTTGTGGTGCTCGTGATGGGCTTCCAAAAGAAGTCGAAGAACATGACAGACAAGTACAGGTTGCACCTCTCCATTGCCGACCTCCTGTTTGTCCTCACGCTTCCCTTTTGGGCTGTGGATGCAGCCAGCGGGTGGTATTTTGGGAGATTTCTGTGCGTCACAGTCAACATGATCTACACTCTGAATTTGTACAGCAGCGTGCTGATCCTGGCATTTATCAGCCTGGATAGATATCTGGCTGTTGTCCGTGCCACAAACAGCCAGACCTTCAGGAAGCTACTTGCAGAAAAGGTGATCTACCTTGGAGTTTGGCTCCCAGCGACCCTGCTCACCGTGCCCGATCTGGTCTTCGCCAAAGTCCACAATACGGGCATGAATACGATCTGCGAGCTCACCTACCCGCAGCAGGGGAACATGGTGTGGAAGGCTTATTTCCGCTTCCAGCACATCATCTTTGGCTTTTTGCTGCCTGGGCTGATCATTCTAACCTGTTACTGTATCATCATCTCAAAACTGTCCAAGAGCTCCAAGGGTCAGGCCCTGAAGAGGAAGGCGCTGAAGACGACCATCATCCTCATCCTCTGCTTCTTCATCTGCTGGTTGCCCTACTGTGCCGGCATCCTGGTGGACACTCTGGTGACGCTGAACGTCATATCTCACAGCTGTTTCCTGGAACAGTGTCTGGAGAAATGGATCTTCTTTACTGAGGCACTGGCATACTTCCACTGCTGTCTCAACCCCATCCTTTATGCTTTCCTGGGAGTCAAGTTCAGTAAATCTGCACGTAACGCTCTGAGCATCAGCAGTAGATCAAGTCACAAGATGTTGACCAAGAAAAGAGGACATATATCATCAGTATCTACTGAGTCCGAGTCATCCAGTGTGCTGTCCAGTTAATGGACATTTTTGTACATAAAACTTTCCGACACGGATGACTAAGCTTGCTTTCTTTTCTTTTTCTTAAAAGAAAAAAAAGGACTACTACACTTTTTGTACATTGTAAACTCTTTATTGTGTTGATAATTGTTATTTTGTAAGACTTTATTTTATTCCTCTACTTAAATTAAACTTTTTAAATGTAAGTCCTTTTTTTCTATTGCAGGACCTAAAGGCAGAGCCTTGACAAAGTCTGTGCTTGCAGAAGTTCTTATCAGTAAATGTTGCATAGTCTTTTGTCTGATTCATAATGCGTAGTGTAAATTATTTGTACATAGTTCATTGTTTGCTTTTGTGTGTGTGTGTGTGTGTGCACTTAGCTTTTCCTGTTTCCCTATAAGCTTTCTGATATTTATTTTAAATGGTAGCTTACACTGTAAAAATGTTTAAAAAGGAGTTGTAATTTAATCATGTCACAATTGTTGCATTTTGACTTTTTTTCATAATAAAAATGACCAGTTTAATGAGGTCTGACATGGTGTTGTCTTGCATCTCTCCAGTGGCACCACACACACACACGCACACACACACACCCCTCTACCTCCCCCCAATCTCTCTGTGGGGGTGGGGTAGAGCTGAAGGTCTGTCAAGTTACCAAAACAAAAGCTCCACCTGACCTCCCGCTAAACAGAATGGCTGAGGAGAGGGTCTGTAATTTTAAGAACATCTGTGTTCTTTAGTGTTTTAAGCAACTGCTGATACAAGACACCCATCAACCTACAAAGGGACAGAATTGGCTTCCCTTTGGGATTTCTTGTTGTATCAGATAACAAGAAAAATAAGTAAATCAGGTAGCTTGAAGATGTAAAGTGTGAAATGATAAAATCTACAATTTTTCACTTTTTTTAATAGTAATAAAAAATACAATTTAAATCTGTGAATCTCACAAAATCTTTCAAAAACATTCTCACAAATTCAAAAGATAAAATAAGGTATAATAATTTTCATGAAGATAACATAATGCACCTGAAAATGCAAGCATCTTAAAAGCTACTTTTTATAAAAAGAATTCCTGTTTGTACATGATGACAAAAACAAAACTTTTGATGTTGTCATCAAATATGAATGGGAAATTTCTCTTTCTTCTTTCTTAAGAGTCACGGTATTACTGTTACTTCTGTTTGAAACCCAGACACGTTTGATCTCTGTTTGCAATGCAAAGATCTCAGTCATTGTTGTGGTCTTTAGCTTGATGAATAATAATCAGGTTATAGCAGCAAATTAGCAGCCCTGATGTACCTATAAACCATTCAGGCAGAACATTGATATTCACAAGGATTGTATTGTAATTACCAAGCTCATGTTTAATACAGTATGTTAAAATTACAATTTCTAAAGAGTCCAATGAGGTGTGAAGTGCCCTGCATCAAGTCTCTAAGGTTTATGGTTATTTTTCACTGTCTGCTCCCACAGTAAGAGGCCAGTAAAAATAGAGCATTCTGTGCTGCATTTTGTTCATTTGGAAATGTCCTGGAATGGTTATGTCATTAGCATGAGAGCTGTTCTCAAAAGCCACGGCACACCATTAACACTCCATTGAGCTCAGCTGGACCATCTCTCCCGTCTCTAAAGTGCCATTTGAAAAGAGACCAACCAAAAGGAGATTCTGGAAATTTGCTGGGAAACCCTATTATCAACTCCACTTAACTTAGAATAACCTCAGCCAAGCACATCACGGGTCAAAAACTCTCAAAACACACTGAGTCTGTTATGATTAATATTTTAAAAGAAAATTATTATGAACAAAATATTATAAAATAACCTTTGACAAATGGTTTGTACACATGAAGGTACTAAAGTATTTTTGTTTTGTTTTTGCTTTTTCAAAGCATCTCAAATATGATCAGAAATGTGATCAACCTTATTTTGTGTATAAAGCTGGGAATGCTCCGAAGGATGATTAGACTGTATTTCCTATTCTTGCCATTAACTTATTATTACATTTACAATGTTTTGGCTGGGAGATCAGGAAGGCAACTTCCTGCATCAGGATATACTGTGATCAATAGCTGCTGAAAGACTTTATAGCCGCCATAACCGTGTCCTCATAATGTAGGGTTTACCGGGGAACAAACACACCTGATTTCCATGTTTTATGGGGATTGTCCATAGACATAATGTAAATTCTATCCCCTACACTAACCCCACACTAAATCTACCAATCACAGAAAACTTTCTGCATGGTTACATTTTCAAAAAACTCACTCTGTATAATTTAAAAGCTTCCTCAGGGGGACCTTGATTTGGTCCCCATGAGTCTCTGTATGCAGGTTGAAGTCCCCACTTATAACTTATTTTGAACTTATAACAACTGGATTGGCTAAATGACACTCATATTTTTGCGTCAAAAGACAGGCTTAAAAGATTGCCAAATGTGAAAATAGCATGGGAAGAAGAGAGAACATGAGAAGAATATTCAATTCGTTGCAAATAAAATTATTTAACAGAAAAGAAAAGGTATATAGGGCCTTTATTATCTCTCCGAAATTACAGGAGTAGGCTAGTTGGGGGTTTGCTCTTGAAAATGTCAATGATTTCATCAAAGTCAGCCGCGTTTCCATTACCCTCCAAATTGCGCAAATTGAAATTGCGAATTGAAAATGTGCCCAATGGAAACGCGGCAATTTAGCAAAAACTCTCATAGAAACAATTCACAATAGCCTACTCTGTCATTTGTAGTTATACAGATAAGTTCAAGACATAATTATAAACTATAAACTGCCTACTTTTATTTGTGGACTCAGGGAACAAATTATTTTGCATGCGCTCACTCCAAACGCTGTCTTCATTTAAAAAAAAAAAAATTGTTTATTAAATGCAAATTTTTTCTTTTCCAAAGCATTTCTAAATTCAGTTTATATCACCAACAAACGAAAAGTCAAGCCAAAATAACGAAAGTGGTAAAAAAAAAAAAAACATAAAAAAAAAAACATGAGTTAGGCTATACCATGCAAATTCAAACATTTCGCGCAGATGACGGTTTCGGTTTGTTCGGAGAGAAGACAAGATGGGGTTCTTTATTAAACTCATAAAAGACAAGAGGATTACAGTAATACTGGATTCTAAACACAGAAATGCCAAATTATCATGAAGACCTTGAAGCAGATCTGACACACACCTCATATCCGTGCCGCTTAAGTAACCTAAGGGGCTTTCCTTTCCATTAATGCTTGGACATTGGACACATCTCCTTCCAATAAAAATAATGGCTAGTGCGGTGGATGGGATATACAAACCTACCAAGTGCCATCATTTTGGAATGACCTATCGCGAGAAGAACATAGTCGCATAAATGCAGCTATGGAAACGCTGTCATTTCGCAATAGTTTTTTTTATCGACATTTAAGAAACATTGCAAATTTTTTTCGCAAATCTGTAATGGAAACGCAGCTACTGAGCTCTCTGTCAAATGTCAACAGACTGAGGGACATAAGGCGAGAAGTAGCCTAAGCATGGTGCTCCTATTTGGTGTTTTAATTCAGTTGACACTGGAAAAGACGCGTTCATGAAGCCTTACACTGTACATGAAGTCATTGGCAGTGTTATCAGAGTTGTTAGGCAGTGTTGTGTCCTGCTGCTCTCCTTTATCTCTTGTTTGGAGCTGACTCCGATACCGTTCGCGCACGTTTAAGGTACATAAACAACGACTGCTGCAACATCCTTTACTGGAAATTAATTTCACGTTCACAAATATCCGATCTTGAACCTCACTGTCTGCTGAACTTGCGCAGAAACATCAAAATAGACACAACTGTTTAAAATTTGTTAAAAACAAAACATTTAGACTAGCCTATTACCACAAATTATGAGCTTTGCCATTCTCAACCATCTTTTGACTAAATTAAAATATATTAAAAGTTTGTATTTTTTTTTAAAGAAAAGTTTTGGATGGGCCTGTTGAAATGGGTGGGCCTAGGCCCGTCAGGCCCACCCATAACGCCTGCGCTTATATATATATATATATATATATATATATATATATATATATATATATATATATATATATATATATATATATATATATATATATATATATATATATAAACACCACTTAGTATGATTTATAAGCTGTTTCCCTCACCAGATATTGCTTTGTGGTGACATTTTGTCCTCATAATGTAAGAGTTAACAGCACGCACGCAAACATACACAATAAACGAAGAATGTAGATTTTTATTTTTATTGTATTTTTATGATGCTTTATTTGGACGAACTAAGGAGCTCTAAAGAGGACAAAACAGTAACTAGGAACCTTTTATGCGGAAGCGTGTTCTACACGGATAAGTGAGGAAGTTGTGAATGTGTAACAGCAAAACACTCCTTCCTTTTTCCACATGTCCAGCGTTCCCAGTGGCTGTCATTTCACATCAACACAACTGAAATTATAATACCCAGTGCTGTTTTTCCCCACTACATTCGAAGTATGACTAAAGAAAATGTACAAGGGTGAGAATCCAATCTCATTGTTTTTTGTCGGATGCTTAATATTTGTGATCAATGCATTTATTAGCTAGCTAGTCTTGCTAGCTGAGTAATAGAGTTGCAGCTCATTGCATCAGCAGTTTAGAGACCTTTAACTATGACAGCTGAATAGGGTCTTTAAATAACAACAGGTGAAGTTAGACAGGACATTAGAAATTCTAGATATTCCTTTTTGCAACAGTGGTGACTTTTAGGTGTGAATTCACACTTAAGTATCTAACGTTAGTCTTAATGACTTAGTTGGGGATATAAATAGAATAATAACTATTCTCCAGTCTTAAGTGTCACATGTTCCGTCAGAAATAGACTGTTTTGCTGCTCAAGAAATATTCTCTCAGAAAACTGTTGTGCTCCTTAATATTTTTGTGGAAACCGTGATTCCTTTTCCGGAATCTTTGATATAGATAACATATAAAGTCCATAAGAACAGCAGCTTTTATTTAAAAAAAGTAATCTACTAACTTTTACTTTGACATAAGATAAATTTGATGCATCCTTGCTGAATAAAGTATATATATATATATATATATATATATATATATATATATATATATATATATATATATTAGGGCTGTAACGATACACCAAACCCACGATTCAGTTCGTATCACGATTTTTGACCCACGGTACGATACAAACCTCGATATGGGGGGGACAAAACAGTTTTATTCTGTACAGTATTCTGTAGCCTATTTTGCCGTCAATACCATATATCTGTATGGTCAATAGGCTACTGCCGACGTTTTCTTTGCGGTACCAATAGGCAATATATATTTAACATGAAGTATAGGGCCTCCTGTACATCAATACCAACAGAAGCGCCGTGTCAGACACGCTTCTGGTGTGCAAAGAAAGAGAAAACACCACGCAGCCGCCCCGCGGATGACACGCAACAGAAACGCCACGCTCACACCACTTTGCCAGCCGGTTGGGGAAGCTTCTTGAAACATTTACGGCAAATTGTGTGGGTCTTGTCAACTACACGATTGCCATCTTTGTTCTCCACCGGGTAGCTGAAATGTTGCCATACTGCTGACTTAAAAGTTGGACCTGGACAGGAAGGATAATTCTGGGAGTTGGAAGGGGTGTGTCGCGATTCTGCCTTCTTAGATCGCGATACAGGTTCGTGGACCTGCGTATTGCGATTTCGATTTCATATCGCATATCGTTACAGCCCTAATATATATATATATATATATATATATATATATCCAATCAAGTTGGAAAATTGAATTTATAAAAAAAAAAAAAAGTTTTGTAACCCAACATGATACACTTTTACCTTTCAGAAAACCAAGTAAAAGTGGCATTTCAATTACAAAGTGAAAGTAAGAACTACAATTTTGACCGCAGAAATGTTTGCAAACTTCAGATGTTCTGATCTTTTCATTTTAATTATTAGATTTGGCAGTTGAAATATTAATGTAGATAATTTCTATAATAATGCTACACAGTTCCCAAAGCAGTGTTACTTGGACAATCCTGTTTATGGTTTAATATATAAACCGCAATTTGATGAGTCATATGATAACAGCTGCTGTGTGGAGGGCATCTAAAACCTCCACCCTTATTTTTATATCCCTGCTTTGCCCCGGGCCTTGTGTTTCTGTGTAAATACATAACCCCAAATCTGGCATAGGCCTTTAATTATCGGCAGCCTTCTCATTCTCTTCTATCTGCCTCAGTGCTTCCAATTTCCTGTGAGCAGAAATTGCAGCGTTGCTTTGGTGGACTGTCATCCGTGAATTCCCTTGAAAAAACTGTTCCATGCTGCTCATACCTTCACTGTGGCCCTTAATGTCCTCCGTGGCATTACGTGCTAATGCATAATGTAGTGGTGGTGGTGGTGGGTTGTTTATTGCCCACTTTGGCACGGCCGAGGCCTCAGTAGAGGCCTGCGGCTGGACCATTTTTGCCTTGTTGGCAGGGGTAGTGCTTGGGAAGACATTCACAGATCTGTTTTGTTTAAACTTCTGCAGAACTGTGTGTGTACAGGCACTTGATCCTGTGTTGCCCGAGGGCTGCCATATGGTCGCCTGCCCGGATTCTGCTGTTTTTGGGGGTCCTTTGTAGATCAGAGTTGGATAAAGAGCAAGACTATTCATAGTTTCTTTGTTTTGTTCTGTTGTATGGAGCAATTAGTGTAATACAACATTCTGTTAAATGTCTGAAGGTGGAGGATAGGCTAGTCTTTCTCATGTTGTTGACCACCTGTTACTCTTGTGGTTTCAGATTAAATGGTCCCTTTCATTGCAATGCCATATTTAACATTCTTAGAGGGAGAACAGAATATAAATTTGGCAAATGAGTGATTTGTAACTGGCGTGTTTATAGTGGTTGGTTGGCCATGAAACCATGTGTTTTATGCAGAGTTAAATGGTAATAGAGATCACAGGGGCATTCCATTTCCTTTGGCCTATGCCCTGTGATCAGTTTACGTATTGTTGAGGTTTCAGTGTAATTGTGTTTGTTTTAAATAACTGTTGTACTGCTTGGTAATCCATCTGTGCCATATTAACTAATGATGGATGGAAGTTTTGGTAATTGTTGGACTCACTTGGTTAATGGACTTGGTCAGCCAAGTGTCTGCACTAACCTAATGACTAATTTAGTGCCAGTAAGGAAACTACAGTATTAAAAAAAAATAGTATCTATTCTCCATTAAGCAGAAATAAGCCAATGGCTGTGTTTTAAAAAAACAAAAAACAAAACAAACATATATATAAATATATATAGTTGATGAAAGCCAAAATCTGAAATGTAAAAAATTTATATTCTGAGTAATGCCTATTATTTTGTAGAGGGGGTCAAAATGACAATTTTCATCTGAGATTTGGAGCCAAATTAGAGGGGTGTACAATTACTTTTGAAAGATTTGAGCAAATATGGGGAAAACACAAGCAGTTCTTTTTGCCATTTTTTAACTGTCACTGTTAGCATAGTGAAACACTAAACAGATTGTAATAATATTCACACCTATTTCTATTTCAAAATAAAATAATGATGCCACCATCTTTCTAAAATCATTTTTACACCCCTCTAATTTGGCTCCAAAAATGAGACTAGTTTTTTTTTTTTTTTAATTTGACCCCTCTCTACAAAAATAGTGGATTACTCAGTAAATACACATCTGTGAAATTTAATATTCTGTCTTTCATCACTATATGTTTGTCTTCTACAGGAAACATATTAACAAAATAAAAATTTGAGCCTGGAACCTCTGGTTGTGTTGACACGGAATGACCTTAATGTAATTTAATAATATTGAATTAAATGGCCAGAAAAAAACAAGATGCTACAGTAATATTTTAAAATATTATTACAATTTAATTGTAATGTTTTCATATTTTATATTTTAAAATGTAATTTATTCCTGTGATGGCAAAGCTGATTTTTCAGCATCATTACTCCAGTCTTCAGTGCCACATGATCCTTCAGAAATCATTCTAATATGCTGATTTAGAAACATTTATTAATATTTTCAGTGTTTAAAACAGTAGTGCTGCTGATAATTTTTTTCTGGAGACCTTGATATGTTTTTTTGTAACATAAACAAAACAGAATAAAAGCGTTCATTTATTTAAAAATATGCATTTGAATAAAATACCCGACACCTAGCAGTACAAAGAGTACTAAAATGAATAACCACATATTACATATTTGCGTATATATATAAATATATTATAATTGTTCAGTACAATCAGATCACCATGGTTCCACCACACAACATCTTTTTGCCCACTATTAGCCATGTTACTTTTTGCAGATGTGATAATTTTTCTTGCCAACATGAATCAAATGCCATTAATCGTTGCTGCTCAGGTAGGCCTACTCCCACCCTAGTCCGTTGTTACAGTATGGGACAGTCATATCGCGTGAGTGATAACGTGTGTTACTGTAGTAGACAGACATCACATTTCCTGTACTGCTATAACTGGACTACCTAGACCACAGGAGCACAAACAAACATCACTGATGAAAGTTTAATTTAGCCTCTGTTGTTTTTTTGGGCACGCTGAAACAATAGATGAAAGACACAGCAATTTAAAAAGTCAGCGGGACACTGTTGGTTGGAATGCTTTTCCCCCCCATATATCAGCAAAGCTTCCCGGAAGGAAGCTAAAAAAGGTAGATGGAGGTTTGACAGAGCTGTTTTTGTTGTTATCCTGTTTCAGAGCCGGCGAGGAGGAGCAACAGGCCCAGTCCAAGAAAGGCCTGAAGAAACAGCAGAAGGAAGCAGAGAAAGCAGCGAAGAAGGCAGAGAAACAGGCCAAGCTGGTGAGGCTTCTGTTGTTTTGCAATTCCTGTCCTGTTGTGTGCTCAAACAGGTGTTTCTGCATACAGAATATTTTAAACTGTCACATCAACCATCTGGATTATTTTGTTTGCTCAACTTATTTCATTTGAAATGAATGAAATTTAGGCTGTGAGGCTGAGTACTGTGTGATCTGGCTTTTTAAAATAATTATATATATATATATATATATATATATATATATATATATATATATATATATATATATATATATATATATATATATATATATATATATATATATATAATATGAAAATTCGTTTTTTTAAAGAATTAAAAAAAAATGTACAGAGGTATTGTAGCAAAACAAATAAACTTTCACAGTAAGCAAAACATAAATAAAACAACATACAGCTCTGGAAAAAATTAAGAGACCACTTAACATGGATTTCTCAATGTTAAGTGGTCTCTTAATTTTATCCAGAGCTGTATAATAATACATACATAAGTATATTAAAACAGTACAAGGCACCAAATAATGCTGATGTTACATTATAGTAATCTTGTCTTAAAGGGATAGTTCACTTTAAAATGAAAATTCTGTCATCCTTTACTCACCCTCAAGTTGTTTCAAACCTGTATGAATTTCTTTCTTCAGCTGAACACAAGGGAAGATATTTTGAAGAATGTAAGTAACCAAACAGTTAACTGGAGCCATCGACTTCCATAGTAGGAAAAAAAAATACTATGGAAGTCAATGATTCCAGTTAACTGTTTGGTTACTTACATTCTTCAAAATATCTTCCCTTGTGTTCAGCTGAAGAACGAAATTCATACAGGTTTGAAACAACTTGAGGGTGAATAAAGGATTAAAGAATTTTCATTTTAAAGTGAACTATCCCTTTAACTAAACAGAGTTCTTTTTTGTCCGCTGGACATTTGTGGAAAGTTTATTTGCTTAAGTCATTGACACTCGAGTACATAAGTTTTATGAAACACAAGCAGAACAAATATTTAAAATCATTCTTATATAGATGAATTGACTGGAATAATTTACACAGAATCCACTACTGCTGTAACTACAACATTTTGTTTTTTAATTTAGAACTTTTAGTTTTAGTGTACGTGTAGAAATAAGTGGTTTGTGATCTTGCAGTGCTTGCCTTTGTACAGAAAAAGCAGCATGTGTTTTATCTTGATGTTAGCCCTTACGGAGGGTCTGTTTTCCCTCTACTGTTGATGTTTTATTGAAATGAGTCCCTCTCTTTGATTCAGGCCGCAGAGCAGCACGAAACTGATGAGGATGTAAGTACCACTCGCTTATCTGGAATATCACATTTCACATTAAAATGTTTTTTTATGCACTCACCTTGTTATTTATAATTTTTTATAATGTTCTGGTCACTTTTTCCCCATGCATTTACAATGAATGGGGACTAGAATTTTTTGTGGGGATGCACCATAAAAGTGGTCCAAATGAGTAATTTATGAAAACATATGAGCTCTTTGTTTGAGGAACATACCAATTTAAACTATTATTCACTGAATATCTTAACATAACCCTCTTAATGTTTTTTTCATGAACAAATTAGTCTTTTGAGTTTGAACTTTTTCAGTTGATCCAGGTCAGAAAAACAGTCTGAAAGATTTGTTCACAAATTAAATTGATCTTGTTCTCACATTCAACTCATTGATGATCCATTATCCAATCACAAGGTCCTCAAATTAGCGGCTTACTGGAGTGGATGATTATCAGCATTCCACTTTAGTAACTGGGGTATAGGGCTCATATGGACTTCTTGAATGGTACTCTGGTACTTTGGTACTTTTGTGACTTTCCTGAAACTTGGTGCTTCAGCAGTACCCATTTAAACATTCTCTTTTGGTGTAACAATGAAGAAAGTAAGTCTGAACTTTTTGTCTGAACTGTCCCTTTAAAATTCATTACCATCCCTGTCTTCTTTTCTCCTATCAGGACTTTGCCAAGGATCGCTATGGGATCTGTCCTATGGTCCAGTCCCAGCAGAAACTGGGTCAGTGTCCTTCTCAGTTTTTAAGTGAAGATTTAGGAGGGCATCTCATTTCCACAGGAGGAAGATAGACAGGTTTCACTTTGCAAAACTTGCCGTAGAATGATAATTAGGAATGTCTTCGAGCTTAAGAGATAATATAAAGCTTTCGGGATCTCCCTGATGTCTCCTTTAGCTCTCCCTGATGTTCCTCCCCTCACTGTCACACATAATAGTCTTGAATAATAGTACAAGATAAATCTTGGATGAGGAGTTAGGGTGACATTACTCCCAACTGTCCGGCTGGGAATTTTTAAGCTCTGCTGCTACAGAACAAAGTCGTCTCCCACCAGCATTGCTCTCGGGCAGAGATAGACGAAGCTTTCATGTGGGTGGATTCTGGATCAGCCAAATGCCCTGAGTACTTTCACTGGGGCTAAGCAAGACCGCCCCATCCCCGCTGCCTCATAATAAAGTCATATCGTGAGTCAGCTAAGCCAGGGTGACTCTGGGTTTGTCAAAACGGAGAAGAATTCACGTGATGGTCACCTTTCAGACTGGGCTTGTTATGTTTCATATTTATTAGCCCTCCTCCCGGTGGCTTTGTAATCCGAGTGTATGTCTTTGTGGGATCTGTGTACAAGGGGGAGTCCTGTCTTCTTTGATGTCTTTTCTCTAAAACTTTCTCTCTCTCTCTCTCTCTCTCTCTCTCTCTCTGTCTGTCCTGGATGGAGGCAGACAGGGCGTTGGTGCGTGTCCAGGACCTGAAACCCGAGAAGGCAGAGCAGCAGATCTGGGTGCGTGCCAGAATTAACACCAGCAGAGCTAAAGGTAAACTCCTCCTCACTATTACACAAGCTCATCTGCTGCTGAAAGTGTTGCTCAATTCATTTCAACACGTGGAAGCTGCTCTTACTAAAGCTCAAGAGTTTCTTATTTGACATTTCGGACATATTATTGCATTAATATAAACTTCAGTTAAAGTCATTGTATGGTCATAAAAAATGGGTTAGTATCATCTGAAACTGTAGAATATAAAGAAAGATATGGAACTGCATTCTACCATACTACAAATACTGTTGCTAGAGTATGCAGCGTTTATACTAGGAAGGTTCAAAAGTCATATAATACCCACATGACGTGGGGTGCACATTTACATTTACATTTACATTTACATTTATGCATTTAGCAGACGCTTTTATCCAAAGCGACTTACAACTCAGGAGAAAAGGAAGCGATCCGTCAAGAAGAGGCAACGAAACACAAAAAGTGCCCTAAATACTAAGATTTGTACACTGCTTAGAGTAGCAAAGACCAGAAAAGGAAAGAAGAAAGGAGAAATAGAGGGGGAATTTTTTTTTTTTTTTTTTTTTTTTTTTTTTTTTTTTTAATGTAAGATTAAGTGCTCATGGAAGAGATGAGTTTTTACCTGTCTTTTGAACGAAGTGAGTGATTCTGTTGTGCGTATGGAGGACGGAAGATCGTTCCACCAACCCGGAACAATGAAAGAAAAAGTTCGAGAGAGGGATTTCATGCCTCTCTGTGATGGTACCACAAGCCTTCGCTCATTAGCTGAGCGAAGGCTTCTGGTGGGTGTGTAGACGCGTAGGAGTGAGTCGAAGTATGCGGGTGCTGCGCTTGTGGAAGATCCATAAGCAAGAGTCAGGGCTTTGAATTTGATCCGGGCAGCGAGTGGTAGCCAATGCAGAGAGATGAATAGAGGTGTGACATGAGCCCTTTTGGGCTCATTGAATACAAGACGTGCTGCAGCGTTCTGGATCATTTGCAACGGTTTGATTGCACAAGATGGAAGTCCAGCCAGAAGCGCGTTGCAATAGTCAAGTCTAGAAATGACCAGGGCTTGGACAAGAAGCTGTGTTGCATGCTCCGTAAGGAACGGTCTGATTTTCCTGATATTGTGCAATGCAAACCTGCATGACCGAGCCGTCTTCGAGATGTGGTCTTTGAAGGACAGCTGGTCATCAAAGATTACTCCAAGATTTCTGACCGACCCCGAAGGAGTAATCAGAGATGAACCTAGCTGGATGGTAAAATCGTGTTGTATGGAGGGGTTAGCAGGGAAAACAAGCAGCTCAGTCTTTGCTAGATTGAGCTGCAGGTGATGTTTTTTCATCCATGCCGAGATGTCCGCCAGACAGTTTGAGATTCGTGCAGCTACTGTGGGATCATCTGGTTGAAATGAGAGGTAGAGCTGTGTGTCATCAGCATAGCAATGATAAGAGAGACCATGTGCCTGAATGATGGGTCCCAGTGATGTAGTGTAAATGGAGAAGAGGAGAGGTCCAAGCACTGAGCCCTGAGGAACCCCCGTGGTCAGTTGATGTGTTTTGGATACCTCTCCTCTCCAGGCAACCTTAAAAGACCTACCTGTGAGATAGGACTCAAACCAGTGGAGTGGAGTCCCTGTGATGCCCAGTGATGAGAGGGTGGACAGAAGAATCTGATGATTCACAGTGTCAAAGGCAGCAGACAGATCAAGGAGGATGAGGACTGATGATTTGGATGCAGCTTTAGCCAGCCGCAGGGCTTCAGTAACTGACAGTAATGCCGTCTCAGTAGAGTGGCCCTTTTTGAAGCCTGACTGGTTTACGTCCAGTTGATTAGACTGTGAGAGGAAAGATGAGACCTGGTTGAACACAACTCTTTCAAGTGTTTTCGCAATGAATGGTAGGAGAGAAACAGGTCTGTAGTTCTCTACAAGTGATGTGTCTAATGTGGGTTTTTTAAGCAGTGGGGTTACCCGAGCCTGCTTGAATGTGGTGGGGAAGATGCCGGTGGAGAGAGATGTGTTGATGATGTGTGTGAGTGCTGGTAAGAGTGTAGGGGAGATGGCTTGTAGGAGATGTGAGGGGATGGGATCTAGAGGGCAGGTAGTGGGATGGCTGGAGAGGAGAAGCTTAGATACTTCGTCCTCAGTGAGTGTAGAGAAGGAGGAGAGAAGATGTTTGGCTGTGGAAGTGGCTGATTCAAAAGTGTGTCTGTGTGGAGGTGTGAACTGACTGCTGATGAGTGTGGTTTTGTTTGTGAAAAAATGGGCAAGATCGTCTGCAGAAAGAGAGGTGGTGGGAGGTGGTGGAGGGGGACAGAGGAGAGAGGTGAAAGTTCTGAAAAGTGTGCGTGAGTCTGAGGTGGTGTTGATTTTGTTGTGGAAATATGCGGATTTAGCTGTATGGACGTCCTGTGAGAAGGAAATGAGCAGAGATTGGTACTTACTCAGGTCAGATGGGTGGTTTGATTTGCGCCATTTTCTCTCTGCTGCCCTAAGTTTGGTCCGGTGTTCACGAAGAACATCCGATAACCAAGGGTTAGAGGGAGTAGCGCGAGCTGGCCTAGAAGACAGAGGGCAGATAGTATCTAGACAAGTGGTTAAAGTGGAACATAAAGTGTCTGTTGCAGCGTTGACATCCATAGAGGAGAATTGTGTGGGTGACGGAAGAGAGGATGATACAACGGAGGAGAGGTGAGAGGGAGAAAGAGAACGCAGGTTTCGTCTGAAACTAACTGGTAGAGGAGGTGGAAGCATAAGAGTAGTGAGATGTAGATTAAATGTGATGAGGTAGTGATCCGAGAAGTGTAAGGGTTTGACCAAAGTGTTTTCTGTAGTGCAGTTGCGTATGTAGATGAGGTCAAGTTGGTTGCCAGATTTGTGTGTGTGTGAGGTAGTAAGAAGTTTGAGATCGAATGAGGATAGAAGGGAGTGAAAATCTGTAGCATACGGTTTGTCCAGGTGGATGTTGAAATCACCAAGGATTACAAGTGGGCTGCCATCCTCAGGGAATGAGGACAGCAGCACATCTAGTTCCTCAACAAATGTGCCCAATTGACCTGGAGGGCGATAAATGACTACAAGATGGATTTTAGCAGGAGCTGTAACTGTAATAGCATGGTATTCAAATGAGATGTTATTACAGAGAGAGGTGTGGGTTGAGTATTTCCAATTGTTTGTGATAAGAAAACCTGTACCTCCACCTCTGCCAGTGTGGCGAGGGGTGTGTGAGAAGGAGAAATTGTTAGAGAGAGCAGCAGGTGTTGCTGAGTCTTCTGGACGGATCCAGGTCTCAGTCAAGGCCAAGATATTCAGATTGGAATGAGTGGCGAAGGCTGGAATGAAGTCAGCTTTGTTTACAGCTGACTGACAATTCCATAGACCCAGAGAAAAGGAGGGAGGGATATTAGTAGAGGAAGGAATAAGACGCAGATTAGCAGTGTTGCGCTGCCGTCTGCGTCTGATAGTGGAGCGAGGGGTAGAAATAGTGGGTATGTATTGAAAGCACATTGTGAGAAGAGAGAGAGAAGGAGAAAGAGGATAGAGAAATAAATAAATACTTAAGTGCGTTCTCGGTGTTCGTTCTACGGTGGAGTCGATCGTAGGTCGAGTCGAAAACGAATGTCTTTACACTTGTCGGTCTTCACACGAGGCGGCTGAACACGAGGGCTGAACGCTCCCGCTGACGCTACCGCGACAGCGCTGACACGCTTATTAAATACACACTGATCACTGCTTGAGGGATAGCAGGTGTGGACGCTTTTATAATTATCCCTATATATTATTTACATATATAGAAAAATTCTGTGGGGCGAAATACAGTCATCTGAACAGGAATCCACCTGATATGGAATTTAAGATGAGGCAAATAATTTCTTCACATGGATTTTGCATTGAATTAAATTTTGAAATTAAATTTAAACAGGCAAGATCCCAAGACCACTATAAAACTGCTAAGTCTGGAAATGACCTAATTTCTGAGTAAGTGGTTCACCATCCATCTCTTCACTATCGGTAATGGACAATGAACTTTCTTTGCCCACCAAAATTTTGTTAACATGACAGCACGTTTCTTCATTTACCAAAATATGAATGTGAATACATTTTCTCAGAATGCACTCAACTTTCAATTCTTATTGTGATGAATGAACAGGAAGTATTATCAACCACTATTATGATCTCTGTATTGATTCATTTTTTTTATCAGACTGCCAAAAATTAAGGTATTGCACTGCATTCTGCACTGTATACACTGCGAAGAGCACTCTACATTTCATGTGCTGGTCATATAGTTAGAATATCATCTAAAAGTTGATTTATTTCACTAATTCCATTCAAAAACTGAAACTTATATAGTATATACATTCATTACACACTGACTGATATATTTCAAATGTTTATTTCTTTTAATTTTGATGATTATAACTGACAACTAAGGAAATTACAAAAAATCAGTATCTTAGAAAATTAGAACATTTCTTACGACTAATACAAAGAAAGAATTTTTAGAAATCTTGGCCAACTGAAAAGTGTGAACATGAAAAGTATGAGCATGTACAGCACTCAATACTTAGTTTGGGCTCCTTTTGCCTGAATTACTGCAGCAATGCAGTGTCGATCAATGAGTCGATCAGTCTGTGGCACTGCTCAGGTGAAATGAGAGCCCAGGTTGTTCTGATAGTGGCCTTCAGATCTTCTGCATTGTTTGGTCTGGCATGTTGCATATTTCTCTTCACAGTATCTGATAGATTTTCTATGGGATTAAGGTCAGGCAAGTTTGCTGGCCAATTTAGAATAGGGATACCATGGTCCTTAAACTAGGTTCTGGTTGCTTTGGCACTCAGCAGCAGTCCAGTCCTTTTCGTCTTTAGCCCAGGCGACACACTTCTGAAGCTGTCTGTTGTTCAAGAGTAGCTTGACACAAGGAATGCGACCGCTGAAACCCATGTCTTGCATACGCCTGTGCGTAGTGGTTCTTGAAGCACTGACTCCAGCTGCAGTCCACTCTTTGTGAGTCTCCCCCACATTTTTGAATTTGGTTTTGTTTTACAATCCTCTCCAGGGTGCGGTTATCCCTACTGCTTGTATACTTTTTCTACCACATCTTTCCTTCCCTTGCTTTTCTATTAATGTGCTTGGACAATGACAATGTTTTCAATGTTTTGTTAATTAGCTGATTAGAGTGTGGCACCAGGTGTCTTCAATATTGAACCTTTTCACAATATTCCAATTTTCTGAGATACTGAATTTGGGATGGTCCTTAGTTGTCAGTTATAATCATCAAAATCAAAAGAAATAAACATTTGAAATATATCAGTCTGTTTGTAATGAATGAATATAATATACAAGTTTCACTTTTTGAATGGAATTAGTGAAATAAATCAACTTTTTGATGATATTCGAATTATATGACCAGCACATGTATATTACATACAAGAGCACACTACATTAAATTACACACAAGAGCACAGTAAATTGGCTTATGCCACAGTGGAGTGCACCCAGAATGTCCTTACACTTTGAGTGGCTGTTATAAACATGTCTTCCCAATTATTTGATCTGACCACAATAAGTTTAGTTAGCTTAGTTAGCAATAAGTTTAGTTAGCAATAAGTTTAGTTAGCAATAAGTTTAGTTAGCAATAAGTTTAGTTAGCTTTAACCCAAAGTTGAATTAAAAAAGACATGTATTTTTAATATATAAAAGTGATAACTGGATTCTACTTGCTTAACAAAGTTTAAAAAAAACGAATTTTAGAAATTTAAAATGATAATTTCCTGATAATTTACTCACCCCCATGTCGTCCAAGTTGGTCATGTCTTTCTACAGTTGAAAAGAAATGTAAGGTTTTGAGGAAAACATTCCAAGATTTTTCTCCACATAGTTGACTTCAAGGGGGTACAGTGGTCCAAGTTGCAGTTTCAATGCAGCGTCAAAGGACTCTACAAGATTCCAGCCAAGGAATAAGGCTCTTATCTAGTGAAATGATTGGTCATTTAAAAAAACAAAACAAATGTATATACATTTTAACCACAAATGCTCAACTAGCATTCTCTGCGATGCGCCATGCTTTACGTAGCCGCTTTGGAAAGGTCACGCATGACGTAGGCAGAGAAGTACCGACCTTGTTTACAAAGCTAGTGTGCAAAGACTAAGTCAAATGTCCTTTACAAAATAAAAAAATAAAAAGTTAACCAACTATGTCGGACTATTTTGAAGTTGGAGTTTTTCACCCTACCCTACCTTTTTCAACATCACATTTTTAGAAACGTTTGGCTAGATAAAACCCTTATTCCTCGGCTGGGATTATGTAGAGCCCCTTTGAAGCTGCATTGAAACTGCAATTTGGACCTTCAACCCATGAAGTCTAGCCTGACAAGCCAGACCCACATCAAGATGTTTGGTCTGGAAACTCACCATTGACAGCTCAATCCGAGGGGCGGGATAAATGGTTGTCTTTCAAACTCCCTCTCCACGCGATAGGATAGCGCTACACCAACCAGAGCAACGAAGGTGAAGCAGAGCTTGTTGACAGATTAAACATTCGCCATATCCGGTCAGCAAAACCGTTCTTTTCTCAGAGAAAAGCTCAACTCCAAGTCTTCCAGATTCGTGGTCAAAGCTGATTCGAAAGACCGCCGCCGTTCGCCAGTTTCTGTGTTTACTAGAAGCACGCAAACGCAACTCGGCCGTCGTCATTATGGCCCCGCCCACCGACTCTATACACGATGTGATTGGCCCGGCAAGAGTTTGGCGTTTACAGCTCAGAAGGGTATTGAGAGTTGCTAGACGCCACTCGTGGGCAGATTGGATTTGCTGCCGCCAGGGTGCATCTAGATTTCTAGGCTACGTGAAGTCCACTATATTGAGAAAAATCCTGGAATGTTTTCCTCAAATAACCTTCATTTCTTTTTGACTGAAGTAAGACAGACAAAACTTCAGTTAAATTTATATTCTGACGTGAATTACTCTTTTAAATTAACATGCAACGGTCATAGCATACTACAGTTTGAAAAATGTATTGTTGCATACTTCATACTGTTTTTGTAGTATACTTTGTATGTGTAATGCACAGAATGCAGTAAGCTGTATGTCAGTATTTAACTTCAAATGTAGACTTATTTTCTTATGTTCCTCAATGCATGTACCGTAATGCACATTTGCAAAAGTAATAGTCATGACAAAAATATTTTTTTCTAGGTTTCCAGTCCTGTAATTTACCACACGCGTGATTAATGCGGGTGATGAGGACCATGGGGGATATGGGTGCCCTCAACATGTGCCTTATCATTGCCACATTTTTATTTGGATGAATTGTAATGTTGACGAAGGCTGATGAAAATAGTGGCCACTTTCACTACAAAACTGACATGCTTTCAGTGGTTGTGTTTTGTTAATAATAAATGACATTTATAGAAACTGTTCAGGAAGCTTGAATCCTCAGCTTAAGTGAAACTTTGTGGGTTCCCCTGTCTCTCCCACTCCCACACAATCAAAGTCTAAGTGATCTGCGTGTAAATGCCTGGTTTAAGAGTGCAGTAATGAATAAACCATGTACTATGGCTATATCATTAACTTTTCCTTCCAGGACAACTTCCATGTCAAGAATCCTTTAACCTCCAGCTTCCCTTCTGTCAGTGCACTCTGGCCTGAAGGATGTTCTTTATCACAACAACATCCTGGTTTGCTCTGGGATGAAGGGTTTGTTTTTTAAGTGTCTGTCAGTCTCTGAACACTGAGGGGGACTTCAAAGAGTCTGGGTGGTCTCTGATCTTGACCTGGTCCGTGTCAAGTTTACACAAATCAGAGTTTGTTCACTCTCAAGGTGTCTGATTAGCAATTTGGTGACAAGTCAGAAGTACGTACATTGTGTATTTCAAAGAGACATCCAGGCTGTTGATAGCTGATTAGTGCCAGTGCATTTGGTACTTTTGTTTAACTCTTCTGATTATGATTAGTGTTGAACCGAACTGCTCTACAATCTCAGGCCCAAATCTGTTTGTTATAAGGGTCTTTGACGGTCTAAATAGGAAATATTCTCAAGTATTTGGTTCATATTTATTGTTGATACAATCATTCTTGTAATTCTGGTTTTGTAATCGGAAACCATATGCTAACCACGAACGTGTTTGAAACTGCATTTGCAAAGCTTATTTTAATTTGATGCACTCATGCAAGAGTAAGATCCCTTTAGAGACTGGATTGTGAAAATGGGAACATTATTACCATGATGATAATAGATGTGGTGTTATTATTGCTCATACTTTGAAGAATCCCCTAACATTGTGTTTGTGTGATGTAGTAGGTTACCACTCAAATATTTGAGGCCTGTCAAGGTTTTCATGCTCACCAAGGCTGCATTTATTTGATTAAAAATAAACTAAAAGAGTAATAGTATGAAATATTATGTCAATTTAAAATGTAATTTATTCCTGTGATGGCAAAGCTGTATTTTTAGTATCATTACTCCAGTCTTCAATGTCACATGATCTTTCAGAAATCATTCTGACATGCTGAATTGGAGCTCAGAAACATTTATTATTATTATCAATATTGAAAACAGTTGAGCTGCTTAATATTTTTGCGTAAACTGATACTTTTTTTCAGGATTCATTGATGAATAGAAAGTTTGTTTGAACAGCATTTATTTGTATAGTCAGCATTAATGTGTAATGCTGAATAAAAGTATTAATTTCTTTAAAAACAACACCAACACCAACATTTGAATCATAGTACCATCCTGGTTTTAATGTACAATGTTGAGGTGTGTTAACTGACAGGTTGTTTTTCCTCTAGGAAAACAGTGTTTCTTGGTCCTGCGTCACCAGCAGTTTACCGTGCAGGCCCTGATCGCCGTGGGAGATCGCGCGAGCAAGCAGATGGTCAAGTTTGCAGCTAAGTGAGTAGGCTATGTTTCCTGTCAAACAATGGTGGGAAAAGTGAAGTCCTGGCGACTCATTCCAGTTGACCATGTTAAGTGGCGATCGATAAAGTTTCACTTCAGAACAAAAGGTCCATTTTTGCAGTCGGAAACAGCTTTCCCTCAACACCGAAATGGGTCGTTCCCTTTAAAACAACAAACAGTAGATACATCAGAGAGACAGGGATCTACTTAAACGTCTGGCCTGAATGAATGACTCTGGGTTTGGGGTCAAATAGAGGGTTGTGGGACAATAGAACCAACATTCAGTCACAAATACAACACACAATGTAGCACTTGAGGTGCCATTTAGTTTCTTATTTATTATCGATTCAGTCTGGATGTATGGAAATGTTTCATCAGATTCATCCGTTTTAATGCCTTTATTATGGTAGACAAGTCACTTTGTTTCCAAGACAACTTCCGGTCTTTTAAGAGGGTCCGAGGGTTTGTTGGTTGACCTTATTAACATCCTCTGCTCATGTAGTATTGAATGGAAGCTAAATTCTATTCACTTTATCAGTCATGAATTAGGAAGGGTGTTGTGGTCTGGGGAGTTACTTTCCAGTTCCTTACACTGCTGATCTTGTTTCCCATTGCTTACATTTTATTGTAAATGTTCTTGACTCAAAGGGTCCTGGTTGATATCTCTGCACTTGGTTATTTCTTATCTAACTGGAAGATTTTACCTCAGCAGAAATCTTAGATGAGAATTTCCCCACATCGCATATCACTTGGGCAGATTTTGTGTTTGTTAGAGAAACTTCCTCTCTTTGTATTACGCAAATGTTATTGGAGTAACATAACAGTTAAGTTGGAGAGTGTCAGTTAGGGGATGTTAATGAAATAATCTAGTTGCCACATGAAATGCCATTTTTGACTGTTGTTGCAGCATGTTTGACACACTCAAATTGTTCTATCAAATACCTTGTTAATTAAATTTATGTACCCGAGTAACAGACTTATCTAAAATAATGATTTGGCTTATTTGAAATTAATGAAGATCAATATTAGCTTATTCTAGGATGCTCATTCTCAATATTT
Organism: Pseudorasbora parva; assembly: GCF_024679245.1. NCBI lineage: Eukaryota > Metazoa > Chordata > Actinopteri > Cypriniformes > Gobionidae > Pseudorasbora > Pseudorasbora parva. The sequence goes on along the minus strand of NC_090176.1, from coordinate 25,069,959 downwards.
ACCTGGAATTTAGTTTAAGAGCAAACACACATTTCCTAAAACAGTTTTTTTGAAAGTCTTATTGACAAAAAAAATATCATGCTTGTTTGAATATTGCAGAATGAAGAATAAAACCCATTGTAAAATACATAAAATACAGTTTAGTCAGATTTACTAAACAGAAAATTAGCGTGAGAGCGCAATTCCAAAAAAACGCAGACGTGATTGGAAAGTTGTGCATGCTATCTTCTCCCCGGGGTCCCACAAATGAAAGAACACAGACACAGCCGGATCATTTCCATAATGACCAGCACAATCTACCAAGAGAAGCACAAATTAGCATCTGGTTTAAGACGTGCTTTTTTGGGTGGTAAATAAGGGTGCAGACACCTGTAAATTGACGAACGCAAACCTTAGTAAATCTCCTTGCATTACTCATTTAAATACTGTCCTCCCATAAATACTCTGTCTGAAAGGGAAACTCCTAGATATGCATATGCCATAAGGTCAGCCGCAAAAATAACTGCCCATGCCATTTAGACGTTCATTTTGCATTGTGCCTTTTAAAAAATAAAATTAACCCCAATAGAGGGTTTGCACTGGCGCAAGCTGTTCATTAATCTGGCTCATAACATAAATAAGTTTGGACGGGTCATGTTCAAAGAAATATTTTAAAACTCGCTGAAATAAACATTTTTATCATTACTTGGCAGAAATGTTTTATGTTTTCTAAAAACAATAATCAACTTGGATGCATTACAGTGTACATTACATGGTTATTTTATATCGAACCTACCATGGTAGATTTTATGCCTTTGTATGTATGGAAATTTATCTTGGATATCAACCAAGCTATAAAGCCACTTAGTGCTGATGTCCACCATAATTTTCTTTACACCACTTCACCTCCTCAATGCCACATCTGTGCATAATAGATTGTTACGGATTGCTTCCGGAACATAGGGTGCTCAAGATCCTGATTAGAGATTCTTTCCTGGTTAGACCATGCAACCTCAAACGCTACAGACAAGCACCATGTGCTTTGGAGCACAGCTCCTCCTAGATGATGGTCAGTGGATGTGTAGTCTTCATCCCTGAAACACAAACTCATATTTGAGACGAATAGCTCTCTATCTTACTTTTTAGCAGTGCTTGCTCATCTTCTTCAGTAAATATAGTTGAAAATCGAAATGTTTTTGGATAAAGCGCACAAGCGGAATCAGAGGGCAGGTCAAACACACTTGCTCCCTGTGTAATCCTCTCTTTATATCCACCTCTCCCTTCAGGCCAGCATCCTTTCAATACACGGACACTAATGCCGAGCCCATCATTGCGGCTTAGTGTTCAGTAACCAGACTTAATCAGGACTTATGAAGAGTGTCTGTATGGAGATTGTTTGAGCGAGCCGTGTGAGCAGAACTGATCCCAGAGCGATGTGGCCGCTCTCTGAGCAGCAGCTGGCAGGGACTGGCGCGTCTCAACCTCACTCTCTCTGGTCTCTCATTACTCCTTTGTAATGACTAGAGCTGAAGGTTGCAATCTCAATTTGTTCCGTCTGCTTCTCCAGCAGACAGTTGGCCGTCATCTTTACGTTTGACCTTAGAGAGGCGGCGTGGCTTAGGCTTGCCAATCTAATATTGTTTCACTGAAAGGAGTAGGTCATCCAAAATGAATGTGGTCAATTACTCACCCTCGCATTTAATTTTTGGACAGATCTTAAATGATGGTTCAAAGTGACCGTGTCTGTCATGCTTTGAAAAAATATTGTGTTCCACTGAAAAAGAATATAATGCTTAACATATTCATTTGGAATGAGAAGAGGTTAAGTAAATTATAGAATTGTCATATTTTGGCAAATTCCCGTTATTGCTAATATTTTTTATCAGTGTTTGTGGTGGTGAGAAACCTGTGGCCTTTCGGATTGTGATGTAAAGAACTTAAAATACATGCTGTTTCGCCAGAGTCAAAGTGAGGTGGTTTGTCTTCACAACAGCAATGTTTGTTTGAACAGTGAAAAGGAGAACTGTGTATATCACATGGGAGAAATAGTTGTAACAAAATAGAATTGCTTAGATGCCGTTGCCTAATGATATGATCTCATCTCATGAGTTTCCATGAAGTTGTTTTGCAGTTTTTGTTTCATGTGTGCTATTCGGAAAGTGGTTTGAAAAACAGTTTAGTTTTAAAGTGAAATGCTTTGTTGCAGATCATTATCATTAAGTCTTAAAAAGTATTTATTATTTTTAAAAATATATATGTTTTTGCTTTTTTAAATGAGACTCTCATATTCAATTTATTATTGTCCAATTTTTTTAAAAAGAGAAGTGTTCTGTATACTACCATTGGAAAGTTTAGGGTCTGTGAGGGGATTTTCTCTGGAGCAGGTTTTCATCAAGGATGTCTTTGTATATCGCTGCATTTATCTTTCCCGCGATCCTGACTAGTCTCCCAGTTCCTGCCGTTGAAAAACATGTCATGGTATTGGCCAGGTGATGAGCGGAGTCTGGTTTCATCCAGACATGACGCTTGCCATTCAGGCCAAAGTGTTTGAATAAGACGAAGATATTCAAGATGGTGTCTTTCCAGCTCGTGTCCCACATTCATCTCAAAGCACAGACCGGCATGACGCATCTTTGCTATAATAGGCCATAAAACAAATATTTTTTAAACAAATATAAAATGTTCTTATATTCTTAAGATTACCATTATTTACTTATAATCATTTAAATGTTTTACAGGCTAGTGTGTTGTTTCACTGATGGAAAATAAACATGCATGCTTATGAAAAAGATGTTTGAGTGTTTATTATTTTAAAATGTAGGCTATATCTGGAATAGACTACAGTATTCAAAGTAGCATATGCATTAGTTATACTCTCAATTGAATTTACAGATCAAACTACAGAAAATTACTAGTGTGTGTCACACGCGCAACAGAGGAGTGGCGCTATGCCTGTTGCGCGTCTTGTGTGTGTGCGCGACACACACTAAACTTTTTAAAAAATATCACAGGTTTAAATTGGGTTTACCACTGAATCGTGGGAATTTCTTGCTTTTCAACCGTGGTAAGAAAAAACCCATACCGTCCCAGCACTATTTACAGATGATGGAGGCCACTCTGCTCATTGGGACCTTCAATGCTGCAGAAATGTTTCTGTACCCTTTCACCAAATCTGTGCCTTGATACAATCCTGTCTCGAAGGTCTATAGACAATTCATTGGACTTCATGGCTTGGTTTGTGCTCTGACATGCACTGGGTGCGTTTACATGCACGTTCTTAAGCCGATTATGCCTAATAAGCCGACAATGAACATGGTCATGTAAACGCGGTAACCCGTTTTCTTTTATCAGAGTAAGGTCATAAACGGCGCAAGCATAAACCGGTCAGAACAGGTAGTTTTTTGTCTCTTACCCTGATTTTGCGCTGCATGTAAACGCATTAACTTGCTTTCTGTCTCGCTTATTAAAGTGCGCATGTGTGATAGGTGACAAAAATGCAAACTTTGAGCAGATTTAAATGCATCCTGTAGGGCTGCACGTTTTCAAGTTTTTCATTAACCGTTAACCGAGGCCCTTAGCGGTTAATACTCGGTTAACCATAGTGTGCGTCAGGGTTATTTTTAGCTTATTAATTTGACGATCACCATCTCCGTAGTGAACGCGCCTATAGAGAGAAATGCACATTATGGATTACATAATCAGAGAGTAGCCTATTTCTTTTCGTTTTAAATTGTTAAAAGACATTTCAAGTTTCTTAAGATCTATTTCATGTCTGCGAGGCGTATGCTGAGTTTCGTTAAATTAGGATGAGATGCGCTCCAGTTCACGAGCAATGCGAGTGGCCGCGAGGGCGCCTGCACGATTAGAGCATGTAACGTTAGTAAAATATGCAGCCGAGAATGATTCAAACAGACACAGCGTTTGACTCGCGCGGCTGAGCCTCTCCCGGCAGAGAAAGCATCTGTGGACTCGTCCCTTCAGCTCTGGCCATCTTGCTTTCAGTCCGCGATTAGCTTTTTTGTTTTCTTCATTATAGTTAAAGTAACGTCTGCTTTTCGCTAGTCATTCACAAGTTTCTCACTTCAAACTTTCTTTCTTCTGATCCGTTATGCACAGCGCGCGCGGCTCCCGCTCTGCTTCTGCCCTAATGCGACTTTTAGTCCAGTGCAACTTATGTTATTTTCCTCTTCATGACGCATATTTTGACTGATGCGACTCATACTCCGGAGCAACTTATAGCCTGAAAATGCGGTAAGCACTGCATTGCAATACTTGCATTTTGCCACTTCACTCTCATTTTTAAAGTGCTCCCACGCTTTCTTTGCCCGCTTCATTGCCGTTCATTGCCCGCTTAGAAAGCTGGTCATGACTTCTTCTTGTGGATATTACAAATGTCTGGGAGCGCTCTGGCGGTCTCTAGGGGTGCAAACATATTTTACAACTAAATTCAAGGCACGTCATTGACGCCACTTAACCGAGCAAAATGTTTCACTCGGTTACGCAATTTTTAACGGTTAATCGGTCAATCGGTAAACCATGGACACCCCTAGCATCCAGACAAATCGAGCTAGCGTTTTCCATTAAATAAGGACATATATCACAAACACAGACTCTTTTAAGACCCAGAAAATTGTAAAGATGTGTTCTCTTCTCATACAGCAGAAGTAGAAGAGTTTTAGTCAAAACGCTGCATCTGGAACTGCATGTAATATAAGAGCCGTAAATATCCCGCTGACAAACTTTATTTAACACCACAACTGATTTCACTACAAGGAAATAACCTGGTTTATTAATAAAGTCATGTAAACGCGGTTTACCTGCATTGCCAATTTACTGGTTTGATCAGTGGAAGCAGGCTGCACCTGAGCTCATTTTTGAGCTTCATGGTAAAGGCTGTGAATACTTATGTACATGTGATTTTTCTCATTTTTATTTTTAATACATTTGCAAAGATTTCAAACAAATTTCTTTCACTTTGTCAATTTGGGGTACTGTTTGTAGAGTTGAGGGAAAAATGTATGAATTTAATCCATTTAGGAATAAGAAGCACTGTGAATACTTTCTGGATGCACTGTAAATACAGCTGTTGATGGTTAGGTCATGTTAGTTCACAGTGCATTAACTAATGTTAACAAGATTTTAATAAAGTGTAAGTAAATGTTGAAATTAACATTAACAAAGGAAAGTGCAGTTTATTATTAGTTCATGTTAACTAATGTATGAATGAATGAATGAGGCATTTATATAGCGCTTTCATATGTACTACTGTACACCCAAAGCGCTTGTCAGGGGTCTCTCCTCAACCAACACCAGTGTGCAGCACCCACTTGGATGATGCGACGGCAGCCACAGTACAACGGCGCCAGTGCGCTCACCACACACCAGCGATAGGTGGAGAGGAGAGAGGGTGATAGAGCCAAATCAGTGGATTTGTTAACTATTCAATGTTCAATGTTGTTAACTATTCAACTATTCAATGTAGTTAACTATTGTAAAGTGTTACCAAATAAAAAGTTATTTTGAATGTATTATTTATCAAACTCTTGAAAAAAGTATAATGGTTTCCACAAAACAGTTTTCAAAATTGATAATAGTAAGAATTTTGTTGAGCAGCAAATCAGCACATTTGAATGATTTCAGAAGGATCAAGTGATACTGAAGACTGGAGTAATGATGCTGAAAATTCAGCTAAGCTTCATATGAATAAATTACATTTTAAACTTTATTAAAATAGATAAGTTATTTTAAATTGTAATATGTTTTACTGTGTTTTTTTGATCAAATAAATGCAGCCTTGGTGAGCAGAATAAATAAACAAACAAAATCATACCAATCCCAAACTTTTAAATTGTAGTATGGTCTCTAAAACGACCATAAATCTGTGTATATTTATATATTAAAATGATACATTTGTAATAACGTTTAGAGTGCAGTGTTTAACTTTGCAGGATACTGCTGTCTCATGTCATATCAGCTGTCTAAATGCATTTTTCCCATTCATCCTCATGCTGAATTTTTCCATTCACAGCATTACAAAGGAGAGCATCGTTGATGTGGAGGCTGTGGTGAAGAAGGTGGAGCAGAAGATCGAGAGCTGTTCTCAGCAGGATGTGGAGCTCCATGTTGAGAGGGTAGAGATCAAAGATTCATCTCAATTTAAGCCGGGTTCACACTATACAATTTTGGCCACGATTTCTGAGACAAATTTTGAAAATCCTAAAGCTTTTTATCCTCTGATCCTAGGCTAAAAGCTGAAGTCTTGGTCGTTAGTTTGACTTATTCACCGACAGCCGATTGATGAATGCAGTCAAATTTGACCTCTGAAATTCTGGCAGTGTCAAAAGATTTGGCACACAGTCCTGCAGTGTGACTTCTCCCACAGCAACCATCAAATTGTCTTCATTTTTCAAGACAAACTATGAGTTAGAGTGTTTAGCCTCCATTTAATTCCCGCGTGTAATGCAGCCCAGTTACCGCACGTGAATGGGTTGTTGATGTAAAACTCTGGACAAGTTTTCATGTGTCTTGACTGCCATATGGTCTGACATTAATGACAGCTGAGAGCCTAGATCATGGTCGTACAGTCTGACAAGCAGAAATCGTCAAGGACCATTATAAATTGCTCAGTTACACAATAATCCTCATTATCTTTCACTACAATAAGGCCTGCAAAAAGAATGTGTTGTCAATGTTTACTAATCCTCATGTTTCAAACCTGACTGTCTTCTTTCTTCTGTGGAATATAAAAAGAGCTGTATAGCAAAATGTCTACAAGCTGCTTTTATCTAATTCTGTGAATAGCGACCAGGGACAGTTGAGGTCAAAATTCATGTTAATTTGATGGAAAAGGCCCTTTCACACCAAGGGAGAATAACTATAGAGATATAGTTCTTAAAATCGTTCACACCTCACAGATAAAGGCACAGAGAAACAATATAGGTGGACGCACTTGCAGAACGATGTTATCCGAGCTGATGAACTATAAAAACATTGACAGCCAATCCGAATCCATTCTGCTTTTACAAGCTTGAGCATTTGAAGTGACAGACAAGCATGCACTTAGAATGATATCGCCTTCTAGTGCAGACGTTAATAAAGTTATCTTTATATGTATCGTTCTTGGTGTGAACCTTTAGACATTATGCTAGATAACGTCTTTTTCTTGAGGAGTCTTGTATTAAAGCTTCAACCATAGTTTAAACTCTCTTTCCCTTTTTCTGTCTTTGTCCTAGATCTATGTGATAAGCCAGTCTGAGGCCAGACTTCCTCTTCAGCTAGAGGACGCTGTCAGACCTGAGGGAGAAGGAGATGAGGTGAGATACAGAGAAGTGAGAAGTCAAAGTGTTGCGGGTGATGAGTCAAGATCCAAACTCAAATGCAAGCTTAAAGCGTTTAACAGTTCTCTCAGTTCTGTGTTACGATAATCCAGTCCAAGTTCAGTTAGGCAGGTTGAGTAAAAAGGGGATGTTTTCTCTCTACTCCTGCGTGCTTCTCTTTGTTATAAAGTTCAAGCATACTTCCCATTAGATACATTATATATGCAGCGCCAAACTTATAAACAGTAGTAAGTTACATTGTTGACAGTATTGTCGTTTTTTTAGCGTGTGTACAGTCGAACATTTAGCTTACTCCATGTGTTGGCGTGTGTGGATGCAGGCAAGTCAACTCATCTTTGTCCAGGCTGTGCTATTTTTCTCCGGAATTATGACCAATAAAAATGTCTGTGTCCTTTGAAACTAAAGTGTGCTAGATAACGCTTTTCATAGAAGCGTTTGTCAATGCGGACATTTGTTGTTAAAGGGGGGGTGAAATGCTGTTTCATCCATACTGAGCTTTTTACACTGTAAAAGACTTGGATTCCCATCCTAAACATGGGCTAAGTTTCAACAAAAAAAGTTGGATGTTTGAAGGAGTATTTTCAGAGTATGGGTCTATCTTACGTCAGATACGGCGGAATGTCCTTGTACGGGATCCTCTCCTGGAAGGGCGCGCGCGACTAGAGTGAGAGAGCAAAGGCTTTAGGGAAGCCAGCTGCTGCTCTGCAGTCACAGGACTTCACGAAATCAACAATGTCACCAAAGAAGTGTGTTTTTGGTTGTCAGGGGAAGACAACCCTGTACAGATTCCCAAAGAACCCAGCGTTAATGGGACAAGGAATTTAGTTTGTTTTTCCGGATCAGCAACGGAGCTGTGCAATTGTTTTTGTTCCCTGCATTTTGGCGACGATGGTTTATAAACAAGGTACAGTTCAACTCCGGATTTGTAGCTTATCTAATCTGAAAGATGGAGCGGTTCCAGCGATTAAGATTCACTGTCGTATGTAGTAGAAGTAAACCTGCTTCAAATATCTTTAGCTATTGACTAGTTTATTCAATTTCCATTGTTTTTCTATGTAAACACGCACTAGTCTGACCTGTCAAACCGTTCCGCTTGCTACTGCTAATGTTAAATCGCATACAATAGTCCATAAACCAACTTATGTCCTCATAAACCACAAGTAAACTCGCGATCATGAAAGGCTGTTAAGCAATTATATATGTATATATACTGTACTGTTAGATTTAGATTTTATTTTATTTTCTTATGACCATGACTAGTCAAACAGTCAGAGCTACAATTCTGACTGTTGCTGATTGCTGGCAGCCACTGAGAGGACGTTGTTCGCCGTTCACCGTTCACCACCGCTTCTCTGATGTTTTTCAATTGTTGCGGTTGCTTCTGGTTTGAAGGACTTTTGATGTTGGTCGCTGCGGCTGCTCTCTCTTCTGGGTGTCGGCTGCTCACTGGTCGGCTCCCTCGAGCTTGAACTGCATGTACCCGGAAACTTTGCCTCCTGCATGGTGCTGCAGCGATCCCCTCCATCTGGTGGTCTTCAGCTGTGTGTGTCATGCCTCGGCGACGTCATCAGGACACTGCTGAATAGGGAATATGTAGCAATAGAGTCTCTAGCGCTGGGAGAAATGTAAAACATGGAGTGGACCACAGTATACTGGAGCTTACAGAGACTTCCACCATCAGCTCTGTTTTCTGTTCAGAAAAGCTTTTTTCCATTGTTGCACTTTGAGATTCTTCGGAAGGAAAAGCGCGCCATAAATAAAATCTATTATTATGTTACAGTTACAGTAGATACCATTGAGACGTCCTGCTGTAGTCGTTGTTGCTGCTTCTCCTGTTCAATTTCAGCCTCTAGATCAGATTCTGGATCATATATGTATGGCTAAATTTGGTTGATCTCAATGGGTTATTTAGGATATCTTTTTTTTCTACACGATTAAGGATGTCAGCGCTTTCAGACGCTCTCAACGCAATAGCTGCACGTGCTTGTCATTCTTTAGCTCCATCCACACGATACTCCTTAAGCTGCTCGTTCCCCCCCCAGAAATACAGTGTATCTTTCTTATAAATATAATAAAACTAAAGACTTTGCGGAGATATGAAGGATACTGTACTACTCTATAGGTACTCAAGATTGACATGAGATTGACTGAAACTAAGTGCACACGCTTTAAGAGGACCCTTGTGTAAAAACCGAAGTATGCTTTAAGCTTAAGATGTTGTGGACTTTTCATAGCAAAGCTGGTCATCCAGCCATACCATACAGAACGTTTGCATACTGTGCACAGTATACATACTACACACATAAATGGCTATTTATAGCTTCTTTCTCTGCTCCTCTTTCTTGACGTCAGACAGTTGATGGTGTTTATGTAGTAAGACAAAACCAGCTGCAGTTGCTGTCCAGGTGTTCTCTGCAGGGATTCAACAATGCGAGTCAGACAGCATCTGCCGCCTCATTATGCCTGTGTCTTATCAGCCTGTGTCTTATCAGCCTGGTCTGAGGATGAGTTGCCTGTTGATCAGTCTTGAACTTCTACAGGCTTTATGAAGGAAAGATAACTTAGGAGCCATGTGGCAGCCACTGCAAGAGAAACTAATCTAGTTTTAAATGTAAATGCTACTGTTCAAAAGTTTGGGTTTGAGTCCCTTATGCTTAACAAGGCTGCATTTATTTGGCCAAAAGTACAGTAAAAACAGTAATATTATAAAACATTATTACCATTTAAAATAGATGTTTTCTGTCTTTTATATATTTAAAAATATAATTGATTTGCTGATGGCAAAGCTGAATTTTCAGCATTATTCCTCCAGTCTTCAGTGTCACATGATCCTTCAGAAATCATTCTAATATGATGATTTGCTGCTCAAGAAATCTTTATTAATACCAATATTGAAAACTGTTGTGCTGCTTTTTTTTGTGGAAAACAATGCTTTTTTCCCAGAATTCCAGAATGTTCAAAAGAACAGCATTCATTTAAAATAGAAATTTTTGTAACATTATAAATGTCTTTTCTGTCACTTTTGATCAATTTAATCCATCCTAGTGGACGAAATGTATTAATTTACTGACTGTTCGACTGGCACTTCATATTATATCTGCATAAATTTCAGCTTGTTACAATTTTTTTTTTTTTTTTCAAAAGAAAAATTTAAGTTCAATGGAAAATATAAATATTTCAAGCAAATATAAAATTAAATGAATAAAACATTCAGGCCAGCGATTTGGCATGGCAAGTGCAAATTAGTCTGGCAGAAAAAAAATCCTTTTGTTGATCTCTAATGGAAGAATCGTATAGGTTTAGAAGGATGTGATTTTGGACCAGTCAGATTTATTTGTGAGCTGTCAACAAAATGTTGAAGAAATTATTTTGGAGTAATCATGATCTTTTTCTTTCAGGAGGGAAGAGCCACTGTCAATCAGGACACCAGACTGGACAACAGAGTTATCGATTTAAGGGTAAGCCAAGAATAAAGTTTAATCATAAGCCAATACTGTTTAAAGTCAGCATAAAATAAGAATCGACACTATTTACTTTGTTAGCACGCATTACTAGCCTTATGGTGAACAATTAACCCATGCAAGTTAATACACGGAGAAATTTTTTTTTATCGTAGAATTATGGAAAACATTATCTAGATTATTTTATTACTTTAATATAATGCTAACATTGAAATCCATTTTCATTTTTACAAAATACTTTTTTATTTAAAACTTATTTAACTGTATGTTTGGCACCATGCAGCAGTGGTGTAAAATGGGACAAAAAGCCACAGGTGACAATATGAAACATTGTGTTTTTATTATGTCATGTTATGCTATGTATTTCAGCTCAGTTATTAAAACATTAATATTACAATATAACGAAGATAAAATACATTACAGGAACTATAGCGATAGTAACATATATGCGGAAACCTAGTAGCAATACGGGCTGGGCTTTGTGGGCACATACTCCTCATCACTGCTCTCACTGTCACTCTCACTGTCTTCTGGGATATTCCCTATTACTCTCTACTGAGTGCTTGACCTAAGCTGTCCCTGTTTGGAAAACAAAATGCAAATTTCTCTCGGTATGTATGTGTAAAGTTGACATTTTAATGCCATATGTAATTTTGAATGGTTTTATGTTGGTGTAGCAAGTTCGTGAATGTGAGGAAGGAAGAGGACACGGGGGTCGGCTGGACGGTTGATGCTTTCTTTATTTAGTATCTCAATACTCAGCAGCACACTCATCGTGTGACTTCTATCAAACTCAAAACACAATGATCACTTCCGGGTCGGCACTTCCGGCTTCCGGTTTCTCAGTCTCTGGGTCTCTGGCATCAACCGTCCGAATCTCTCTCTCCCTGGTCTCCGGTTCCACTGGCGTTTTATCCCCTCTCCACGGCCATTACTAGAACAAGATACAGGTGTTATTAATCTGTGTCCAACCCACTCACTTACCGCTCGTCCCGCGGCTCTCTCTCCCGCTGCAGACCTCGCTGAACCACGCCCCCCTTGCCACAGTTGATATTTTCAAACTTTTATTGTTGATATGCCCTGGGGCATTTGGCACATGGCTATAGCTGTCAGCCATCTTGGATTAATGATGTCATCAGGCAATGAATATTTCAAGAGTTCAGATGCAAAAGCCCCTAAAATCCACTTCGGTCAACATTGAGATAACGTTACTGAGTGAATGCTCTCTGCATACAATATCTGTTCATAAAATACTTTCACTTCAAACCACTAAATCCCAGCCTCAGCCCAAACAAAAGTAGTGGTACTTAGGTAGAAACCTATACATGCAAGTCTGACAAAAATGCTTATTTAAAAAAAAAAGACTTTTGCATTTGAAGTCTTCATTGTCACAAGACAGTAGCTACATTTTTGCTGATGATCTACAGTAGCTACAATTTTGCTGACGATCTACTGACACTGCCCTCATGTGATTTGGAGAAAATTACCATGATAAATGAACCCTAAATGGAGTTAAATTAACTGTCCACAAATGTGGACATCATGCGTGAAAGGGTTTTAATCGAAATTTAAAAAAATGTGCTTCCACTCTGGAATGGTGTTTGGGTAGAATATCCTTAACCACTCCCATCCAACCGTCAGTTTGCTGTGAGCAAGGCATGGTGAGTAGGTGTGCTAAAATAAAACCCTGACCTCTGTTCAATATTCTGTTTCTCTTGGGAATATGTCACAACACTGAAGTCGGTTCCGGTTCACGCAGACTTTAGATCCAAATAAAGTGGGGTCTTATTTTTTATCTGTTTTATTTTGATAAACATGACACAATATAACACTATTATATGAAAATAGTTTTTGCTGTTATAAAATGCGTATTTGCAAGCATAAGCGGAACTAATGGTGTCCAAATAAACACGTTGTCTGTGATAAATCCGGCCAACTGTGAAACGGCTGTATTGTCATCATTACAACTTGTGTAGCAGCTCCGGAGAAACTTCAGTGATTGAACCAGCTGACTGCTTTCGAATCGCCCTCGCGATATGATGGCATACGTTGCGTGGCGTCAATGCCGTCACAAGTTGGACAAGATCTCTTACTGGCATGCCCTGCTTCAGGTTAGACGCTAAACTTTTGACGCAGCAACGTATGAAGTCGAAAACACCCATCGAGATAGATGGGAATGCTATCGGATAGCTGTCTTCAGCTACCATACAGACCTTAGACTGTCCTCCCTGACTTCCTGATATTGTGAAATGTGGACAAAGCAAAAAAGGTTCTGAAATAAAGGAGAATCCCAAATAAGCTTATTGTTGATATCTATGAAGCCCCTGTGAGAGCACCTGTTTCTGAGACAATGCATCTGTATGCTTTCACACTTTCATTTTAGTGAACAGTAAAGCAATAAATGGTTTTCAGCAGTGGCAGGATTAGCTCTGACATAATGAAAGGCCTCCGTGTCACGCACCCACACACCACCTTTTTTTTTTTCACACACCAAATGAGATTAAATCTGGCAGTGTTATAGGACTGTCATAGCTCACCTAGATCTGTGAGAGCTGCTCTTTTTTTGAGAACTTCCAGAAAGTAAAGGCAGAAATCTGAGAGTGTGAGGCGGGGGAGTCAAACCACAGGACAGCTTTTTGCGCTTCTTCGGTTTTCACTGCAGCCTTGTGAACAATAAAGTGACGCGCACAGCTCCTTTCTCCACGCCTACTGTGGCAGACGTGTGAAGACGGCAACTGAAACCTGCGTGTTTCCACACTCCACTGATAACAGCTTTGCATATTAACTGTACAACCGCTTAAGCTTCACATACTAGTCACCAAATGTCCTGGCAGCATATCCCCAGTGCCGGGTTATCAGGATCTGCACTAAGAATATAGACAGACTGTCTTAATATGTTGACTCTTTGAAATTTATTAGCAGATTAATAAGAGGAAGTTTTACTGCATGTTTACTGCATGTTATTAATGTCATAAATTACTACACAATACCTGTTATTTAAAAATAAATTAATTCCTGCAGAAATATCAAGGAATATTAAAATGGTTATAGTAAATAAAAAATATTTCAATTTATGTTTAGCTATATTTAATTGCTTGAAATGTGCTTTTAGTGAGTGCAATCTCTATTTAATGTTTTTTTTTAAGGGTGCTTTCACATCTCTAGTTCGGTTCATTTGGTCCGAACCAAGGGCAAACAATTATACATTGTAGCATTTTTCAGCTTTTTTGGTTCCTTTTCACACCACACTGATTGCTTTGGTCCGAACCAGTTGAAACGAACCAAAACGCAGGCACGTGACAACATCCACATCACTCATTGGCCATGGCGTATTTCCTAAACTGCTTTTCGATTGGTCAGAATTTACTTTAAAAAAAATTACAACAGAAGAGGCAAAGCCAGCAAACTATAATAACACTATGGTGAGACGACTGCGCGGGCCAGTTTTGTCCCTGGCCATAAACTACTACACTGTGTGTATTTACCACAGTATGCAAACAATACATTTCTATGATGAAGTGCAGATGCGACGTGAAAACAGCACTGCAGACGGCAAGCGCGCATCACTCGTCACTTCAAGTGGAGGCATGCATTAATTATTCTTGACATCTATCAGGTAATAATGTCATGCACACAATGTCAGCGCAGCTAACTACGGCAGCTGGTGAAGTCCAAAAATGATCAGTACTTTTGCAATTGGTTCTGTTCAATGTCGGATGACGTTCTCACCAAAAAAATGAACCGCTCCAGAGTTTGTTTGAAAGCGTACCGAGACCATCTCTTCAAGGAGGTCTCGGTATGCTTGTTTGGTGCGCTTTTGGTGCGCACCCGAGTGCGATTGCTGCTTTCAGACCTGACCAAATGAACCGCATCAAAGAGGGAAACAAACTATAGTACGATTCAACCAAACTAAATGAGGCAGGTGTGAAAGCACCCAAATACCAGTCTAATTCATTAGTCAAAACTATGGCAGGAACCCGTTTTCAAATTATGATTCAATTCAATTAAATGAACTTTATTGTCCCCAATGGGGTAATTTGTCTTGGACTCTGGTGCCCACATACACATACATTGATAAAAACATAATACAAAATACAAACAAACAATACACCAAAAAACAACAACAACATACTACTTATTTAAAAGTCTAATCGACGATAAGCCATTAATGATAATTTGCACTTTTTTCCTGTTCCACAACCAAAGCTGTCTACCTAGATTAGGGATGTGCATTTCAAGCAAAAATAATATTCGATGATCGCTGGGAATTATTCGAATATTATTCGAAAATCGCACCCCTCCCCCGCATGCATGCAAACTGGCATAGGTATATCCTTAAATAAAAGCCTTTGGTCAATTAAACGCCGGGTCTCTGATAGTGGCGTGGTCAGCACAAACAAATAAAGGCCGGGGGGAAATGTGTGTATAATCTCCTAAATGCCTTTAATTTAATGTGCACTCAAGTTCATCGTGTAGGCTACAGTAGGGTTGTGCCGTGAAGGCTGACCAACATCACGCAATCATCCTGATGCCACGCCCGTTCTTGCGATCTCTTCTATAGTTAACCTAAAAACTTTGTAGGGATGGCTCTGTAAATTAAATTGAGAATATAACTGATGCATTTATACCATTTTAAATAGGCTTAACGAGGAGAGATGAGATCTGTGAAAATACCGTGTCAGGCAGGCTACACAAATATTGATCTTCTCGTCTTTTTTATACGTCTTAAACACTATTCGCACCGGATTAGTATTATCTAGGGACCTCTGTGATTTAGAAATTACTCCCCCACATCTGAGTTTTGCGTGGCGCGCATTCGCACGGGAAAAGCCTGTGATTTTACTCGAATTTACTGACTTATCTCCCGGATATGATGTCAAGACTTCGTTATAGATATAGCTGTATGAAATCATTAAACAGGCGTCGATTTCGTTTTGATTATTTTATAGTAATAAATAAACATAATTTCGTTTTTTATTTATTACGCAAAACTCAGATGTGGGGAATTAGCCTAATTGAGGTCCCTAGATAATACTAATCCCGTGCGTATAATTCTATAGCCTACTCTGCATTTAACTTAAAAAATATTTTATTTTGTACACAGAACAAACAGAATAGAATAGGCTTCAAAATAAACTATGTTGATGAAATATTGTAAAGTGGTCATGAACTATAGGCTACACGAACGACCGTTAATAAAAATAGGCAAAATCAAGAATGAATAGGCCGTATCTCCGAGAAAAGTGCGTCAACCTATTGGAAGCACGGGTGAGTAATTAGTTTGGTCAGAAAAATAACTAAATTATAGTTAAAAAAATTATGTAAAGCGACATATAAAGTGCATAAACTCTTACGTGGAAGGAAGCTTTTTTCCCCTCACGTGCAACGATAGCCTTTAGAAAGCGCGGAGTCATTAATTGGGTTAAAAAAATAACGAAATTATATATATTTTTTAATAGAAAATAATATTTATGTAAAGAAATATACTAAATTAAAAAGTGCTTAAAAGTACACTACTCTTAATGGAAGGAAGCTTTTTCTCTCACGTGCAACCTAAAGCACTGAGTAGGCTAATTAGTTGGGTTAGTAAAATAACGAAATTACAGTTTAAGGATAAAAAATATTTATGTAAAGAGATATAGTAAAATAAAAAGTGTTTAAAAGTGCACAACTATTCTCAAGTGGAAGGAACCTTTTTCACTCATGCGCAATATAGAAAGCGCAGATGCATCATTAGTTGGGTTGGAAAAATAACGAGATCAGTTTTTTAAAGTAGACAATAATATGTATGTAAAGAGAGAGCCTATATTAAAATAAAAAGTGCTTAAAAATAGGCTATACAACTCTTAAGTGGAAGAAGGCTTTTTTCCCCTCACGTGCAACCAGGCGGTGGAAAGCGGAGTCTGGTTCGGCTAAAATAACCTCACGTGCAACCTATATAAAAAATTAGGCGAGGAATAAACATTTTACATTTTTCTCAATGCTTGTTACCGATTAGGCTACAGTAATTCTGACCGAAATTGCTTTTTCGACTTTCTAGCTTGTTGTTGTATAAATAGTGATATGTTTGCATGTTTCGAAAAAAAAAAAAAAATCAATGATAGATATCTGTCCACTGGAACGTTATCGCTTTTATTCGCTATTAATTTAAAACGGTTTAAAGGCTACATATATGAAGAAAGAGAGGGAGAGAGACCAATGGTGACTGTTTAATTCATGATGGTATAGTTAACAATTAATTCACTGTAATGTGGATAAACGCGCTGTCCATGAATCTGTCGTCAGTGCCATTTTTTCAACTATCCCTAACTGACTGTGCAGCTCCCTTACATGGTCATCAAAAAGTTTCTCCAGTCTGACAGTGATCGTCTTTCTAGACGGGACAGTAAACTCGGGTTCTACAAACTCCATCAGACTTCTAACCCTTTCCTTCTACAAAGCTGATCGGAAGCATATCTTTAGCGATCATCTTCGTGATGAGGGCCGTTGTTTGCTCTGCCCGTCTAGCATCCGACTTGGTTGATCGGATCATAAAACTAGCCACTGATTGCTGCTGACCTGTGGATGGACCTGCTGGGTATTTTGCTCTCAGATGACTGTGCATTGTAGTGGTTGACCTATGATAAGCAAGCATCGCATGGCAGAGTTTGCACTGCACTTCTTTTTCATTAATTTTATTATAAGAACTCCACACAGAACTCTTATTCATCGTGACTCTACGTAGTGTGCATGATGATGTATTATTTTTTTGTTGTGTGAAAATTGATTGACAGCTTTTACGTGCGGTTTTGACAGCGCGCGCCACCCGCTGGTTACATTAACACGTCACCACCGCATCAGCGCAGCAAACCTGGATTTTTTCTAGACGACAATCGCACAGCCTATTCGATATTCTATAGTTAAATCAACTAATCGAATATTCGAAAATCGTGACTCATCCCTAACCTAGATGTGAACGTTTTCCAAAAGGGTGCCTTCTAAGTTATCTTGTTTTGACATTTTTTTAAAGCAGAAATGCATTTTTTGGCAATGCCAGCAATACCAGAATGTATTTTGACAAGCTCGGCGATGAGAAATATCAGTCATATAAATATAAATGGCTTTTGAAAAGTTTGGGGTAACCTTTTATTTTTATTTTTAAGGAATCAATACTTTTATTCAATAAGATGCAATAATTTAATTAAAAGTTACACTAAATTCTCACAAAATGGTTTATTTCAAATAAATGCTGTTCTTTTAAACTTTCCGTTCCTTTTAAATAAAATCCAGCAGCAAATCAGCATATCAGAATCATTTTTGAAGGATCATGTGACACTGTAGACTGGAGTAAATAAAAAAAAAAAAATTGTTGAAATTAATTTTTTAATCAAATACACTTCTTAAACTTACCAATCTTACCAACCCCACATTTTGAAATGTAGTGTACTTACTTTTAGTACTGAAACTGACCATTTTAAAAGTTTCGTCTGATAAATAATCACCTATTTTACCCTTTGTCTATGTATTTCTGCATTATTTGCCCAAAAAAAATGTTAACCTCAAACCTAAATTCGCCAGTTATATTGATAAACACCCTTTTACAGTAATAGCGACTCTTATCTGATTGAAGACCAGCAACTCTAAAACTGTTTGTCAAGTTTGCCAATATTAGATTTAAAATCAGCAATAAAAACTGACGGTAATGGTATCATAAATTTAGCCTCTTCAGCTGAAATCACACCAAAAGGGCAGGTTTAAGATATCAGTCCAGCTAATGCACAAGCATGTTAGATTTCAGAGCTGTTGCTTTTTAAATCAAGGAAGCTGCCTATGCAGAGTGCACTGCAAGACAACTTACTTTAGCTCATTTATGTGATGCATCCTGTTCTAAAATTTCCCCTTAGGGAGTTTTAGAGGTTTATAATGTGGTCATAATGAGGTTGAAACTACAAACATGCGACCAGGATAGATCTGATTCATTTAAATCTCCAAAGAAATCTTAATATTATACTATCACATAATGAATTCTTGCCTGCCTAAGTGAGTATGTCCTAAATGAAACAACCAATTAACAAGAGCCTTGAAGCTGAAGCTGATTGTTTCTCTAGGATTTATGCAAGCTCTGTAAGTCATGAAGAATCGGAAACGTGGCACATATCACGAGTCATCAGGGAGTCATCTGATTCATGGGAAATTCAGCCTGAGAAAGCTTTTTTGCTCAAGACCGAAGGATTCAGGAGGTTTGATTGTTGCTGAAGATTGATTTTGCAAGTACTGTGTCCCTTTGGTATTGTGAAGAGGACCTAATTTATTTGTATGTCTGAAAAAATTACCACAATATATTACGTTGCCAGTGAGATTTTATTATAACATCATAAAAAGAGGTCTTCTGAGATCTAGTGTTCTGTTTCCTCCAGAATGTCTGCAGAAATACTTACAAAAACTTTGCAGTTGAATGTGAAGGGTAGATGACAAGGTGTCACATTGCATAAAAAGAGAAGTGCTGACATCAGTCCCTGTCACACCCAAAGGTTATATAACATGTTTACTAATCTATGTGTCTTCTCTCACAGACCACGACCAGCCAGGCCGTCTTCCGGCTGCAGTCTGGCGTATGTCAGCTCTTCAGAGACACGCTCATCAACAAGGGCTTTGTGGAGATTCAGACTCCCAAGATCATCTCTGGTATGACCTTCTCCAAGTTCACCTCATTTTTGAAGAGTCAGAGGAATATTTCACCAAGTCAACATTAGCCTAAGCATAGTACCAAGAAGCCACCAGTGATCTCACCTCTTAATCCTAACCTTATTGTAACAAATGCTACAGTCAAACAATTAGTAAACTACAGTAGATTTTCATAAGGGCAGTGTCCAAGGTAGAAATATAGCTGCAAGCAGCAGTTATCGGGGTTCAAGCGATTTAAGGAGTTTAAGCGTCATTTGAAAAAGGTATTATGGTTTCTTTAGTAAGCCCGGTTTTTAAAGCTTTTGAACTCTTTCTCCGGCACAGAATATTCCGTTATTTATGAGAAAATGCCTTCCTGCCAAACACGGAATTTTCCAGGTGTCCTTCTTTTCAATGTGTCATGGTAGGGGTGCACTATGACACATCTTTTGAAAGAGTACTGAATCTTCTGATCAAAACACATGAAAAGATGCAAAAACAAGCAGTCTTATATGTAATCATATGCATATGTAAAATAACACAATCATCCACACTAAACAAAATATAAATCAAAAATACCTAATGTTACTGAAATAAAAATATCGACCCAGGGTGAGCTAGAGGACTCTGAAGCTTTGAGGGTGTTGATGGACTCAGTCTACTCCATTCTGATCAGCCTCCATTAACCTTGTCTGACAGCTGCTCAACTCATTGGTCGACGGCGGCCGTCTTTTTTGAAATACGCGAATGTCCCTGTAGACAATTGTGGCACTTTGGACAAAGACACAGCATTGACAGTTTTCAAGTCAGTCGGACTGACTGACTGCGTAGCTTTTTCTTGTATTTTTACCAATTGGCCAGTCGCCACACCCTTTTACACGTGACCACAGGCCGAGCGCATACACAGGTGTACCAAGTGTGGAGAAATTATCTAATTCCATTCAAGAGGGATTCAAAATGTTGGTGTCCTTTTTAAGACATCAGTCAGATTTTCGAGTCAGTTTTTTTTTTTTTTACTACAATACAGCTCCAGAGAATATTTCTGCACTGGTTTGGTTCCTAGCAGATTCTGAAAAAAAATCCAAAATACCTGAAAATCCGAGACGTGCGCTTTGTTCAAGGATTCCAACCATACAAGTGTAGCGCCACCATCAGGCTGATTTGGGTGAGTCTTGGTGTCTTTGTAGACAGAGCAGGTTCTACCATCCCTCAAAGTTTCAAGTCTCTTCGACTGAATTTTTGGTCTGCCTGATCACTTTTAAAGGAGAATGCTGATCCTCGGAAATTTTTACATTTACAATAGGGTTTCAGCACTACCCTAATCAAGAGCCATGTGTAAAATGTGTTCTAATGATGATTAAAAAACCTGGCCCTCAGATATTCTAAGAAATGATATACTGATGAAATCATTAGGAGCCTAATGAAGTGTTGAGTAGGAAATAACCCATTTCAATGTAAGAAAATGTTAAGTAAAGTTAGTTTGACTTCACATGGCACTTTGAATTAGAACATTCTGTCAACTGATAAGGTTCCAGGGTCTTAAATAATATAAAATACAGCATGTATCTTATGTAAGTAAGTAATTGTTAACTAGGCTATTATTTTATTGCAGTTATGTGTCAATCAACTTTGCATGTGTGGATAATACTACAAAAGGCCACTTTGCACAAATAAATAAATAAGGAAACAATGTTTACACGCATGTTCTTAAGCCAATTATGCTTAATAAGCTGACAACGAACATGGTCATGTAAACGTGGTAACCCATTTTCTTTTATCGGAGTAAGGTCATAAACGACTTAAGCATAAACCGGTCGGAACAGGTCGTTTTTTTGCCTCTTACCCCAATTACGTGCGGCAAATTTCTTGATTTAACGTCAGACTTCTCTCTGGTGACGAATGCTGGCTCCAATCATTTAGTGTTGTTAAGTCCCGCCCCTTTCTTACAGTCGACTGTAAGCTTGCTTTCAGATCTGCTTCCATCCAATCAGCAACCGATGGACAGAACCCCACATTACTTCTTTTTTTTTCCCCCTGGTAATGTGTTTTAATCTAATGTACCTCACAATACGGAAGAAAAGATCTGACTCTACTTTCGCTTTAACTTCAAAGAGCATCTGAGATGACATAAGGCGAACAATCTTGTCTCCGTGTTCACACTGGAGTATCTGTATTCATGACGGCAGGGACCGAGTAGTACAGGTCTTATCTCTGTCTTCACACACTGAGCCTTCTGAATGATTTCCTGCTCATGCTGTCCAACTTAGTTTATTGTTCTTTCTCTGCACCTTCAGTCTCTAAAAATTTCAATTTCAAGGATTGATACTTTTTCATTTTCTGAGGTAAAAAAAAGTCAGCGGCACTGTCAAAATAGTGGCTGAATAAAAAGTGGTGTTTATTAAGGAGATATGTCTCCAGTCACTGATAGGGTGCCATGTTAGCAGTCTTGAAATGGTGGATACACCGAGTGCTATCGGATCTGCTGGGATTCATGAGCACAGCCGTATTTGTGACGAGTTCAGGACCTGTTTTTTTTGTCTTGACTCAACTCTTCAAATTGATTGCTTTCTCAGCTCTTAAAAGCATAGGTCACCCAAAAAATGAAAAGTTTCATATATATTATGTTACAAAAGGTTTCCATTTCTGATAAATGCTGTTCCTTTGAACTTTCTTTTCATCAAAGAATCCTGTAAAATATCGAACATGTTTCCACAAAAATAGTAAGCAGCACAACTATTTTCAGCATTGACAATGATAAGAAATGTTTCTTAAGCAGAAAATCAGCATGTGTGTTCCTGGACCACAAAACCAGTCATAAGTGGCACAGGTATATTTGTGGCAGTAGCCAACAATACATATATGGGGTCAAAATGATCCATTTTTCTTTTATGCCAAAAATCTTTAGGATATTATGTAATGGTAATGTTCCGTGAAGATATTTAGTAAATTTCATATATATATATATATATATATATATATATATATATATATATATATATATATATATATATATATATATATATATATATATATATATATATATATATATATATATATATATATATATATATATATATATATATATATATATATATATGAAATTTACTAAATATCTTCACGGAACATTATCATTACATAATATCATTACATAATTATATATAATATATATATATATATATATATATATATATGTGTGTGTGTATGTATATGTATGTATGTACATATGTATGTATGTATGTATGTATGTATATATATATATATATATATATATATATATATATATATATATATATATATATATATATATATATATATATATATATTACTAATAATAATATATAAAATATTATTATTAGTAATATGCGTTACTAAGGACTTTACTTTAAAGGTGGTTTTTGCACCCTCAGATTCCAGATTTTCAAATAGTTGGATCTCGGCCAAATATTGTCCTAACTTAAACAAAATCATACACCAATGGAAAGCTTTATTCATCTTTCTTATGTCTGGTTTTGTGGTCCCGGGTCACATATTAGAATGATTTCTGAAGGATCATGAATAACTGAAGGACACTGGAGTATTAGCTGCTGAAAATTGAGATTTGCCACCACAGGAATAAATAAGATTTGTGTGTGTATATATATATATATATATATATATATATATATATATATATATACTAATAATAATATATAAAATTTTATTTTATATATCACACACCCAAATGTATGTATAAATGTTACTTTGAGGTACAAATGGGCTTTTATTTTAATGGTATATTTCGGAATGATATGAGGTTAGGTAAATATTGAGGGGGAAAAAACAATACAAACCAGACAAAATATAACAATTTGTATTGCTTGTAATATATTAATTTGTTATCAATGTGTTACTTTATATATGTATGCGTGTTGAACAGGATACCGCCCTTAGATGCTGAAAGTCTTGTGCCAAAATGGTGTTCAACTACTTCAACAGCCACTTATATATGCTTCTTTTTTAGTCCACCAATGATTTTAAATTCACTGTATTGCGTCAGTAAAGGTCTCGGTGGTGTTACAACACTTTCCCTCAACAAACCCCCTCTTTATTTGTGTGGTTTTCGCTGTTAAGGAAAACAGTTGCTTTCATTTCCTCTGCACCCCGACCGGCCAATCAGAACACGTCTTTGTGACGCATTTCAAATTTAAACTTTGCCGCCTTTGGTGTGATCTGCCACCCGCAACATAAACATTGTGTTCTTTTAGTAAACCGCATGACATCCGGTGCACACACCCAAATGTACGTCCCTTTTAGAACATCATGTTCATATTTACCATAGATGCCATGAGAATTATCAGCTCACGTTTGGTTACATGATGTTTCCCATGACTGCACTACAAATGTTTTTGTGTGTTTTTAACAGCTGCCAGTGAGGGTGGCGCAAATGTCTTCACCGTCTCCTACTTCAAAACCAGTGCGTACCTGGCCCAGTCCCCTCAGCTCTACAAGCAAATGTGCATTTGTGCTGACTTTGACAAAGTCTTCTGTGTCGGACCAGGTAAAGCATAAAAATACACCTCCATGTCTCTTTATTTTCCCTCTATATGCTGTTCCCATCTTCAGGTCATCTTTAAAGTGGACCGTAAGAATCCACTAAACATCCATAGACAATCACATAGACATTGGCCTAAAAAGTATCTGGCCACTGTATTTGTATATCTATCTATAGAGATGACCTTCACCAGTATATCCTCCCTACCAGTATGCAGATCAGGACATAAACTGCAGGATAAATAGACGGGTTGCGCTATTGGTGCGTTTTGGCGGGCAAAAAAATCCCTCCTTTGCAGCTCACTGAATAGAGCAAGAATATCAAACACTTTCAGCAGAGCCAAGGGACATAGACTTCAGAAAAATACAGCTCATCAGGGACCTCTGCTGATAGGAAGTCATATTGTAGAACATTTCATTAATGCTTTTTTGTGTACCTGAGATAATTCAGTGAATTAGGTGATTTTGGGGCAAGAATATTTTGATTGTTGATGGTCTTGTTTTGTGGTGCATTTTACAAATGTAACTACTATTAATGTTGCTACGCAGTGTTAGTATATTATTTTTAGTTATTGTGTAAAATTTTAATTGAACTCAAATTCATATCCGGTTTTAGTAATTTTATGTTCTTTCATATTTTATTCATTTTTTTATTATATCTCTATTTAGCTTTTCTATTTACTTTTAGTTTTTAGTACTTAAAGCGATAGTTTACCCCAAAATGGAAATTGTCATCATTTACACACTCTCAAGTTGTTTCAAACCTTTTTTTCTTTTGCTGTACACAAAGGAAGAGACTTGGAAGTTTGTAACCAATTTGTTACATTTATATAGCGCTTTTTCTGGGTCCACAAAGCACTTTACACAGAGATCATGGGGATCTCCTCAACCACCACCAATGGGCATTTATTATCCACCTGGATGATGCGACGGCAGCCATATTGCGCCAGAACGCCCACCACACACCAGCTGATTGGTGGAGAGGAGATAGTGATTAAGCCAATCAGTATATTGGGATGATTAGGAGGCCATGATAGACAGAGGCCAATGGGCAAATTTGGCCGGGATGCCAGGGTAACACCCCTGCTCTTTTTCCAAAGAACATCTTGGGATTTTTAATGACCACAAAGAGTCAGGAGCCTCGGTTTAATGTCTCATCTGAAGGACTGTGCTCTTTGACAGTATAGCATCTCCATCATTATACTGTGGCATTAGGACCCAAACAGACCACAGGGTGAGCGCCCCCTGCTGGCCTCACTAACACCTCTACCAGTAGCAACCTAGTTTTCTCAGTCATCTCCAGGTACTGACCAGGCTCAGCCCTGCTTAGCTTCAGTGGGAAACCAGTCTTGGGCTTACAGTGTGATATGGCTGCTGGATAAGCTGATCTTGACAGCCATTGACAACCATAGTAGGATTTACTTGGTTACAAACATTCTTCCAAATCTCTTCCTTTGTGTACAGCAGAACAGAGAAATGTATACAGGTTTGGAATAAATTTAGGGTGAATAAATAATGTCAAATTTTCAACTTATTTTATTTCAGGTAATTGTCAAGGCAGCATTTCTAATTTAGTTTCTTAAAGATTTTCATTATTTTTTTATTTTTATTTTTCTCTTTATTTCAATTTAATACAAGTTTTTAATAGTTTTGGTTTCAGTTAACTATAACAACTATAACTGCAACAAAGCATTGCATGATCATTTTGTGTCAGCTGGAAACAATGTGTTTATGTGTATTAATGTGTTTAACATCAACTTGTACTCTAGTTTCCTCAGTGCTTTAAAAGAAATACTATGAATGTGAATCTCACAGTTGTCTGTGTTTCTTTTAGTGTTCAGGGCTGAGGATTCCAACACTCATCGCCATCTGACGGAGTTTGTGGGTCTGGATATTGAAATGGCCTTCAATTACCATTACCATGAGGTCATTGACTCCATTACTGAAACCATGGTTCAGATCTTTAAAGGACTACGTGACCGGTAAGGGACGTGACTCCTCCAACATCCCTTAAATTTTAGTGAAGTCCTGTTTCCTTTTATGAACAATCAAATCACATGAGAATAAAGTCACATGAATTTCACTTGAAATTCATCAAAAGTGACGTCATTTATTCATGTGAAAGAAAGGGCAACACGTTCATTTGGTTTATTATAACAAGGATATACACTGCCATCTAGTGGTCAGACTTTTAGTTATAAATATATAACTTCATAACTGGATTTTTACTGTGTCATTGTGTGGTAAATATTACATACAAATGGAACAAGCAGCGTAATGCATAAATATTGTATCCAGTAATCACAAACAACCTGACCAGCAATAAGAAAAAGTAATATTTACCTACTAATGGTTTACGCTTGAAAGATGAAACGGAGACGCCTTGAGAGAAATTTTTCAATCAAATTTTTGGGCCTACATTTCATGCTAAGCCTCCATTCTACCTATGTGTTATCTCTTATGGTGTCTCTGTGATGTGGATGCACTGCAGGTTCCAGACAGAGATCCAGACCGTGAATAAGCAGTTCCCCAGTGAGCCGTTCAAGTTCCTGGAGCCCACGCTGAGACTGGAGTATAAAGAGGGAGTGGCCATGCTCAGAGCGGCTGGGGTGGAAATGGGGGATGAAGAAGATTTGAGGTCAGTGTGGCTTTCTTTGATTTAAAAGTCCCCACATCGCGCACACAGATTTTATAACAGATCTAGAAGTTTTTTTTTTCTTTCTATTTCCTCAGCACACCCAATGAAAAGCTGCTTGGTCGTCTTGTGAAGGAGAAGGTAAAAATACATCTTTTAAACATCATAAGTGTTATACACTTCTGTTCAAATTAGGGATGTCAACGATTAATCGATGATCGATTAATTGTCGATAAGACATTTGATCGATAAGACTTATCGATCATCGATTAAGCAGGGTCATGCGCGTGCGTGAGGAAACGGGAGGAAAAATGATGCGAGCGTGCCCGAGTTCTATTTGGGACCATTTTACAGCTGGAGTTACACCTTCATCATGACTGCAAGCTTGCATGTGCATTCGCAGCCTTTTGTTTTGTGCAAATGTAAGTTGTAATATTGTGTTTATTTTGTGCAGGCCTATCTTTAGCTGATTTATCTCATAAGGATGCATTTGGTTAATAATTAACGTTAGAGGCGAGCGGTAGTAAAAGCGTGGCGGTGATCAGCTTCAGCTCCAACAGCACTAATAATGACTATGATTGGGACTGTCATATTACACAACATTAATGAGAACACCATTGTAATAAAACATTGTGATTGTTAATTATTTGGGTTTATTTGCCGTGTGTTTTATTGCGTTGATCCAGGAAGAGCGCGTGCACAACATGAGTGACGCATTCTGACTCGCGCATGTAACTTAGTTCAAGTGCACTTGTGCATTCGCATCAGATTGTGCTGAAGTAATTTGTAATATTACATTTATTTTGTGACGTTATATATGTGATCAATCATATAGGATGCGTTTCTTTCAGCGAAATAAAACGCACTAACAAATGGCTTCAGTCAGTAATGGCTACCGGTTTTCATTCAGTTTAGCGCATACAGAGCAATGCATAATAACGATGATTGGGACAGTCATATTATATAACAGAAATGAGAACACTGTTTTAATAAATGGTTGTAAAGTCATTGGGTTTAGGTGCCGTGTTCAGAGCGTTGTTCCTAGAGCGCGTGAACACCACGCGTCTCCCATTCTGAAGATGAATATCAGCAACTCAATTCAAGTTCACTTGTCCATTCGCATCATTTTGTGAAGATATATAATTTGTAATATTTTGTTAACTTTATATAAATCTGATTAATCTCATATAGGAAGCTCTTTGTTGAGTTAAATAACGTGCTAGCCAAGTTTCAGTGTAACTTACCAGTGATTCAGCGCATCGGCTTCAGCTTGCGCTGTTCAAACAGCAACGCGCAACTAATAATAACTATGATTGGGACTGTCACATTACATAACATTAATGAAAACAATATTTTAATAAATCGTTTTGAATTAACTGGGTTTAGGTGACGTTTCAGCACGTTGCTCTTGCAAGTGCGTCCACAAATTCTGAATAACAGATCTGAGGCGGCGTTCGTGTTGTTTTACAGGTTATATTTGGTTATTAAATAAGTAATTTAATTAAATTATAAATAACATCGACTAATTTTACAATCCCATAGCCCTTTGTTTAGATAAAAAAAAATCCTTCTCATTCATTTGGTGAAGAACATGGCGTTTTGAGCAGCGTTGCACATAGGCCTACTGTCATGCTGTCGGCTATAAGCCACTGCTGTAGACGCATATTTCAGTATTATGGTTAACGATTAATCGATTAATTGATCGTTAATTTAAACGACGATCGATCATGGGAATTTGTGAAAATTGTCATCCCTAGTTCAAATGTTTGGGGTCGGTAAGTCTAATGTTTTTAAAGGAAGCAGGGGCGAGGCCAGAAATGTTCATGGGGAAAGCCTTCATAAAACAGGGTGGGCAAAGTGTAAGCTAGAGTATGAATTTGAACCTAACCTAAAAAACTACAATGTAAAATTGTTTCACTTCAGCTTGCAGCTACACTATGTATTTTTTTTCGCTGCTAGGGGTCGCTCACCTCTTTAAAACAATAACAAAGGCGTAGATTGATGACACAGTGAATGAGCGTGCAATCATGGAACTTGTCGTCATACCGATGCATCTAATAATGTTAATGGGGAAATTATGTTTATGATTCATGTTTTTTAACATGTCTGTTGTATGAAGCGCGATTACTTAAGAGACAGATATCGGCGCCACACGCGAGTCACGGGGATATGAAGAAATTAGGATATTTATTTTACCGAACTATCCGCACTGCTGAATCACTGCTCATACAGGGCAGTTTATTTGACAATTAAAATTGTGAGGAAGTGCAGTGCTGTTTCACTTAGTCTTCACTATATAAATTGCATTTGAGTGTGTTGAAAGAATTGTATAACTGTAAACACATTAAGGAAATGTTTGTACTTAACTTTAAAAGTCTTCCTGCAATATTAGTCTGAGAACTTCTGCTTAAAAACCGAGAGGATCTCATCATAATCAGTGTGGGTCAGTTCCTTAAAGGAAACCCAGATTCATTGCTAGACTTGCTATTTTTGCAGCAGTACAATTGAGATATCCAATGTAGACTTTTAAAAATATCAACTGATTGATATTGGCTTCACCATTTTCAAGTTTTACAACCTTGCATTGGAAAGAGATCTTTTTAGATAGGACAGAAACTGACAAATCATAACGTTTCATTTTGGAAAGCGTACATGTATATGAAAACTAGGAAACATGCAATTGACCATGGCAACTTGCATGCAATCATTCTTTTAACTAAATAAATAAAGTTATAGTGTAATAAGATATTAATTATTAATTTTGTATATAAAGTTATTTAATCTATTTTGAAGAAGAAAAAAAACTACTTTTGATTGTAGAATCAAAACTGGAAGGAAAGTCTCACCAAGGTTGCATTGATTTGAAAAAGAAAATGCAGAAAACCAGTAATATTGTGAAATATTATTGCTTTCAGATTAAATCATTTCATAGATTTTGTAATTTGGACCTGTCATAACAGCTACATTTTCAGCATTATGCCAGTCCTTCAGAAACCATTCTTAATATCCTGACTTACTACTCAAGAAAAATGTCTTATTATTCTCCAATATTATTCTTTAATATGTTTGTAGGAACTGTTATACTTTTTTCTGGATTATTGGATGAATATAAGAACAGCCGTCAATTGAAATATATCTATTTTTTTACATTAGAAACGTTGTAAAAAATATTACATTTACGGCATACTTGCGAAAGAAAAGTTTTATATATATATATATAAAAAAAAGCGAGATGACGCTTAGTGACCGCCCAAACCTTTGCATTGCATTTAAAATGAAAATGATTGAAAAAAGAAAATCAAAACAATAAGAGCCAACATACTATTCAACCTCACGCTCCCTCTTCAGTCCACCCAGTCATTTATGGAAACTGCAAAAATGGGTAATTCTGAAGTCTGTTCGACTCTTTTGTTTACTGCTTAAGGTCAGAGAGAGTGAAAATGGCCTTGTAAAACAACATATTCAATGTTTTTACTTCCAGAAATCTTGAAATCTGAACTAAATGTAATTCTACAAACATGCGCGTGGAATATGGTTTATTTAATCAAAACACACCTTTGTGATTATTTTAGTATGACACAGACTTCTATGTCCTGGACAAATACCCCTTGGCAGTAAGGCCATTCTACACCATGCCTGATCCCAACAACCCGGTAAGTGTTTTGATGCCTAGTGGATCTAAATATATAGCTTTTTATTTAGAGACTGTGTGGTTCATAACAATGTTCTTCCTGCAGAAATACTCCAACTCATATGACATGTTCATGAGAGGAGAGGAGATCCTATCCGGAGCTCAGAGAATCCACGATGCTCAGCTGCTCACTGAAAGGGCAATGCATCACAGCATTGGTAACTCTATGGAACTGTGTTACAAAACCTAACTAGAGTTTGGTGTTAACACGTGTGGCTAAACTAAAAACATGATCGCTCTAGAGACAAGAACACACAAAACATCTAAATGTTACTTCATGTGTCCTTGTTACAGTGTTATTAGGGATTTTATTACTGGGTAATATTAATAACCTATTTTGTGCTTACTATAGGGTAAAGATTAGGTTGTGGTTTAGGGTTAGTTTCATGTAATTATGCATTATTTATAGTTATTACTATAGTAACTACATGTAACACAGACACTGTGAATGTATTATTTTTATGGTAAATATTGTCTTTTTTGTAGTATATGATTAAGTTTTTGCTCTTTGTTACAGACCTGGAGAAGATCAAGGCCTACATTGACTCATTCCGTTATGGAGCTCCTCCTCATGGTGGCGGAGGCATAGGTGACAACATCTTTTTACATCTTCAGTAAAGATTTGACATGCTTCCAAAATCATTTTATTTCAAATAAATGCTGTTCTTTCAAATGTAATATACCTCAAAGAATCCTGAGAAAAATTAAGCAGCACAACTGTTTTCAACATTGATAATAAGAAATGTTTGTTGAGCTTTTGTTGGATCGTGCATTTAAATTACATTTTAAAATATATAAAGATAACATTTTTAAATTGTAATAATACCTCAAAATAATACTGCTTTTATTGTATTTTTGATCAAATAAATGCAGTTTTTGTGAGCATAAGACATATTTTCAAAACATTCAAAACAAAAATCTTACAGACCCCTAATTTTAAATGGTAGTGGATAATTTGTAAAACATTCACTTTAAGTGTTTTAGTTCTCGTAAAAAAAAACAAAAGTGCCCAATGTTAAATGTATGCCATCTTTTAGGTCTGGAGAGAGTGACCATGCTTTATCTAGGCCTACACAACGTACGCCAGACCTCCATGTTCCCCCGTGACCCCAAACGCCTGACCCCGTAAAGATTAAAGTAGCCGGTCGGGCCTCTTTTCTTCCACCCCGCCTGAAACAGAACAAGCTCTCGGTCAACCAGCCATCAGGCATCTGGACGTGCCAGGATGTGGAATTGCCATGATGATTAACCCACGAAAAAAGCCACTCATCAGATAAACAGTAGGATGTCAGATAAATCTAATATACTTAAACTATAAAAGGGATTCAGTGTTAACTGTTAAATGATGCAGATGATATTGTGACATGTAGATCTTGTGTTATAAAACCTAATAATGTACATGTGGGTTTTTTTTCTACTGATCTATGTTCCTTGACACACCAAGTTTTTGAGAATTCTAAAAAAATTAAACAGCACATGCACAATAAATTAACTAAATAATATGTTTTTGAGTGTTTTCTTGTGAATGCTTAGCTATAAATGCAAATACCTGCAAAAAAATGCAAGTGAAAAGTTTCAAGTGAATAAATCAATAGTACTCAACATTACATCACTTTTTTCTGTTCTTTTTTGTTTTGTAGTTCTTTAGGGATAGTTCACCCAAAATTATTTTATTTATAAAAATTGTTTAAAAAAATTACAAATTATTTAAAACTGGTTACCATTGACTTCCATTGTATGGACAAAATTAAGTATTATTTATATACTATTACAGGTTTTATTTATATTTTGATTTTTTCATTTAAATCTGTTTCATGTGATTTGTCATTTTATCATTGCTTTTGTCGTTTATATTTATTATATTTACTCTTTTATATTACTATATTGGTTTAATTCTTTATTTCAGTTTCAGTTCTATTTATTTATATTTTTATATTTAAGTTAGTTTCCAAGGAAATAGATTCATATAGATTTCTACATTTCCTGCCTTCCCAATAGTTATCACACAATACAATTATTTCTCTTCATTTTATTTCCCTTCAGGTTGTAGGCTAAATATTGATAAGACAATTATCTAGCTGTTTTAGTACACACTCAGGCTCTTCAAAATGCAAATAAACTTGATGGAGACAGATGGAGCGTTACAAAAATAAAGTGCTTATTATAAATAAAGTGACAATCAACATGGTAAAAGTATGAGCAACCTCTGTAGCACAACATATTACACAACACAAAATACTTCTAATAACAGTGTTGAAGTTGATATTTGAGATTCATGTGATTGAAAAGGTCAAGATAAGCTCAAAAAAAGATGAGTCTGTGTAACAGAAACGCTCAAGCGCATGTGTGCGTTTACTCAGCGCTCCCTGTGATGTGCAGCAGGAAGATAAAGATCTGGACGATATCAACGTAGAGGGAAAGTGCTCCGAAGACATATTCCTCAGGGCTAATGGTGCTCGCTCGGTTTCCAATGAGCAACTGAGTGTGGTAGGCCAAAAACTAGAAAAAGACAAGGCATCAGTAAGCATTACCTTGTGTAAATGTACTTTAAATGTACTAAACTGCAACTTCTTTATTACAAATGTGTTATTACAGTACACACACAATTTATATTTTCAAGACAAAATAAGTGATATCGGTATTGCCTAAGACCTCGGTTTCACAGACAAGGCTGAAGCTAGTCTCAGACAAAAATGCATGTTTGAGATGTTTTAACTGAAAGCAACTTGCACTGATATATCTTAAAACATGGTACTATTGTTTTTTTTAGCCTAATAACGCTACTCAGATTCCAGTCGTGTGTCTACTTAAATGTTGTGGGCGGGGATAAGGTTGGCTGGCATCTAGGCTAGTTTTTGTCTCAAGATGCACAGTAATGTTTTTTTTTTTTTGCCACAATATGTATTTTTTTGCTACTAGAGGTCGCTTATTCAAAACAAAGTCGTAGCTTTGATGCCTGGGTTTTGCAGTGTTTATTATGCCGCAGACAACGTTTCTGCTTTTCCCGGTCATGCGTACGCAGCACTGTTTTATCATATTCGATACATTGAGTGTGTTGAAAGTTATGGTATAGTGCGTTTGCTTTGCGGCTACTAGGAGACAGTTTGCTAGATCGATATGAGGCATGGTAAAACATGGTACTTGTGGGAAACGAGATTCAAACAGTCAGAGTAACTGTTGAGTAATGTTTAGTTTTCTGCCTATAAATGTATCCAAACAGTTGCTCACCGAGGGTATTGCAGGTAAGTATGATGTCACGGTAAAAATTGCTTTCTCTGATTGCTTTCTCTAAAATTGACTTTTCTGGATTTAAACATTCTTGGGAACACTTAGAATAAAGCAAGTACACAAGTCAACAAAATAAATGACATTCTTCTAGTGGTTTTTGGATATTTTAATCCTTTTTTTATTATTATTTTTTATTTTTTACATATTGTACCTTTAAATGCCATAATCGAAATAAGGCCTAATCCTGGCTTAATCTATACCCTGTCTGTGAAACCAGGCCATAAATATGTACTTAAAGGGTTAGTTCACCCAAAATTGTAAATTCTTTCATTGATTAATCAACCTCACAAATTAAGATATTTTTGACAGGGCAGGCCCCTCCATAGACAGTAATTAAAACGTCCAAGGCCCAGAAATGTAGTAAAAACATTGTTAAAATATTCCATAAGACTCCAGCAATACTTTTTGTGCAAAAAAACAAACAAAAATTACTATTTTATTCAACTATTTTATTTAGCCTGTGTCGAGTCATCACTTGAATGCATCGGCTGCCATAGAACTCAAAAGAGCGGCACTGTTTACAACAGGAACTGTGTAGGAGACTGACACAGGCTAGAACGAAATTATTGAATAAAGTCTTTAATTTTTTTTGTTTTTTTGCATACAAAAAGAATTCTCATCACTTCATTAAATTAGGTTGAACCATTGGAGTCACATGGATAATTCTAACAAAGTTTTTTTACCTTTCTGGGCCTTGAAAGTTTCAATTATGTTGCTGTCTATGGAAAGGCCTGAGAACTCTTGGATTTCATCAAAAATATCTTAATTTGTGTTACGAAGATGAACGAAGGTCTTACGGGTTTGGAACAACATGAGGGTACGTAATCAATGACAGAATTTTCTTTTTTTTTTGTCTTAAAGTCCTTAAATGGGTCAAAAAGCAATCTTACGTTCAACAAATTACAATCTAAAATAATTACAATTAAAATAAACATTGATTTAATTGTAAATAACATGCCATTAAGTGTCCAAAAACATTAAGTTCTGTTATTTACATAATAAGTACTCAAGTATTTTACTTGTAAGAAGTGTACTTCTTTTTCGCATGGGTTCCGTTTAATTTTTAACAATTGGCGAATTACTGAACAAACAACATAAAATCCTGTTTCCTAAACTCACCAAGGTGAAGACTATTGCTCCACAAGCACCATACAGCATGTGCAGCCAGGGCACCTGAGACATTGCAAAGACAAGTTTGGTAGGCAGCTTTGCTAATATGTGTAATGTATGCAAAATATGAGCTGTTACACTGTTTCAAAAGAAAAAACTTTAACCTTTAAAGTATTGGTTCTCAACCTTTCTGTTTTCAAAGACACCCCCACCCCCTCACACGCTTACATTTCTGTTCCCCCACACAATGTTAAGTCTTAAGAACACTTGGAAGACAAAAAAGGTCTAAAGATAATCTGGTGCAATTTTTAATGCCCTTTTTACCTGACGTTTTGTGACAAGAGTGTAACAATTCTTGACATTCTACTCCATTGTACCACAGAAAAAATAGCAAGATGTGGGTTTGAAATGACATATGGTTAAGTAAAATATTTTTTACTATTTTGGGATAAACTTTTATTCACAGTGCAACCCAGTTTAGTATGTCACTTGCTTCCATTGTAAATGCATTACTGTAGCAATGTTTTTGTTTTCAACAAACTGAGGAGCGTGACAAGATCATTTTCATGCCACAAACTCTGTTCAGTTCAGTTCAAAAACTGTCAATGTTGAAAAAATGGTCAATTATGAAACCAAGTCGATTCAGATATAAATAAATAAAAATGTTAACATGGTAATTCATGTTAACAATTATGATACTGTTAATGACATGCTAATACATGTTAGCAACATGTTAATTCATGCTATAAACATGCAAAATCATGCTAGCAACATGGTTACTCATGATAGCAGTCTGCTAAAACCTATTAGCCACATGCTACATGCATACATGCATACACCATGGAAAATCATGTTAGCAAATAGCTAATCAATACTAACATGTTAAAACATGCTAATATTGTTAAAACATGTTAAATCATGCTAGCAATGTGTTATAACAAAATGCTTACAAATTTTAAACATGCTAACAACATTATAAATAATGTTAGTGACATGTTAAAAACATGCTATTTAATACTAAATAATGCTAAAACATGCTAACAATGAGGCAAATCATGTTCCCCACTGTCTGAAACTTATATTTCAACAATTCAATTCTTTATTCAATTCTTTCTTCACACTTTAAGCTTGTCAAAGTTATTTCACAAGTTATTTCAAAGTTATTTTTTATTATTATAAGGCTTTTTCAAGCTAATTTTAAAGTATGTTTACAAACTTTACCCATCTAGTTAGTGAATATTAAGTGTCCCCAATTAAGGAAGCCAAAGGCAAGAAAAGGGGGAAAAAAATAGGAGAAACTAGACTCAGTCTGGAGGGCCAGTTTTCCTCTGTTCCTTTATATAAGACGTTGACTTAGAAGTTTGCTGAGGCCCTCTGCTGGAGAACCACTGCTTTATCAAAACATTCACAATGACTGAAACCTTGCCATAATGGTCTCACTTACATACTGAAAGGAGAGTACAATGGATGTGATGATGCCAGTCACCAGGACAACCACACAAAGAGCACAGAGCAGACCTGTACAGGAGGTGAAGTCAACCTGTGCAAACACACACAAAAAAGACACTTCACATGACATGTGAACATGACAGCAAGCCTTGATTAAAAAAACTCATGAGTCACAAATTGTAGCAGTCATAATAATAGAAATGGAAATATATATATATATTTTTTTAAAATTTCTTAAGTAAAATAGGTGAGAAAAAAATATGCATGCATAATTACTGTATATACAAATCGCAGCAAAAATCGATCCTTTAAAAAACAGAGCAGAAAAAAAAATTGTTTTTGTCTCAAGCAAGCATGAGACATTTACCAGTAAGCATGAATGTTTAAAAAGAGACAGAAGATCATTGTAATCAAATACAATGGGTTATTTTACACGGCCAACAAAGTGGCATTCACCGCTGGCCAGACGATCAGAGCCGTGGCTGCTGCTGCTGCTGCCACAGCAGGTCTTACCTTAGTCTGAAAACAGAAGACTGTCACGATTACACACACCATTGCTGTGATCCCCAAGGCCAAGAACACTGCTTTGGTGTCAAAATAACTGTAAATAATGTCAGACGGAAAAAAATTAACGCTTATCTGATGTTTAAAGCTGATGAAACTGATGAAATTCTAATCAAACCTTGATATTGTTCCTGTCATGTAAGACAATGCAAGGGTCTGTGGAGAACAGAAAACATCTTTCATCAATTATAATCTAGAATTCAACATTACTGTCTATGAAGGCATAGTTAAATTAAATCATCACTTACAAAAATGAACAGGAGTATTAAATTCCATGGATGACGTCTCCTAAAAACAGAGGCCGGGTTTCCATAATGAAATAGATGTTCTATCACTCATGTAAATAATAAAAAAATGACTAAACTCACCTCGGCCCCTCGCAGCAAACCAGCATAAGGTAAGTAATAAGATACACAGGGCTGCGAAAAACATTCCACTGTTACTTCATTATAATATTCGCTACCATTTAAAAGTTTGGGGTCAGTACAGGAAAATTATCAGTTTCCCCCTGAATATGTTTTCAACATTGATAATAGTAAGAAATGTTTCTTGAGCATCAAATCAGCATATTCTAATGATTTCTGAAGGACCATGTGACACTGATGATACTGAAAATTCAGTTTTGCCATCACATGAATGTAGCAAACATTTTATACAATATATTAAAATATTTGACATTATTACTACATTAACTCTATTTTTGATAAAATAAATGCAGCCTTGGTGAGCAAAAGGGGGTTCTTTCTGAAAAATACTGCCCCCAAACTTTTGTGATGATATTTGGGCAACACTTTACTTAAAGCCCTTATGTGTAATACATTATACAATTATTATTTAAGGCCTTGTTAATGCACCTTATAACACACGGTCTCACGAATAATTGTAACCACAGTTATAATTGATTATAATACTTATCTATTCAATGAACACACCTTTAGAGTGTATAATGCATTAAAACACACGACATTACAGAACCTGCAGATATAATAATGTATTTTCACTTTGGTTACAATTGTTTATGAAAGTATATAATTTATTATAATGCACATTATAAAACATGTATACTGCAGCCATTATACACAAGGGCTTTAAGTAAATTGTCCCTGATATTTGTCTTTGTAATTTATTTTTATACTTATCAGATAGGAAAGTCAAATAACTCACAATGATACCCAATACATGGCAGGATTTTGGACCACAAAAAGCCGCACAGGCTCACTGTAAGATGAGGAATGTATGGAAACACACCCATTTCATTACATAAGTATGCAAAATGGATGCAATTCACACAGAAGTTCATAAAAATTCAGTTGTTGTGTGGATTTGTTGTACTCACACAAATGTGAACACTGCAATGATTGAAGTAGTGATAAACAGCTGGGCGGCTAAAATAAGGTAAACCTGGTACAAAAATGCACACAAACCAATTTCTTTACATTTCTTTTCTTTTCTGTTGCTTATTTTGTTGCATTTATAGATTGCTATATTTATAAATAGTAAAAAATAGTCTCAATACCTTTCTAATGAAAGCATGGCGAACACTCATGCTGTCCCATACGCCAGTCGATGAGATGACCTCTGCATCTCCTACAGCAAAACATAAAAAACATGATAAACCCAAAAAAGTATTTGGACAACCTAGATCACTTTTAAAAATGTTCTGCACCCACACCTTGTTTATCTATGCCTTTTGTCACTATAAAAGTTTAGTTATAGTAAAAGGTTTGGACACACTATGCAACAGGTTAAAGGAAAACTTGAATTTTACAAACAAAACAAACTGATAACCTCAGTATGGAAGAAATGAATTCACGCAATAACTTTTATTTGATTCTTACTTAGGTTGGAGGGATATATTCCTGGTGTTATAAAGGATGGCATTGCTGAAGGCGAGTATCCAGGGCCCTGCCACAGACCTGGCTGGGGGTGTATGCCTGGCTGTCCCAGGCCCGTGTACACTCCTGGCGGGGCTGGATATCTGTAGGGAGGGTATGGATAGTTTCCATGCTGCTGCTGTCTTGACTCTTCGTAACTTGGAGGGGGGTCTGACTTTGACATTGTGATATCCCTGAAACACAAAACATTGATATCTACATCACGAATCTCTCTCTCTCTCTCTCTCTCTCTCTCTCTCTCTCTCTCTCTCTCTCTCTCTCTCTCTCTCTCTCTCTCTCTCTCTCTCTCTCTCTCTCTCACACACACACACACATACACACACACACACACACACACACACACACACACACACACACACACACACACACACTCTACACACACATACAGTACATATACACAGGATAACACACATACAACAATAATACAGTCAAAGTAGACATACTAAATATATACCGTTATATAAACACTATATTATTTGCTCTTGATTTTCACTTAAGGTTTCTTAAACAACAAACGTGATTTATTCTTAATTGTTTTGCCAGGATAACATCAGCATAGTCATAATACTTGTGAAAAAATGTAATATGTGGCTTACCGCGTTACCCCAGTCTGCAGAGTGTAGAGAGAGCGAGAGAAGTGTGATGAAATAACGAAGCCGGTGATGTAGTGAAGAGCGCGAGGTGCGCATTGGAGCGTTCCGATTGGTTGGAACGGCTGGAACAAAGCAACTCGAGGAGGAATTGAGTTGCTCCGTCTAAAGTGTCCAGGTAACTGTCCTCACTGGACTGGGCTCAGTATCTGTTTACCGAATTAGTCATCATCTTTCCAAAATACCCAGTGGTGTGACCACCTGACCACTGTTTAGTGAAA
Source organism: Pseudorasbora parva (assembly GCF_024679245.1). Classification (NCBI taxonomy): domain Eukaryota; kingdom Metazoa; phylum Chordata; class Actinopteri; order Cypriniformes; family Gobionidae; genus Pseudorasbora; species Pseudorasbora parva. The sequence continues at coordinate 25,030,506 of NC_090176.1, read as the reverse complement.
AAACAAAAACAAAAAACGTTAATTCTTTCAGATGACCTCACTCGACCATATTGCCTTATTCTTTTTAACATGCTGTATTCAACAAGAAAAATGAGTGGCACTATATATATATATATATATATATATATATATATATATATATATATATATATATATATATATATATATATATATATATAATTATTATTATTATTATTAATTGCAGCCGTTGTTTGAAGCATGACATGTTCTTGATTGGAATGTAAATAAGAAAGGAAGAAAAATAAAAAAAATAAAACATTTTCATAATGCCGTGGGTTCAAGAAAATGTATGACTGTAACATCTATCACTAAATTCTGCATTGGCATGAAAGAGTCTGAATGCCCCACAGAGGACCTGCTTATCAGCGTCCTGCAGGAGTCAGAAAAAGGGCTCTATTTACACCTTTGAATGCTCTTATGTACAAGTGCCCCCCTTTTCAGTTTACTGGACACAGCATCAATATTGAGCATTTATTTGCACATCATTCAGCATAATGTTTTCTGATACAGCAATGCTTCTGATACTGGGGATAAACGGTTGTCTTTCAAACTCCCTCTGCACGCGATAGGATAGCGCTACACCAACCAGAGCAACGAAGGTGAAACAGAGCTTGTTGATAGATTAACATTCGCCGTATCCGGTCAGCAAAACTCCGAACACATCTTCCCTTTTTAAGAATGACTTCAGTGCCGTTCTTTGTTCTTTTCTCAGAGAAAAGTTCGCCAGTTTCTGTGTTTACTAGAAGCAAGCAAACAACTCGGCCGTCGTCATTATGGCCCCGCCCGCCGACTCTATACACAATGTGATTGGTCCATACAGCTCAGAAGGGTATTGAGAGTTCCTAGACGACACTTGCGGCCAGATTAAATTTGCTGCCGCTAGGGTGCGTCTAGATTTCTAGGCTAGATCTGTGCCACATGAGAGGAAAAAATCGGAATTGGGTCACTTGAACCATGCAGTGTAAATAGGGCCAAAGACACCAACTTGATTAATGTGACTGAGTTGGAGCAGACACTAAAATTAAAAACTGAACGTGTCTGTTCAATATAATGAGTGAGTCACCGCGCGAGTATCACAGCACTGAGCACTAACTGCAGGAGATAAATGAGCTGATGAGCTCTCATGATAAGAGCTGAGGTAATCGCGACAACACTCGCAGCATACATTCACAACGCGAGTTCAGTCTGGCGCGTTTCAGTTCATGCCTTTGCAAGCTTAACTTTCATAGAAATTAATTTGAAAAGTTAAAAGACTAACATTGCTCACCATAGCTCCGTTTAAATGAGTGCCTGTAGTTGGGAGCTGAGCTCTGAGTGTAATCTCCATCCCCCATGTGTGGTTTCAAAACATGCGGAAATGACTCCCTCTGCTGGCTGTAGTCTTTAGCCTTTGGCCAAACATTCCTCCTATGATGCAAATATCGTCAATTTGCGTCATAGGAGGAATTTTTCCAAAAATAAAAAGCAATAAATCTCTTGTCTCAGGGGGATATGAGGGGGGAAAGCACAATCATTTGAATATACTCCAGGGTTTCTACTGATACAAAGCCATATGCTAATCGCTGAAGTAACCCTTTAACACAATATTAAGTAAAATATCTAGCTCCTGACAGGCTGCCTTCTGTATTCCACTTACGAAAAAAGACGCAACATAGTGGCCTAAGCGTTTTGAACTGCGAGAGGCGTTACACTTTCTTTGTAAGTTGAATAAGGAAGGTGGTCTGGTGGAAGCTAGATATTTTTCACTTTATAACGTTTTAAATATAGATATTTTTCTTGCTCAAATGCATCGATTCACTTCAGAAGACCTTTATTAACCCCCGGAGCCATGTGGATTACTTTTATAATGGATACATGCACTTTTTGAGCTTCTCTCAATGGACTGTCTCTGTCATTATAAAGCTTAGAATCATCAGGATGTTTATTAATATAATTCTAAAATGTGTTCGTCAGAAAGAAGAAAGTCATATACACCTTGGATAGCTTGAGCATGAGTAAATCATGGGACAATTTTAAAGTGAACTAATCCTTGCATGTAAGTCTAGTGACATATATAAAAAAAGATTTTTTTAATTAAAAAAAAAGAAATTACATTTTGTTTAGCAAGGATTCATTCAATTGATCAAATACCATACCATGCACATTTTACTAAATAAATGTTCCCACTAGATGGCCCCTTTTTTGTTGACCAAATGATACCCATTTATCTCCAGACACTTACATTCAGACAATAAAAAAGGTTATACATTGAGGGTAGCCTGACAAGCCAGACCCACATCAAGATGTTTGGTCTGGAAACTCACCATAGACAGGGCTCAATCCGAGGGGCGGGATAAACGGTTGTCTTTCAAACTCCCTCTGCACGCGATAGGATAGCGCTACACCAACCAGAGCAACGAAGGTGAAACAGAGCTTGTTGATAGATTAAACATTTGCCGTATCCGGTCAGCAAAACTCCGAACACATCTTCCCTTTTTAAGAATGACTTCAGTGCCGTTCTTTTCTCAGAGAAAAGCTTAACTCCAAGTCTTCCAGATTCGCGGTCAAAGCTGATTCGAAAGACCGCCGCCGTTCGCCAGTTTCTCTGTTTACTAGAAGCACGCAAACGCAACTCGGCCGTCATCATTATGGCTCCGCCCACCGACTCTATACACGATGTGATTGGTCCGGCAAGAGTTAGGGGCAGCTCAGAAGGGTATTGAGAGTTGCTAGACGACACTCGCCGGCAGATTAAATTTGCTGCTGCTAGGGTGCGTCTAGATTTCTAGGCTACATCAACGGCAGAGCACGAAGAAATTTGGGCAGCGTCAATTCAGAGTTACACGATGTCCAGCCCTATCAGGTGAGTGAACACTTTTTGCATCCTTTTGCATCCAGTCTCAAAATACATATATATTAGTATTTGTAAAATCATTATGTATTCTTTCCTGTCTTTCTGTAGCCTTGGAATCCAAAGCTATAACCTGTCCAGCCTGTCTAAGAAGTACCGCAATAATGCCAAATATCTCAACACTTTCTCCACCTATGCTAAGTCATTATGCTGTCATTTTCATCACGTTCATCGTTTATGTGCGTTTCTGGTGGCTGTGAATATACGTGACAAATTCAAGCAGAAATTCTCAGGACCTTGCTCTCAAAAATGGTTTGGATACCAAAGAGTCTCTTCTGGCCTTAAGGTTGTGTCTGTTTGAGACACTGAATGCAGCTTTTGTCAAGTTCATAATGATGTTGTCTTTTTACAGCTGTATCTTGTACCCAGTACCTTGCTTTATTTATAACCAGTGGAAGGTGTTAATGATGTACTTGTTGCCTTGTATGTCTTCAGTATTTTCATAACAGAGCTATGCAAAATATATGTGGGTTTTATAGGTGTTAATATCACATCTGTACCTGGTGGTGAAACAATTATGCATCTTTGTTGGGACATTTTAAGTGCCCACTATGTCAAAAATGTTTTTAATTTAAGAGACATTTTTAAAATGTGAAGGTGGTTTTCTAGGAACACCAGAAAATAATTGTAATGGTTTATTGTTTACAAATGATTCATGCTAAATACAGTCACATTTAAATGCATTCATTCACTCAACATGAGGTCTGACAGGGTATAAATACATACATTTGTTTTTAAAGAATCACAAATTACCAGCCGCTCAATGCGTTAGCCAGTTCTGTTTCAAATCCAAATTGATGTTTGGAGATTTAGACCACGAGGTCAAAGTCGTCCCGCTGAAAAGAACAAACACAAAATTGTGATGTTAAATTAGCAATAAGTTCAAAAACTATTTTTTTGTTTAAACATTTCTTAACAGAGCAAAATCAGATTCTCCTGATGCTTATATGAAACACTTTAAACACACATTTAGAGTGTTTAGAGAACATGTCTAGCGTCATACCTTTAGCCCATACATGGAGGCATTGATTAAATATGAAAATATTTTCCTGAATTCATTTGATTAAGCTTTGTGTACAGTAGTGTTCAAATGTACAGAGTCCTTAGATTAAAAAGAGGAAATGAAGGCTAATGTTTTAACAAGAACACCTTAAATTGATCAAATGTACATTTAATAAGATTTCTATTTCAAATAAATGCTGTTCTTTTGAACTTTATATTCATTAAAGAATCCTGAAGTATCATTTGTCTGGTTATCACTATACCAAGCTCAATTTAAGATTGAACATTGGTCTGGAGAATCTGCTCTGTATTTTCTACTGCACAAGAGGAGTGATAAACGAGCATAAATTAAACGACTCTACGCAATCAAGTAGTCCTTCAACCAATCAGACCACCAGAGGCTTGATCAACGGGCATCGGGTTAAACGCGTGGAAAGCAGCACATCCCAAAGACTTTCAATTAATTCAATTGGAGAGGTACCAATCATAGACCATAAAAAAATAATTCATGTGTAAAAATGATTCTTCATGCTCCCTCCATTCTTTTACAATTTGAGCCTGATGAATTTTGACATAGACATAGTAATCTTGGAATATTGCCAAGATCTTTCTACATGGTTGTTTTTTTTTTAAATATGTCATCAATCAGAGAAGTAGCCTATAGGTTAGAAGAACTGTTGCCAAACATAAACTACAATATTGATCCAACCATAGGCTCTTAAGTGATTGCCATCAATTAGGATAATACTAAAAATGCAAACATATATTTTCAAACTACAACCTTTTATATATGTTTGTTTCTTTTTCTTGCTATTTTCTTAGTTGAAATTTCTAGGATCGGAACTTTTGGAATGCGAAAGCCGGGAAGAATTTGTGGTAACACATCATCTTACGGCCAAACTCATCTGAAGTTGAACTCTGCCCTTAGTGTAGTTGTGTCACTTAAATGTGTCACTTTATGCCAACAAGTCAAATAATCGATACTCTAGCCTATGAAAAAATTCTCGCACAAGGTGGGACACTTGTTGCTGGCATGCACAAATATTTTTTAGCAAGTACATACAAATTAGGGAAAATTGCTGAAAATTAAGTTAATGGATCATGCATTCTGGGCCAATACAATACACACTAAACACATCTCACTTTACGTGGGAAAACGCTCCATTTGGAAACGCTCCCACACCAGATGTAGTGTCTGTTATGTGACATCTCTTATGTGGAGCCTCCATATCTATCTATATAAGAATATCTTCTATATCTATATATTCTATATCTATAATTCTAATTTAGCCTATATGAATATGTCACTAGCCTATATCTATTCTAACTATCTGTTGCTGTCTATACCTATCAGTCAATACATGTTATTTAAATCTAGCCTAAATATAACTTACCAAAGTGCACTATAAATCTCACTTATGTCACAAAATGTATCTTCTCTCACAAAACCCATGAGGTGAAGATGGATTAACTTCACTTTTAAACTGTGGGGAATGAGGTTCATTCAGATGTGTGACTGTGTGGTTTGTTCCCACCCCTTTTAATCAAAGCAGTTTCGACCGTTTCGACAGGCGCACCTGATGGATGAAACACTTCGGTGCTTCGTTTAGCTGTAGTCACGTGGTGACATGGGTGTGTCGAATCACAGCTCGGAGCAGTGTTTCGAAGCATCTGCGCTTCGGAATCTCGACACAGCGTCAGGTTCGAGTCAGCCATCCCTAGTTCAAGCGTGAAGACCACAGCCAAAAATGGTTTTGCAGACGATGATTGTTCGTGTGTCCGACAGTCTGCCACTTGCTGCATCAATGCAGGAAGACGAGCAGGTATGAATATGGCAGCATAAAAGAAAAATTGTTCAAAGTTAAAATGCAAAACGTTTTTTTATGCTGAAAACTAGGCGATACATTGAGAAGTTATCGAGTCTTTGTTATTGCTGCTTTCTTTTGCCATTGTGATCTACTACATTTACGTTACTAACGTAATTATCTCTACAGTCTGGCCGAGACTTACAGAAGTATCAGAGTCAAGCCAAGCAGCTTTGCCAAAAACTCAACGAACAAAGTCCCGCACGATGCACTTTAGAGGCAGGTGCCATGAGCTTCCAGTAAGTAATGTTACCAACACAGCTAATAAACATGAGGCAGAACTGTCATTCTAATTCGTTAAAGGATCATTAAAATGCAATTAACTTTTTTTTTCTCATTAAGAATTGAATAACATAGGCCTACATATGTTGTAATACACTATTTCCAGAAACTATTTAAATATTTAATAAACATTTATTTTATTATATTTGATAAATTCATTTGGATTAAATTTATATTTTATGAACCGGAAGAACACTTGATTTCTCTTATTTAACCTAAAGTATTTATCCAAACATCAATATATAATAAATAAATTAAGATTTTGATGTCAGTATGATTTTTTTTTTTTTAAGTTATCTGGAAAAAAGGCTGTGTAAATGGACAAAAATCATTAGTCAATTTTGAGAAGCATCACACAATAAATATGCAGATATGGTTCACATAACTTATTAATTATTTTGGGTAACACTAACAGAAAAATAAGTTCTCATTTGTTAACATTAATTAATGCACTTCTAACTAACATGGATTAACAAAGGGTACATATATTTAAAAGCTACAGCATTTATTAATCTTTGAAAATGTTTCTTGATAAAAAATATGTTATTCACAGTTCATTAATGTTCCCCTATTATGCTTATTTTGAATATTCCCTTTCGTGCAGTGTGTAATATAGCTGTCTGTGAATGTAAATGGCATGCAAAGTTGTAAAGTCAAAAGTGCACAATAAATAAAGTTATTGTCTTCCCAAAGAAAGAATCAACTCTGAATCCCTTGACCTGTCGCTCAACACTGGATTCGCAAAATGCTTGCTCTTGAAAGATGGATCGGTACGCAGTTTATTTGGGCCAGCTTGCTCCTCTTACTTCACGGCTATTACCTAAAACTGTCTATTAATGCAGATTGTCTGACGTTTTAGGTAATAGTGGGCCCCAGCTGCTTAACATAAGTATTTTATTAAGACAGTAATAACTAAACATAAGTTTAATAAACACTTAACTTTCCTGTGTTTGGTTGCCTTTTCACGATGAATAGCTTGCTGCTGTATTCCTCATTTGTAAGATGATTGAATAAATGTAAATGTTCTTTGAGTACTTTAAAGGGGTGGTTCCGTGGTTTTTTCTAGACGTGGTTGTGTTTATGGGGTGCAGTATAACATGAATTAATACTTTTTTTATGCTGTATTTTTCATATTTTACCTTAATTCCACACAGCTGTCCACTGTCCTTTGAATGGCTCATTTGCTTCCTGTTTCTATGAAGGCCATCCCTTCTAAAAACGCAATGGTGTTAGATGGCCAAATGTAGTTTTATCGGTTTTTATTGGCCGAAGTGCCAAGCACAAGTTGTCCGGAAACGCCACGCCCCTTACCATCACGGGCAGAAGTCACATCTGCGGTGACTAGCAAGGGTTTATGATGTCACCAATCCGGGAAGAAGCTCATTGTAGTCCAAACCTGTTTTTGTTGGCAATAAACTGCCATAACTGTATAAGACAATATCTCCATTTGCATTGAACTTTCAGCACTGTAACTTTGCAGATACTGTTCATGCTCAAGCAGCAACATTACACACTAACTAAAGTTAAAAAAAATGAAATCGCATGCAACCACCCATTTAAGTAAAGGTAAAAGAAGGTGTGAGATTTGTTTTACCCACTTTAATGTTACATCAGTCATTCATGTTAGTGCTGGGCTAACGTATGCGCTGTTGATAGATTTCCCGCATGTGCACTGCAATAAATTAGAAATATAAACATCGATTTGTTGGTGTACATACTCTTTTTAAAGCTGATGGTGAGGAGTTACAGCTGCAACATCTCATAATGTACCTCACAATGAGTAGCGTATCACTGAGAAGAGTCCTGCTCAAGTCGTACTTACGATGGAGGTTCGGGTTGAATAACTAGTTCTTCCAATATTTCATCATTGGACTCGTGCTCGTAGATATGGTAAAAACAACGTCATCGTTACTGTCTTTACAGTGTACAATCACTGAGCTTTAGGAAGCCTCCAGAGCTGAAGTTCAGTTATGGCGATGGCCGTTTAGCTTCTGACGTGTGCTATATGTTGTCTTGGAATGGCAGATTAAATGTAGACAAAAGAATTGTAATGGTTTATTGTTTACAAATGATTCATGCAAAATACAGTCACATTTAAATGCATTCATTCACTCAACATGAGGTCTGACAGGGTATAAATCCATACATTTGTTTTTTAAGAATCACAAATTACCAGCCGCTCAATGCGTTAGCCAGTTCTGTTTCAAATCCAAATTGATGTTTGGAGATTTAGACCACGAGGTCAAAGTCGTCCCGCTGAAAAGAACAAACATGTAAGGTTATTATGGTAATGGGAGTTTGATTATGACATGCACAGTAATCGGTTTACCAATCAGAGCAGAAGTAGAGGAGGGTCTCGGAAAAGGAGGGACTGAATCATCTGACGAGTACTTTGAGAATCATTGAAAAAATGTGATGTGCATTTGAAAATTTGATGCATGTAAACCTGTTTTAGGAGACATCCAAAACAAATTCAGGAACCTTTAAAATAGCTTAATAGGGGCACTTTTACTAATGTTCACAGATGTAACTTTTGATCTTAAAAATGTTTTAAATGTGGAGATACTATGCTGTAGAAATATTGGTCGTAATTTATTTAAAATTAACAAATTTTAAACTGTTACCATTTTTTTGCCGTAAAACAATTGTGTGACTCTTTAAATTGCAATTGAATAAATGATTGTTCTAGTGTTGTCACGATACCAAATTTTTGACTTCGGATACCAGACTAAAATACCTCGATACCGATACTAAAATCGATCCCACTGTAAAAACAAACAAAAAACAGGTAATATGAATAATATGACAACAGAACTTATTATTCATTGTTTTATTTTTTAACTAAAAATTCACTTGGCCAGCATGTTCCTGCCCTGGTTTTTGACCATTCCCTTCTGTTATTGCTATAATAACTGCATGCCAGTGTGAAGATCTTTACAGAGATCATCATTATCAATCATGTTATCATTCACTAACCTTTCACTTCTCAACAGGTTGGGATGACCAAAATCTTATTTTATTATACGAGTAATTTGATATTTTTTAAATGTAATCTTATAATTATAATATAGATTTTTAATTGTATCTGTTTTTAAAAATAAGCACAAAAAAATGCTAATTACAAACAATTCAACAAAAACAGTGCTTTATTTTTCAGCTTCATTAGGTCTATTTAACAGTACCATGTCAAGAAAGAAATTAAATAATCAAATATAAAACTGCTTAGTCGTCACTCTTTAATTTAACTATACACTGATTCTTAATAAATATATTTTAGTTATTTAGCCAATCATGTGGTGGTTTTCTATTTTTCATTGTTTGCTTAACATTAATCACAGAATATTAGGTCTGGCTTACCTGCAATGATCTAATTACCTCAGCTGTATAGGCTACGCTCACTGAAGAAATATCCGACTGTGTTTACCTGAATACTCCCCAGACCATGCATTTTTACTTATGTTTGACCATTCAAACCCCAATAATAATCCGCGAAAGAACTGAATGGCGATCGCATATTTGTTGTCTGAAAGGCGTGTGCGCGCGCTTCAGGTCAGAGTCCGGTAGCGCGAGCTATATCGTGCAACACTAGATTGTTCCTGTCAATCCAATTAAAATTCCAATTCAACATCCTGTGGGATGTGTGGCCAATTTAATTCAGATTGACTCGTGAACCTGAAAGGGGGCCAACTCTGATAGATGATCATAGAGCTTGTGGTTGAATCTGGTTCATAAATCCATTTTGTTTTCCAGCTATGTCATTGAGAAAGGAGTGTGTTACTTGGCCTTCTGTGAAGCAGGATTCCCAAAGAAACTAGTGTATGGCTTTCTGGAGGAACTGGAGCGAGAATTCAATGATCAGTATGGGGCAAAGATCCTGTCAGTGTCACGGCCATACTTTTTTATCGAATTTGGTGAGAAACATCTTATTGATATAAGCGCAATTAGAATGTATAACTTAACTTCCTCAAGGTTATATATACTGTTCAAAAGTTAAGGTTTAGTTCACTTTAAAGTGAAAATTAGCCCATGATTTACTCATCCTCAACACATCCTAGGTGTATATTACTTTCTTCTTTCTGATAAACATAATCAGAGTTATATCAATAAATATCTTGATGTTTCCAAGCTTTATAATGGTAGTGAATGGGGCCTACATGTTTGAAGCTCAAAAAAGTGCATCCATCCATCATAAACATAATAAAAGGTTAATAAAAGGGCCTTTTGAAGCGACTAAATGGGGTTGTATGAGAAAAATATCCATATTTAACACACTATTAAGTAAAATATCTAGCTCCTGTTAGGGGTTGACAGTTTTGACCCATAGACCAGATATGTGAAATGAAGACCAGGAGTCAGGATGTTCAATCATCGGAGAGAATTTTACTGAAGAATAGTTTGCAGTTTCATCGGTAGAGTCAGCTTCAGAGTCTCTCAGGGCGGTGGCAAGACAGACTCTTCTCTACCTTACACAAAATTACCACACCAGTTATACCAATTTCAAGGGCATGATTTACATCATTACAAACACGTGGAATATTACTGATTGGCTTTAAGTCTAAACAATGTGTCACACGAGAATAGATAGGAGATGTTGTTGTTGTTGTTAATCAGGATGTATACATCAGACAATCCCAAGATTGGGGTAGTGCTGACTTCAGAGGAGTCCTAGAAAGACGCCAAGAGGTCTAGGGTGTGAGAAAAGCGGTCCCATCCAGTCGGAAGACCTGCACAGTACATGTAACACACACACACAAGACTCTAGGGCACATCTCTCCTCCAAGGTTAGTGCAGCAGTGAGCTTATCAACAGAACAGAGAACAGAATCTCCAGAAAGAAAAGTATGACTAATGTCATCTTCCTCATTCTATAAAGAAATATAAAGACAAAAATGTACTTCTATCAATGGGAAAAATCACAATTGGGAGACTCAAATCCTCCCACCCCTTCCTGTCCTGGGGTTACTAACAACAGGCAGGATTCACCTCTTGGAAGTTCTAACTTTCTCTCCAAGGCCCTGCTGGTCAGGACCCAGAGATACAGGTCTGGCTATCTCGGTCAGACTGTCTTTGTCAGACCGTCTCTGGAAAGCAAATTAGACACCATACAGCAGACATCATATTAAATAATAGTTAAATGTATTAATAATCACATAATTATTGATTGTCAATAATTATTCATTTTGAAAGGATAATAACTGATTATTTAATTCATGAGGTTATTAAAAATCATTCAAAAGGATAAGATGCATATGATGAAGAGGCAAGGGTGTCGGCCCACCCCCCTTCACTCCTGACAGGCCGCCTTCTGTATTCCACTTACGAAAAAAGACGCAACATAGTGGCCTAAGCGTTTTGAACTGCGAGAGGCGTTACACTTTCTTTGTAAGTTGAATAAGGAAGGTGGTCTGGTGGAAGCTAGATATTTTTCACTTTATAACGTTTTAAATATAGATATTTTTCTTGCTCAAATGCATCGATTCACTTCAGAAGACCTTTATTAACCCCCGGAGCCATGTGGATTACTTTTATAATGGATACATGCACTTTTTGAGCTTCTCTCAATGGACTGTCTCTGTCATTATAAAGCTTAGAATCATCAGGATGTTTATTAATATAATTCTAAAATGTGTTCGTCAGAAAGAAGAAAGTCATATACACCTTGGATAGCTTGAGCATGAGTAAATCATGGGACAATTTTAAAGTGAACTAATCCTTGCATGTAAGTCTAAGATTTTTTTAATTAAAAAAAATTAATAAATTACATTTTGTTTAGCAAGGATTCATTCAATTGATCAAATTTGACCATACATGCACATTTTACTAAATAAATGTGCCCACTAGATGGCTATTTTTTTATTTTACAAATGATACCCATTTATCTCCAGACACTTACATTCAGAAAACCAAAAGGTTATACATCGACGACAGAGCAAGAAGAAATTTGAGCAGTGTCAATTCAGAGTTACACGATGTCCATAGGATCATGGTCGCTAATATAGAGGAAGTGCTCCAGCGTGGAGAAGCCCTATCAGGTGAGTGAACACTTTTTGCATCCTGCTTCAGTCTCAAAATACTATTTGTATTTGTAAAATCATTATGTATTCTTTCCTGTCTTTCTGTAGCCTTGGAATCCAAAGCTAGTAACCTGTCCAGCCTGTCTAAGAAGTACCGCAATAATGCCAAATATCTCAACACACGCTCCACCTATGCTAAGGTGGCTGCCGGTGCTGTCATTTTCATTACGCTCATTGTTTATGTGCGTTACTCAACACGCACATAAACGTTTTATGTGCGTATACGTTTTATGTGCTGTGTATCTCAACACTTTCTCCACCTATGCTAAGGTGGCTGCCGGTGCTGTCATTTTCATCACGTTCATCGTTTATGTGCGTTTCTGGTGGCTGTGAATATACGTGACAAATTCAAGCAGAAATTCTCAGGACCTCGCTCTCAAAAATGGTTTGGATACCAAAGAGTCTCTTCTGGCCTTAAGGTTGTGTCTGTTTGAGACACTGAATGCAGCTTTTGTCAAGTTCATAATGATGTTGTCTTTTTACAGCTGTATCTTGTACCCAGTACCTTGCTTTATTTATAACCAGTGGAAGGTGTTAATGATGTACTTGTTGCCTTGTATGTCTTCAGTATGTTCATAACAGAGCTATGCAAAGTATATGTGGGTTTTATAGGTGTTCATATCACATCTGTACCTGGTGGTGAAACAATTATGCATCTTTGTTGGGACATTTTAAGTGCCCACTATGTCAAAAATGTTTTTAATTTAAGAGACATTTTTAAAATGTGAAGGTGGTTTTCTAGGAACACCAGAGTAAATGTAGACAAAAGAATTGTAATGGTTTATTGTTTACAAATGATTCATGCTAAATACAGTCACATTTAAATGCATTCATTCACTCAACATGAGGTCTGACAGGGTATAAATACATACATTTGTTTTTAAAGAATCACAAATTACCAGCCGCTCAATGCGTTAGCCAGTTCTGTTTCAAATCCAAATTGATGTTTGGAGATTTAGACCACGAGGTCAAAGTCGTCCCGCTGAAAAGAACAAACACAAAATTGTGATGTTAAATTAGCAATAAGTTCAAAAACTATTTTTTTGTTTAAACATTTCTTAACAGAGCAAAATCAGATTCTCCTGATGCTTATATGAAACACTTTAAACACACATTTAGAGTGTTTAGAGAACATGTCTAGCGTCATACCTTTAGCCCATACATGGAGGCATTGATTAAATATGAAAATATTTTCCTGAATTCATTTGATTAAGCTTTGTGTACAGTAGTGTTCAAATGTACAGAGTCCTTAGATTAAAAAGAGGAAATGAAGGCTAATGTTTTAACAAGAACACCTTAAATTGATCAAATGTACATTTAATAAGATTTCTATTTCAAATAAATGCTGTTCTTTTGAACTTTATATTCATTAAAGAATCCTGAAGTATCATTTGTCTGGTTATCACTATACCAAGCTCAATTTAAGATTGAACATTGGTCTGGAGAATCTGCTCTGTATTTTCTACTGCACAAGAGGAGTGATAAACGAGCATAAATTAAACGACTCTACGCAATCAAGTAGTCCTTCAACCAATCAGACCACCAGAGGCTTGATCAACGGGCATCGGGTTAAACGCGTGGAAAGCAGCACATCCCAAAGACTTTCAATTAATTCAATTGGAGAGGTACCAATCATAGACCATAAAAAAATAATTCATGTGTAAAAATTATTCTTCATGCTCCCTCCATTCTTTTACAATTTGAGCCTGATGAATCTTGACATAGACAGACCATGCGTCTTAATCAGCTCCCTAGTTCACTAGTCAGGGCACTGATCAGGACATAAATCAATGGGCTGACTCCCTGATCAGTGCCCTGACAACTGAAATAGGGAGCTGATTGAGATGCACCCATAGTCATCTTGGAATATGGCCAAGATCTTTCTACATGGTTGTTTAACAAAAAAAAAAACAAAAAAAAAAACAACAACAACACTTTTCATACGTCATCAATCAGGGTTAGAAGTATCCGAGGTTAGAAGAACTGAAAAAATAAAATAAAAAAATAAAGGTTAGAAGAACTGTTGCCAAACATAAACTACAATATTGATCCACTTAAGCGTTTGCCTTTTTAAATCCATCAATTAGGATATATAATACTAAAAATGCAAACATTATCAAACTACAACCTTTTATATATGTTTGTTTCCTTTTCTTGCTATTTTCTTAGTTAAAATTTCTAGGATCGGAACTTTTGGAATGCGAAAGCCGGGAAGAATTTGTGGTAACACATCATCTTACGGCCAAACTCATCTGAAGTTGAACTCTGCCCTTAGTGTAGTTGTGTCACTTAGTACAAATGTGTCACTTTATGCCAACAAGTCAAATAATCGATCACTTTAAATAGACTGAAGTTCAAGCTAGTGATAGGCAGAGCGAGGCTTCGTGAAGCACTGAAACAGTTTAAGCAAATGTACCGAAGCTTCGAAACAACCAAGGGGGTAATCTAGCGCTCGGAAAGCGTTCCACCCCTAGGGGCTGCCATTGCTAACCAAGCCATCACCTGCTGTTAGCATCCCATTGACTCCCATTCATTTTTGAGTCACTTTGACAGTGAATAACTTTACATCTGAGATGTTTAAAGACTCCATTTGTCCATTGTTTATTTCTAAAGAAACACGACAATGTATAAAAGGCCCCATTACCTTGTATCTTACACTATCGCCCCGCAGAAGCTGTTTTTGTAAAAATAGGCTAACGATTGCGTCATAACCAACGCGACCCTGTCGCACAGTTGAGAAATTACCGTATAGACCTGAGGAGACGCTCGCAGGCAATCTTTTACTGTCTATGAGGCAGTCGGGGGGACGTGGAGACATAAAGTCTGATAAAGTCAAGGGGGAAGAATGGGAAGAAGCCCATAGTGAGCCAAAAGCAACGGGAGAAAATATTTAAACAACGTGATTCAGATTTCGCTTTCCACAACTACTAGAAGACCTACAGCTGTCCGACAGGAGGCTCACGTCACATCTACGTCGTCAAGCTCAGTCTGAGCCTGCGCAGTTCGCTCAGCCATCAGGAAGTGAGTGCTCCTAGGTTGACTTCATTCTTTCGCCGTTGACGTCAATGGGAACGCTCCGTCCATTTCTTTTACTGTCTATGGAAACAACACCCGACACCCGTCTCCATGACGCCATCTATAGACACCTGCGTGTATTTATCTGAAATAACCTTTCTTTTACTGTCTATGGAAATAACCTTGACAGCGATCTACTACTGTATGTAAAAACAAAAAAAAAACAAAAAAAACAAAAAACAAGTTTTTAACATCTGTCTGACAACTACTTGGTTTTGTAATCTGTAGCCTTCTCATTGTAAATAACTTTAGTCTTTTGTTTTTTTGTCATGAAAAATTAAGATTAGCCTATTGAAAAAATAAAGCCACAATGTGTCACAATTATTTCCCCGTGAGTTTTGAAATGAACAGTTACTATATATTATAACTGTATGAGTAAGAGATAACAATGAAAAAAGATGTGACAGTTCACAGAACACTACAGTTAATAAAGAGCAAAAAATGCTCAGTTTACTTGAATATAGTTAAGGGATTTAAAAAAAAAAAACTATTTTTATTTTTAGAAATAATAATAATACTAATAATTATAATTATTTATTTTTTATTATTTTTATTATTATTATTATTATTTTAAAAATGACGTCAGACGTCTTGTTAATGTATGATGACTTTTATTTTGAAACAAAAGCTCTCTCTCGGCGCTTCCGGAAATGTCACTGTGTCTGTGAGCTTTTTGGATTTTACAATACTGTCATGTTGATCACCTCAGTAGGTGATATGGGTAGATAAAAATATATATATTTTGTATTTATTCGCACGTTGAAGCCAACAATGTAACGACATGTATGCATGAAAGAGATTCACTGTAGGAACTTGAGTAATTCCTGCTCAACCATCCGTTTAACTTCAACCTCAACAGTATTTTTTTTATTTATTTTTTTTATTAGCTTTTTTTCATATATATGTAGGCTTTATATAAGATCAAAGTAAGTATGCTGAAGGCTGTCATTCTTATAGGAGGTCCTCAAAAAGGTGAGTTAATGTCCCTCACACTCGTATCATTGAATATTGACTGAATGGCATAACTAGCCTACTATAAATATGTCCTACAAAGGACGTATGGACACTTCACCTGATAAATGTGTATATTTATGTCTAATAGTATAAATGATTATTGAATATATGGATGTCTTATTGTTCTTACAGTACTGTATGTCTATAATAGTATCCATTGATATAGGACTCGTTCTAAAATTGGGGATTCACAGCAACAAAAAAACTACCAACACAGTGTGCTTTCTCAATGGAAGGACTATTGGATTAGGTTATATTTCCTCAGTGTATTATAACTGGTGGTTGCTAACGTTAAGCTTAATCATACCTAATTTTGATATTATAAAGGAAATGATATATTCCCTGGTTTATTTGTCAACTATGTTACAGACAAACTGGATGGCACTACATCGCTTTTGTGCAGCTATCCATATAATATTTATTCATTACAGTCACTAAATACAGGGCTTTTTTATTATTATTAGGAAACTGCCTTAAAGATATTTTTGTTGTTAATTTTAAGAGAAGTTATGAAAACTCTAACCTTTGTGATATAAAATGTACCCTGAAATAATATGAGCAGCATTATAGTACACACACACACACACACACACACACACACACACACACACACACACACACACACACACACACAACAATCCATGGTAAACTATTTATAAAAAAGAAAAAAACCTGAACGTTTTAGATTTTAGAAATAACATCAAATAGACAATATGTAAGATTTTTGGATTAAAATATCCCCAAACCACTAATGTAGTATCTTTTATTGACATATATCAAAAATGTTTCCAAGAATGTTTAAATCCAGAGAAATAAGCAATTTTAACTTGAACACCGACTGTTATCCTACGTTGCCTATTAATTACATCTTATTTTTTTACCCTAGATTTTCGTTAGTGTTAAGGTTATTGATAAGTTTTTATTTTGTAGAAACTGTTAGGGGACAATAGTTTAGGACCCAAGACCAGTTGTGAAGAATGAAGACCTAGAGTCAGGAGTGCAATTAATTAGAGATAAATTTAGTCAGCTTCAAGTCTCACAAGGAGATTGTAGGCTGAGCTCCCTCTATACCAGTTTTTTCATACAGTTTCTCAACAGTTATACACTTTTCAAGGTCTGGTTACGCCATTACTCCTCCAGGTTGAATGATTCTGATTAACTTAGAGAAAATAGACAGTCATAGTAAATTTTCACATATTGTCAGTTAATCAGATGCACGTCTCCATAGATCACTTGTTGATGATTTCACCCCGGTATTAGGCACGTAGTGACCTTCAAGTCCTGTAGCAGGCAACAACTTGCCCAGAAAACAAGTCCACCCATCTACTACGATGCCCATACTCTACCTCTAATACTGAGCTGTAACACTGAATACTACGCACATAAACAGATACACAGTTTCTTCAAGGTTGAAGTGTCAACTGAAAACAACCTAGTTCTCCAAAACATACAGATAACATGTTCTTTTTCTCAGAGAGAAGTACAGGCAATATTTATATTTATTCTTTAGTGTTTCAGTAAAAGGATATAATATAAAATTAACATAAATAAAAGCATATCAAAAGCAGTCAAAAGGAATGAAACCAAACGTTCAAGAGAACATTCAAACTGGAAGAACTCATTTCTTCTTCTTCTTCTTCTTCTTCTTCTTCTTCTTCTTCTTCTTCTTCTTCTTCTTCTTCTTCTTCTTCCTCTTCTTCATCTTCATCTTCATCTTCATCTTCTTCTTCTTCTTCTTCTTCTTCTTCTTCTTCTTCTTCTTTTTCTTCTTCTTTCGGCTGTTCCCTTCAGGGGTCACCACAGCGAATCATCTGCCTCCATTTAGTCCTATCCTCTGTATCCTCTTCTCTCCGACTGACTACCTTCATGTCCTCCTTCACTACATCCATAAACCTCCTCTTTGGTCTTCCGCTTGACCTCCTGCATGGCAGCTCTAACCTCAGCATCCTTTTACCAATATATTCACTCTCCCTCCTCTGAACATGTCCAAACCATCTCAACCTGGACTCTCTAACTTTGTCTCCAAAACATCTCACATGTGCTGTCCCTCTAATGTTCTCATTCCTGATCCTATCCATCCTTGTCACTTCCAAAGAGAACTTCAACATCTTTAGCTCTGCTACCTCTAGCTCTTCCTCCTGTCTTTTCCTCAGTGCAACTGTCCAAACCATAAAACATTGCTGGTCTCACTACTGTCCTGTACACCTTTCCTTTCATTCTTGTTGGTACTCTTTAATCACACAACAGACCTGGCACTTTTCTCCACCTATTCCAACCTGCCTGCACACGCTTCTTCACCTCTTTTCCACACTCCCCATTGCTCTACACTGTTGACCCTGAGTACTTAAAATCCTACACCTTCTTTACCTCTTCTCCCTGTAACATCACTGTTCCACTTGGTTCCCTCCCATTCACACACATGTATTCTGTCTTGCTGCGACTAACCTTCATTCCTCATCTCTCCAGAGCAAACCTCCACCTGTCTAGACTTTCCTCCTCCACCTACTCCCTGCTCTCACTACAGATCACAATGTCATCTGCAAACATCATAGTCCATGGAAATTCCTGTCTGACCTCATGTCAGCCTGTCCATCTCCACTGCAAACAAGAAGGGGCTCAGAGCCGATCCTTGATTCAGTCCCACCTTCAGCGTGAAGTCTCACCTACGGCACACCTGACTGTCCTGCTGCTCTCATACATATCCTGGACCACTCATAACATACTTCTCTGCCACTCCAGACCTCCTCATATAATACCACAGCTCCTCTCTTGGCACTCTGTCATATGCTTTCTCTAAATCTACAAAGACACAATGCAGCTCTTTCTGACCCTCTCTGTAGTTCTCCATTAACATTCTCAAATCAAATAATGCATCCATAGAGCTCTTTCTTGGCATGAAACCATACTGCTGCTCACAAATGTCCTTAGCCTTGCTTCCACTACTCTTTCCAACAAATTTATTGTATGGCTCATCAGCTTAATACCTCTGTAGTTTCCACAACTCTGCACATCTCCCTTGCTCTTTAAAATCGGCAACAAAACACTTCTCCATTCCTCAGGCATCCTCTCACTATCCAAAAACTTGTTGAACAACCTTGTTAAAAACTCTACTGCCATCTCTCCTAGACACTTCCATACCTCCACTGGTATGTCATCAGGACCAGTTGACCAAGCCTTTCTTCTCTTCATCCTCTTCAAAGCTCTCCTAACTTCACCCTTGCTAATACTTTCTACTTCCTGGTCAACAATATTTGCCTCTACAACTCTTCTCTCCCTGTCATTTTCCTTATTCATCAGTTCCTCAAAGTACTTCTTCCATCTTTCCCTCACCCTCCTGTCACCTGTGAAAACATTTCCATCTCTATCTTTAATTACTCTAACCTGCTGCACATCCTCGCCAACCAATACACATCCTTCTCACCTTCCTTACTATCTAACATTGCATACATGTCCTCATACGCTTTCTGTTTGGCCTTTGCCACCTCTATGTTAACCTCGCGCTGCATCACCCTATATTCTTGTCTACTTTCCTCCGTCCTCTCACTGTCCCACTTCTTCCTAGCTAACCTCTTCCTCTTGATACCCTCCTGGACTTCCTCATTCCACCACCAAGTCTCCTTGTCTTCTTTCCTCCTTCCAGATGACACACCTAGCACCTTTCTACCTGTCTCCCTGATCGCTTTGGCTGTAGTAGTCCAGTCATCTGGAAGCCCTTCTTGACCACCTAAAGCTTGTCTCAACTCCTCCCTGAAAACCACACAGCACTCTTTCTTTTCCGACTTCCAGCACTTTGTCTTCTGCTCTGCCTTTACTCTCTTAATCTTCCTCAACACCAGAGTCATCTTACACACCACCATCCTATGCTGTCTAGCTACACTCTCACCTACCACTACTTTACAATCGCTAATTTCCATCAGATTACAGCGTCGTCGATTCAGAACTCATTTAAATCATCTTAATATGTAGGAGGATAGATCTTGATTAAGGCTTTGATTATAAATGTAATTAAGGTTTTACCATGCCTGATATTGATTTAGCTTACTGCAGTGTGCAACAAGTGTCTCCTAGTAGCCGCTGAGCGAACACACAGATTTGCATTATATCATAACTTTCAGCACACTCAAATAATGTATCTAATATGATAAATCAGCACCACATTAGCCCATATACGCATGAAAGCTCCGTAAAATTCAGTTGTCATCCAGCTACGCCTTTGCTTTAAATAAGTGACCTCTAGCGGTGAAAAATTACATATTGTTGCTTTAACATAGATAATGTTGACATTGAAAAAACGATTTAATGGACATCAAGGCAATTTCAATCAAACTGAAACGCATTGTACACACAAACTATTTGACTGAGATTATGCGTTCCCTTAATGCACAATTAAAATATAACTGTCGTAAATGGACATGGTTCAAAATGGTTCATAGATATAGACTGTATGCTATTAGAGTATATGATTTAGTAATTTCCTGCTGTTCATACAGGGACCCGGTTTCGCCCGCTGTCTTTTGAGGTGCCCAAACCGCTGTTTCCAGTGGCTGGGGTGCCAATGCTGCAGCATCACATTGAGGCGTGTTCTAAGGTATATATGCTCCGTTCATTTAATGATAAATAGATGCTTTTATTAAGTCTTATTATGCACTTGTATAATATCTAATATATTGTTTTACCTTTTCCCCCCAAAGCTTCCAAATATGAAGGAGATCTTACTCATTGGCTTTTATCAGCCCAATGAAGAACTTAACAGATTTTTGTCATGCGCCCAACAAGATTTCAAAATATCAATAAGGTAAGTTACTGTATAATTTTTGTATTATATTACATTCATATTTATTGTTTGAAAATCGGAAAAGCTCCTTTAATCTTTCATTTATATTGTCCTAAATCTTCCTCAGATACCTTCAGGAATATGCTGCTCTGGGCACTGGAGGAGGAATCTACCATTTCAGAGATCAGATCCTGTCTGGTGGTCCAGAGGCATTTTTTGTCTTGAATGCTGACGTGTGCTCAGAGTTTCCTCTGCCAGAGATGCTTGACTTCCAGAAGGAGCATGGAGACGCTTACAGTTTTATCATCCTCGGCACCACTGTTAGAAGTTCTTGTGTCTTTTATTTGTGTATCAAACCATTCACGTTTTATAATGCAAACGTTTCCTGGGCTCAAGCCAGGCCACTTATAAAGCAGGATTCTCACTTGAGTATTAGCTTGTTTTAAACTTAAGATGAGCTTGGCTATGAATCCATGATGTTTTGTTATGTTGTGGTGGTGCCTGAGAATCAACTGAATAAATTTCAATCTGATTGTTTTAGGCCAACAGAAAACAGTCCCTGAACTACGGCTGCATTGTTGAGAATGAACAAACTGACGAGGTAGTTATATTTTCATTGTGGAAGGATAAATGCGATATTGGGGAAACATTTCTCTTCAGTTAAGATTTAAATGATAATGAATAAACCACGATTTTTCTTTAAAGCAATAACAAATAAGATCATAATTGTCTCATCATATCCCCCAGGTCTTGCATTATGTAGAGAAGCCCAGCACATTTGTGAGTGACATAATCAACTGTGGAATATACCTGTTCACTCCGGAAATATTCCAGCACATTGGAGAGGTTTTCCAGAAGAACCAACAGGACATGCTGTTGTGAGTGGGACAAATCCTGTAGGGTTCTTGAGTGGAAATGCATGCATACCTAATCCATTTCTTTTCCTTGGTTCTCTTCATTTGTCTTTCCCCCTCCAATTTCTTCATGTCTGCCATCATTCTGTTTCCTGTTCCATCATCAGATATTCGTATGAGGGGTAAGTTTGAACAAGGGCTGAAGCTCTGGATTGGTTATTATGTAGACTGATAGGAGCAAGTGTGATGTAGGTTTTGTAGTGAGCGCACCTGCTTGTATGGTCTGTGAACTGTATTCATGTTGGCATGTTGTGGTGTGATGATAACAACAGCACACATTTTCATACCATCATACCATTATGAATAGGTTGTTTTTCAGGTTTAATCCACTTAATTCCTTTTAAAAAAAGTTTGTTTAAAGTCATTATTTCATCCAAATGTAATTTTCTTTCCCTCTAAAACTGCTTTTCTTTTTCTGTTGACTTAAAGCTACACTATGTAACTTTTCCGTCTGCTAGAGGGTGCCTATTCAAAACAAAGACGTAGTTTGATTGCGCCAAGTTTGAGCACAAATTCTTGGGAAATGTGGTTTTCACTTCACAGCCGGTGGAAAGGAATTGGGATAGGATTTGGGCAGAAATCATGTTCATGGATGCGATTATTTACGTTACTCTAGCATGAGCAGGACTGAGTGTTGAGGGAGCTGAGCAATGCCTCTGGAGCAATTTTTACGCAAACACACAGCTTGCGAGCAAAAGGACTTTTATTATGATGGGACACAAACGCCAGCGCCATTTCCGCCGCTTTTCTTGTTATGAGTATGAGGTAACACAGCTCTGTTTATCATGTTAGATACATTTAAGTGTGTTTAAAATGATGTTATGACGTTACTCTGTGCGTTCGTTCAGCAGCTGCTGTGACACTTGTTCACACTGCTAAGAGTAAAGCGTTTCTACCAAATAAGACCGGAAACCGATGGTAACGCAGATATGACACAACTGACAGGTGATTTTCTTAGCTGTCCCGGCTCCTTGGTTAAAATAGCATTTTTTTCACAATTTACAAATAGTTGGAAACATTTGGGATATTGTAAGAACTCAACTGAACAAAATATATAACACTGGCCTGGTGGTTTTTGGATATTTTACTGCAAAAATACTACATAGTGCACCTTTAAACAATGTTTGGTGGATGGGAATAATACAATTAACCAATGATATTATAGACTATCAATCAATATCCAATCAAATCCTGATGGTTAAAACCAAGTCCTAAACTACATTACCCACTTTATCAGCAGCCTTGGTTCTGGATCAATTTTTTTCCCATAGGGATTTAAAAAAAAGCTAGGGTAGGCAATTTCAGAGAGTTTTTCAGAGTACCTATAAATAATGAACCTAAGCAACTTAAAGGGATTGTTCTCTCAAAAATTATCCCGTAATTTACTCAAGCCATTCTAGGTGTATATACCATTCTTTTAACGAATACAATCAGTTATATTAAAAAATATCCTGGCTAATCCAAGCATTAAGATTACAATAAATGGCTGCCCAACATTTTTCTAAAATAAAAAATGAATAAAAACGTAACGGTACATTATGTAAGGTCTTTATACACCACTGCTTGTATGAGAAGAAAATTCAAGCATTTTAGAAACGTGTTAATTGACTGCATTTTGTGCGAAAACGACATGAATTGTGTTAATGGTATGGTCACAACAGACCGATGTTGTGCTAATTGTGTTTAGAGTTTTGAAAAAGGGACAGATTGGACAAAAGTATTTTAACAAATAAAAAAATAAAAACCTGTAACAGCTTTAATGAGAGACAGAACTCTCATTAAAAAGCATTGCTATATATATATATATATATATATATATATATATATATAGATATAGATATAGTTATAGATATATATAGATATATAGAAACAACATATTTTAAGTTTATTGTAAAATATGCATAGATAGATAGATCTCTTTCTCTCTCTCTCTCTCTCTCTCTCTCTCTCTCTCTCTCTCTCTCTCTCTCTTTTTTTCTCTCTCAATGGGGGGGATTTCTCTGCAGTCACAAGTAGCTTTTTTTTTTTTTTTTTTTACTTTGAATTCTGCTGCAAAAGTTGATTTTCTTAAAAATAAGTTGAAATAATGTGGGCTGATGGCTTCAATAAAAACATACCATTACCAATGTAGCCCACAGAAGGTATGTCTTTTAAAGGTTCATAATTTGTAGTTAAAAAAATCAATTCCCCTTTGGAGAAAATAAATGTGATTTATATTTCCAGAACCAGACTGTTGCACTCTACTAAATATTCTGAATTACTCACAAATGTGACACGTTGTGAGAGTTGAATACACTGCAGATGCAATTTCGTGTTGGTTTTAACACCCTGCACATTCAGGATTTACCTTTAATTTTCATGAATGTATGAATGAATTAATTAAATGAATTAATTCACTCACTCACTCACTCACTCACTCACTTACTCACTCACTCACTCATGTTCAAATGATACTTCCTAATTATGTGTTTGTCCATCATAGTGTCATTTTATGTCGTCCTTTGTCCTGGATATTAGAAAAGTCTCCAGACATCACCAGAGGGTTGAAAGTAAGACTTTAATTTGGTACTTGTGTGCTTTTCTCAGAGAAGAGCAGTCCAACGGCTGGCATCGAGCAGAGGTGATCCGTCTGGAGCAGGACATCTTCACCGCGTTGGCAGGACTGGGAAAGCTGTATGTGTACAAAACAAACCGCTTCTGGAGCCAGATCAAATCTGCAGGGTTAGTTCTTGACATGTGCTGTATCAGTAGACGTAGGCACGGATTATGTCCACATTTCATAATAATGTTTGTATTATTATAGTTGATCTTTTGCCCTTCCCTCTGTCAGATCTGCAATCTATGCAAGCCGCTTGTATCTTAACCAGTATCACAAGACACATCCAGAGAGGTTAGCTACTAATACAGATGGAGGGCCGAAGACCAGAGGTAAATACTTAATTGAAATAAGACATTATGTCTGAAAAAGCTCTTCATGCAGTCCTTCTAATGCATTTTTTTAAATTATTTTTTTATTTTAGGAAATGTTTATATACATCCAACTGCCAACATTGATCCAACTGCTGTAGTAAGTGTTTCTCTTTTATAGTTAAATTGATATTTAGAGTTTCCCAACACAATGCATTGGTATGTATTATACATTTACAATGGGACATTGCATTATGTGTAAAATGCTATGTTCAGCAGGAAAAGTGCAGAATATCAGCAGTAAGTATTTGATTTGATCTTATGTTTGTTTGTTTATAATATTTACTAGTGCTGTCAATCGATTAAAACATAAATCAGGTGTTTTTCTGTAGTTTATCAGGGTTGAAAACATTGGAGTTTTTAATATTTTTATATTGTAATAATTTCACAGTTACTCTCCGATTTAATGTAGAAACAACTTAAAGAAAGTAAATATTAAATATTTGTTGTAATTTCATCATTTTATGAATAAAGGCCAGTATCACTGATTCAAATTCTGATGTCTCTATGAAATAGATTTTTTAAAACATTAATTATATACATTTAACATTACCGTGTAATTGAAAGCTATCAATTTCAACATTATGCTTTAAAAACCTTTTTCATTTAAGTGAACTGAAAACAATCTTCGTGTAAACCCATTATAGTAAATGTCATATGTACCTGTGCCCTTACTACTTGACAGTAGGAAGTATACAGAAACTGAATAAAGTTATCATTTAAATATAGATTAATCCTTATCAAAGCTAAAATATTCTGTTACTTTTGTTCATTGATTCATATTAATGACAGACATCACAGCAACTGTTTTGTTAGGCTGCTGAGACTTTAAGATCTGTTGCTGCCAAACCTGATAATGATGCCCCCCCCCCCCCCCCCCAACTCTTTAAGTTCATTCAAGACATTATTTAACTAATTTAAGACTGCTCTTTAGGCCAATTCACACCGCACAGACAAACAGGAACAAACATGTTTGTTGGTGATCAGCCCTGTCGGCGTCTGTTGCCTGTGCAGATTGTTGTGTGTAAAATATTTTGGACAGTTGACTTGTTTTATTATCTGTGTTATAAATGAACTGTAATTCATTTTATATTGGTATTTAGTTAGGTCCAAACGTGTCCATAGGAACAGGAGTAACGATCGGCGCAGGAGTTCGCGTGAGGGAGTCCATCATCCTCCATGGTGCTACTTTACAGGTGAGTTCATGCCACTTTCACTCTGTATTGCTTTATATGGCTATTAAAACCAATGACACATAATGACACAATATAAAGTGTATATATACTGACTGTATTTACTGTAGGATCACAGCTGCGTGTTGAACAGTATTGTGGGCTGGGGCAGCACCATTGGGAAATGGGCCAGAGTAGAAGGGACCCCTAGTGACCCAAATCCTAATGACCCGTACGCCAAAATTGACAGCGAGACACTCTTCAGAGATGGAAAACTAACACCCTCAATTACAATTCTAGGTAATTTTATAGGACACCATCGTGAATATATGATATATTAGAGAGCGATTCATCTAAAGGCTGCTTCTCCCTTTGTCTCATCAGGCTGTAATGTAAATATCCCATCTGAGGTCATCATACTCAACTCCATCGTCCTGCCACATAAAGACCTCAACAGAAGCTTCAAAAACCAGATCATACTGTAGTTTCAGTTTCATCCAAGGCTTTTGCATACAAATAAAACAGATCTTTGAAACGAAGCATTAATAATGGATGAGCCATCTGAAGATTCATTGGTATTTATGTAACATGTATTGTGCTCAAGGATTTACCACCTGTTATCACGTCAAAGCTGGATAAAACAAATGCTATAATTGTTCTATAGAAAAATCTTCGTTGTCAAACTGTTTCTGAAAAGACTTGAAATGTATTTTATTTACAGCTTGTTGGCTCTTGTGTCAGTGAAATGCCAAAGAAAGGTGCAAAAAGTGGTTTATTTGTGCACTTTACAATTTCGTTCCAGCATTTAACATGTCATGTAGAACAAAATTCTTTTTTTAATGATAAATGGTAAAATCTTGTAATTGGATACCAGTCGTGTTGGTAATTGTTTTGAATAATTGATGTTTCTGTGCGTGCAGTGCAAGAGTCGGACGTCTGCAATAAATTATATTTTGATTAAGTCACATAAGGTAATAAAGTACATTACTGCTGCCCTTGTACAAAATCACAATGTCTGTATTTATGGTTAGAGAGCTACAAGGCCATCAATTATTTTTCTTAACCTTGAAAGGCGAAGACAATTTATTCCATTACATTAATATAAATAAAATACCCCCAAACATTTTTGCAGTTTGGCAAGAGTTAAAATCTCTCACAGCTTTTATATTAATTTATTATACTGGCTGACTTCTGAGGGCACTAGTGAAGATGTTGCCATCCACGTGTGACATACAAAATACATAAAGACAACATAAATTCATCTAGTTTATTTCAAATCAATATGCATTTCACCGTGTTTATGCAACCTTTAGACATTCTCCAGGACATTTCCTTTATACATAATTATTACAAAAACACGTAAACCCTCTACAAAAAACACAACTAGTGTAATCTCCTGATTTAAGATTTTTTTTCTTTTTGGACAAGACTTATTGTACATTCATAAGAAAAGTTAGTTTCCAAGATAGGATATACAGTGCTAAAGTGTTTCATTTTTTATGTGGCAGGAGAGAAAAAAAACACTTCAAGCCACTGAAGCAATGTGCCTCTGTGCAACTATCTGGCACACAAAATACACATTTATACACACACATAAATCATTTGGGGGATGTGAAGAATTTCTTTTTTCCTGGTTCATTTTTTGGTTTGCTTCTAAAAAGGAGAGAAAGGTTATGAAAATGCAATATTAAGCTCAAGACCAAAACAATAAGAGTTGCATGAGAAATACTAGCTTACGGGTTATTGAAAGTGCCACCAAAGTGCTTGATCCGACCCTTGATTGAGCCGCCAGATGTGCTTTTAGAATACTTGCTCAACTCAGGAGAGGTCAGGGGTTTGAATATCTGATCTAAAAGACACATTCAAGAACAAAGTTAATGATTCAAACTACATCTTAAAAATACAATTGGATAAGATCACTAGAACAAATTAAATAGCATGAAATATGCAATAAGTGAGCAATTTGGTGGACACATGGTAGGCACTGATGCCTGTACCTCGGCTAGTGCTTGGGCAGATATTGCCGATGTTGGAATCGACCACAGGAGGGACAATCTTCTTCTCAGCTAGAAGGCCTTCCCAGAAATCTGAGGGGAATGACAGTAACCGAGCCACTACCTGTTGCAAAGAAGGTTTATTTCATGAAATATAAGGCAAGGAATTTATCACATCCCAATTTTCTTGCAACTCACTTTGGGTTGTGTGTTTGTGTCTCTCATAATGGTCATGGGAGAAGGTTCTAGCATCCCATGACCAATGAGAGTGGGGCCAAACACTCTGGACAAGTTATTCTGATCCATCTGACACAATGGACTCTGCGTTACCCTGAGAAACAAAATGAATGCGGTTGCAAAACACGCATGCTTCAAAACAAGCATATGAAGGAAGAGTTAAAGAAATGTCTAAATTAAAGCATTTTACCTCTGCAGATGCAGCATTAGGAAGGCCAGGGTGTCTCTGTTAGGCTGCGGCAGCTCTTTGATATTCTTTATTATTGTTTCTATGCTCTTGTCTTCATCAGCCATCTCTGTGAGTGAAAAAAATTACTGTTTTGTTGAGACAGTCACAGTATCAGATTCAATTACGCTTCCTTGCCAGAGCAATACATCAGATATTAAAGGTGAATTAATCACTTTATCAACTTTTCTGACTTTAAGGATATCAGCTTTCATGGAGCAGGAACAAACACCTGTAGCAGTGATGCATTATAAAGGACTTTCTCTCATTTACATGCCACAGCCATTCCTGGGCAAGGATATTAGACAATATGACTCTCCCCATGACATCCAATCCAATTTATAATTTAAAAGGGAGGTACTTTACCCTGGAGTCATCCTGAATCTATAAGGGCTAGGAAAAAAAAAAACTCCATAATAATAGCAGAAGCACCCTGACTGCTCCTAAATCTGCCACTTACTCTCCATTCAGCAGCGGCGACTGAAATTAAAACGCTGAGAAAGACAAGCGCTGGTTTGGGAGATAACGTTCGACATTGATTGTTTCCGAGTCATCAGGGACTTGTCAACTATATCACAAGTAATGGGAAATAACCATCCGCCCTAAATGAATGAGGGTAGCATATGTCCTCATGCCTCCGGCATACACAAGTGCCAGACGCTTTTTATAGAATCCACCCTCTGCAAAATTGCAACTATTTTGTATAATCTAGTCAGACTGCTCAAAGAATACCAAATTTTGAAAGTCAAATTGAGACTATTAAATGTCAGGACAAGATGGGCCTACTGACAGACTCAATGATGGCTGAGGGGGAAAAAAGTTTTAGGGGGTAAGGTCAAGACGTTCTGGACAGACAGCTTTCGAAAACCAATTGAATGACTCTATCCCGCAAATGTCAGGTTTTTTTCTGCACTGAAAACATTTCACCCAGTGTTGTAGTCGAGACCTGTTCATTCCAGTTTGGGTTGAGACCCGAGTAGGATGAGTCATTCAAGATTGAGTCCAAACTAATATTTGATCTTGGACTCGAATTCATGGACTACAATACTGGTTTCTCCTGCCAATGATGCAACTGGTTAGACCAGCTGAATGGTTGATGAATGGAGAAAAAAAAAAACTCCCGGAACAATCTGTTTAAGGGAAGAAAGAAAATTGCATGGTTTGCAAGGACCAAAGCCCTGAATGCCTGCTGTAAAAACTACTGTAAAGGTGATGATACATGGAGCAACATTTGAGGGATGTTGTTTAGGCATTTATTTTTATTTTTTTACCATTTTCAACCCCAAAAATTCTGCATTCATCACATTTTCTACAAAAATGAATCGGCACAACTGTTTTCTGAGAACATGAAAAACGGGAAGAAGAGGAAGAAAAGGAGAATTCAGCTGTCATCAGAGGAATAAATTACATTTTAAAATATATTAAAATAGAAAACAATTATTTTAAATTGTAATAATACTTCACAGTATAACTGTTTTTACTGTATTTTTTAATCAAATAAATGCCTTAATGAGCAGAATAAACTTCTTTCAAAAACATAAAAAAAATCCCCAAACTTTTGTAAAGTATTCACAGCGCTTCACATTTTCCACATTTTGTTATTACAGCCTTATTCCATTTCCCCCCTTTTAATTCTACAAACAATACCTCATAATGACAATGTGAAAGAAGTTAGTTTAAAATTACAAATGGAAAAAAAAGCCTTTGCTCGATACTTTGTTGAAGCACTTTTGGCACCAATTACAGCCTCAAGTCTTATTGAGTATGATGCTACAAGCTTGGCGCACCTATGTTTGTGCAGTTTCTCCTTTGCAGGACCTCTCATGCTCCATCAGGTTGGATGGGGAGTGTCTGAGCGCAACCATTTTTAGATCTCTCCAGAGATGTTCAATCGTGAAACAGAGTTGTCCCGGAGTTGTCCTGTTGGAAGATGAACCTTTGCCCCAGTCTGAGGTCCAGAGCTCTCCGGAGTAGGTTTTCATCAAGGATGTCTCTGTACATTGCTGAATTCATCTTTCCCTGGATCCTAACCTGTCTACCTGTCCCTGCTGCTGAAAAAAACGTCCCCACAGCATGATGCTACCACCACCATGCTTTACTATAGGGATGGTATTGGCCAGGTGTTGAGCGGTGCCTGGTTTCCTCCAGACATAACGCTTGCTATTTAGCCAAAAAGTTCAATCTTTGTTTCATCAGACCAACAAACTCATCAAACTCCGGGCAGCATTTTACTGAGGAGTGACTTCCGTCTGGCCACTCTACCATTTAGACCTGTTTGATGGTGTGCTGCAGAGATGTTATTCTTCTGAAAGGTTCTCCACTCTCCACAGAGAAATACTGGAGCTCTGTCAGAGTGACCATGGGGTTCCTGGTCACCTCCCTGAATAAGGCCCTTCTCCCCCCGATCGCTCAGTTTGGCCGGACGACCAGCTCTAGCAAGAGTCCTGGTGGTTCCAAACTGCTTTTGGATTTTGGAGGCCACTGTGTAATTTTTCTGTACCCTTCCTAGATCTGTGCCTCAAAACAATCCTGTCTTCGAAGGCTACAGACAATTCCTTGGACTTCAGGATGCACCTGAGCTCAATTTTGAGGCTGTGAATACTTATATACATGTGCTTTTTAATAAATTTGAAAAGATTTCAAACTAACTTTTTTTACACTGTCATTATGGGCTATTTTTTGTATAATCAAGAAAAAGAAGAATTTAATCCAATTTGGAATAAGGCTGTAACATAAAATGTGGAAAATGTGAAGCGCTGTTAATACTTTCGTCATGCACTATTTAAAATTAATATGAAATCCTACTCTATTATATTATTATTAAGAAAACATACCAGAAGCTTCCATAAATGTTTTGTGAAGCTTAAATGTTATGAGAGGCTCCTTGAGTTTCCTCAGGAAGTCTTTGAGGAGTCCACAGACAGCATGAACCTCTTCTACTTTGTGGAGCATCAGCGGGCCTTTCCCACACATGTATTTCTCCCTCAGTTCCTTCACCAGTCGCTCTCCTCCTGGCACTCTGTAAATACCCTTCTACATACCCCAGTCAGCCAGAAAATATGAGTGAGATTTCATACATCAACTGTATACACTGTAACTGGATGTTGTAATGTACTGCAATATGATAGAAAATATTTGTTTCTCATATCTAAATTAAGCTTAATTATACAGCGCTGCATTTCGAGACCTGTAATTATATTTTCAGCTTGACAAACTATCCCCGTGTTGGTGTATTATTTAGAAAAAAAAAACACCTCTTCAAGTCCTCTTCTCTCAATTTCATGAACACACTGAACAATCAAAGAGGGAATCCGTGGACGTGTGGAGGGGGCAAAGCTCTCTAACGTCCCCTATAAAGGGGAACAAAACAGAACTTTGTAACATGTCATCTTTACATTAGGATGTGTATGTAGTACACTACTACAGTAAGAAAGGTGAATACCTCACTGGGCTGAGCTGAACCATGAGCATTCGGGTTGCACTTCTCCAGACACAGTTGTTTGCACTCAGGATGGCTCACCACTCGACAGTCTCTGCATTTTACGGCCATCTTCCCAAAGCGAATCCTCTTCCCACATGGTATGCACGTCTCTGGACGAATCACCTAGAAGAAAAAAAAGGCAGCTTCAGGGGTCGTCTGCAACATGCACAGTGCAATCAAATACAGACCCCGTTTACACCTGGTATTTCTTTCTTTACTTTTTATGTTTATTTTATTTTAAACAATTCCAAGGTCAATTTAAAGAAAGGAAAAAAAACAAGGAGATGTGTTGTAGGCCCACAGACTGTTGAAGTAAAACTGGGGCTGTAAGGGGTGTTAAAAATTTAACACAGCATGTTTGACATACTTTCCTTATATTGCACTTTATTGCTTTATTTTTGCAATTCATTATATACTGGAATAATAGCCCATAGATTATAATTTATGATATTTGATATAATAAAGTAATGATGTTCATATAATAATATAAAATTGAATATGTTTTTACATGAAGTTGATATTACATGAAGTATTATGTGATAAATGATATATAATAGCAAGGACCAAGTGAATGGTGATAAAGTGAGACTTTAATAATATAATATAATATAATATAATATAATATAATATAATATAATATAATATAATATAATATAATATAATATAATATAATATAATTAATATAATTAATGCTGTCAAATCAATTAATCACATTTAACATAAATGTTTTTCTTTAGATAATAAATGGGTGTGAGTTTTTATGTTTAATGCGATTAATCATTTTGACCGCACATAATTAATGTAATATAATATATAATTAGTGCTGTCAAATCAATTAATCCAATTTAACAAATGTTTTTCTTTAGATAATACAGGCCTGTATTTGCGTGTGTTTTAGGGTCAATGTGATTAATCGTTTTGAAAGCACATCATTATTATAATATAATAAAATAAAATAAAATAAAATATAATGATTTTATATGGACTTTCACAGACTGTGATGATGCGTTTCTAGTTAATAACATCGTAAATCTCAATTTGGTCACACTTTAGTTTAGGGTCATATTCTCCCTATTAACTATTAACTTTGACTCCTAATTACTGCTTATTAATAGTTAGTAAGGTAACTGTAAAGTTGTTGGGTAGGATTAAGGGATGCAGATTAAGGCATTAATGTGTGCTTTAGGAGTACCAATAAATAGCCAATATACTAGTACTCTATATGCAAGGTAATAAGCCACTTAATAGTGATAATTGGACCCTAAATTCTTACCATCTCTTGTGATAAACACTATTAGAAACTACTTGATACATTAAAAGATGGTAATACCAGGTGTAGCCTCGCAACATGTTGAAAAGTGCTATTGAATGGCCTCCTACTGTTTTTTGCTGGAATACATGCTGCAAAGTCTTATCCATGGTGGGCGTGAAGTGCTGAGGGACAGCTGGCTCAGGGGCGATCACCTCCATTTCAACAAGCGTTTCAGCCTCTGTGACTTCACTATTTGCCCACACAGACGTTTGTTCTGCATGCACGGCTGGTTAGTTTGGGAAGGTTAGAATGTGTCAATGAAAGTGGCACCTCTGAGGCTTATTTACCATCAACAGACGGAAAATGTTCATTTCTGAGAGCCCTGGATAGATGTTCTGGAGTCTCCTGGGTTATGTCTATTACCATGTGAATCTGACCTCCAGTCTCTGGGGTAGTGACAGACGCCTTCACAGTCGTTGTCTCGATTTCCTTAGCACATACACAGACAAAAACACACATAAGAAATCCATTTGAAGCCAATCATTCTTTCTGCAGGAATGCAAGACCCTTAGAGTAGCATAACAATTGGTTATCTAGTGCGTGTCCACGTTCCTGGAAACAAGGACAAATGTAGTTTCTCAAAGTGCCAAATTGCTTTGCTTCTCTCTTAGTGATCAGTGCCAGCTGAGTGGGAGTGATATGAGTCCCATGGAGGGAGACAGACAGGACATGGTCCACTGCTGTTCTCATCTGAACAGTGTGGTGGTGGGCGTGGCCAATTGATGGCAAGCAGTCAAATGGGGACTGATGAACGAATAAGCTGATTAGAAGTGGCACCAGACTAACCTAAAGAGGGGATATGATCCCCCTACTGATAGAAAAAAAGCTGCATAATTCACAAGACATAGCTCACATTTTGCTAACTGTGTGCTACAATCCCAACTGATATCTAAGCTTGAGGAGCCATTTCATTAAACTGTAAATGGAAATGTAGGATTACTGAAGATTTTAAACTGACTGTGAAATTAACAGGATGACTCAGAGTGCCTTAACCCAAACGTTACAAACGAAGCATGGCGGCATCTAATATTCAACATGCAGATCAAGATTCTGCTTAGTTTTTATTTTTTTTATTTTTTTACTGAAACACTTGTGTGCATTTACTTACTCAGATGAGATAAATGAGAGGGAGAAAAATAAATATTAGCCTCAAAAACCTTCTACCAACCTTCTCCTGTGGTCTTGTCCCCAGTAGATCTCCTGAACGCCCACTGACTCGTCCCCGCTTTGAAATCGGAGGACCAACACTTGGGCCCATTGATGAACGCTAAAAACAAGCAATGAAAAAGTGAGACACATTACGACTAGCACAAAACTAATGGTTGTGTCCCAAATGATGCACTATACACTATGTGGCATGTACATTGTGTGATATTTTAAAGACATTTGAGTGCATTTGATGAAGTGTCCAACATTCCACTCTTTATTTTTTTCAGTTAATCATTCAGTATTTAAAGTGTACTTTTTCTTAATGGAATTTTCAGTGTGAACAGTAGTGCATAGGTATGCAAATTATATATACTATATACTAGCACATATAATGAGATCACTTTTATAACTTGAGTAATCTGAAAGAGAGAATATCAATATCAGAATAGGAATATTAAATTAGTGGTCTATACATTTGTATTATATTATATTACACAATATTGAATTGACACAAATCAATGTATTCAAATTGTAAGCCAGAATTAGAGTAGCCAGAACGTTAAATATTTCATATTCATAATTTTTTTTTTTTTTTGCTTTTTTTTTGCTGCTTAAAACTCTATTTGGAATCCAAGCTTTTTCCATATATCTTACACTCCCGTTCAAAAGCATTTATATTCTTTTTTTAATATATATATATATATATATATATATATATATATATATATATATATATATATATATATATATATATATATATATATATATATATATATATATATATATATATATATATATATATATATTTATTTATATATATATATTTATTTGTTCAGCAAGGAAGGATGCATTACATTGATCTAAAGTGACAGTAAAGTCTTACATTGTTACAAAAAATCTATTTAAAAAAATGGTGTTCTCTTAACTCATTCGTGCAAAAATATTCAGCACAACTTTTACACATTTTGGAAAATGTTTCTTGAGCATAAAATCAGCATATTAGAAACGATTTCTGAAGCTTCACGTGACTCTGAAGACTGGAGTAATAATGCTGCAAAATCAGCTTTGATGTCACAGGATTAAATTACTTATATGCCTAATGATTAATGATTAAACACTTCAATATTTATATGTACACAAAAACACACATTCATTCTCTTTTATAGGCGCCTCAGTGCAATTTTCTTTTTTGTATATATCGTTATAATAAATTATATTATTTTATATATATATATATATATATATATATATATATATATATATATATATATATATATATATATATATATATATATATATATATATATATAGTAATGATGTAAAAAATTATATATATAGCTTTTTTGGCCCACCAGGTTTGGTGCACAAAGGGATAAAAAAGTACCCCATACCCAAGGTTAAATATACAGCTGGATCTGTAAAATTTGTGGGCCGATTTTTCTATTGGAGGTCCTGGACATCTAGCAAGTACCAACAGAAAAAATATACAACAACATATAAATAAACAACATTTATCTGGGAATCTGAATCTAGAAAGATTCTGTATGAAGGAATGGTCTCTGATCTCGTCAGGAGTTCTCCAAACTCATCAAGCTATTATCTTGGGAAAAGAAGTTTGCACAAAGTCTTTAATAAAAGGGTGCCATTAATTGTGGCCAACATGTATTGGAGAAAAAAACATGGAGGGAATAAAGAGATTTCTCTTACATTTTTAATTATTTTACTTTAATGTAAATGTAAAAGAAGGTTAATGTAAAAAAGAAGGTTACATTTTTGTGATTTTTTTTCAATTAAAGATCAAAAGGATAAACAATGCAAATGTATTTTTACAGGCTTCATTGTTCAAATTTGCTGTGTAAAGAACAGCAAGTATTAAGAAAACTGGCAGCACTTACTCTTCTCTCACGAGCTCTTGACTTGAGAGGCTTTACAAATGCTGTGCTCTCCAAGTCCTAGAAATCATACCAGTGAAATAATCTTTTAGAAACAATTGCTTTGAACTTTTCAGTGATTTTTACGCATATTCACTTTGCTTGTGTCTGACAATAATCCTACATCATGAATAAAAATGGGATACTTCACCAAATCATCATCCGTTCTGTCATAACTAATGTCAGAGTGCGACAGGAAGGAGGACTCATCAATCACTGATAACCTGATATAAAGATGCATGATGGAAAACAGCACTGTGAAAGGGAGGGAAAACACCAGCGAACTGAGAACTAAAGGAAGCACATGCTGAACATTGAGGTACCGTTTTCCTCTGTGTTGTGGGACACTGGCTCCTTTGTGACTGAAGCTGGTCAGCATTGACCTCTGCTCTTCATTGAGACAGGCACTTGACTTGCTGTCATGCACCAGTACGTCACATATCAACTGCATCTGCCGCTCCTGTCAAATGAATTAATAAGTGATAAAGACACTATAAGTATCATTAATATACCCTCACATGACCGGCCACATACACATGATGTCCCTCTCAGCACCTGATGCCCCCTTCCCAAGGCCATGCGTTAGTCGTGTAATGTTGCACTAACCAAGTGAGCGTAATGTAAGGATATGTTTTTTCTTAACTAACCAGGCACTGGTAGTCGGCTTCAGCTTTGTAGCGCTTCTTGATCTCCACGTCCAGCTGGTTTCGAGCATGTTTGAGCTTGACTTCCAGAGCTGATCGAGCAACATCAGACTTCACCAGGAGCTCCTTCTGTTTTTTCAGCTCCAGCTCTGCATGCAGCCATTTCTTCCGGGCAGCTTCAAAGTTCTTCACCAGCTCAATAAATTCTAAAATAGATATGAGACAACTGGTGAGAATTCAATATGGCGATACATATTCTGATCAAAGAAGAACTATCAAGACAAAACTTGCAGCTTCTATAAGCAGTAGTTTCTTATAATTCTAGCACAAAGGTATGAAGCTGTTACAAACCTTTTAACGATAAAATGTGGGTAATTTGTGCTAAAAATAAGTGCTTTTAACAAATAACCACGCTCCCTGTCGCTTCTAAAACCCCAACTGTTAAATAAAATGTATTCCCCACTTTAAAAAGCGCTGTACAAACAACGCACCTTACATTTTTTTGTCTAAATCAATCAATTTTTTTTGTCTAAATCAT
Organism: Pseudorasbora parva; assembly: GCF_024679245.1. Taxonomy (NCBI): domain Eukaryota; kingdom Metazoa; phylum Chordata; class Actinopteri; order Cypriniformes; family Gobionidae; genus Pseudorasbora; species Pseudorasbora parva. The sequence goes on along the minus strand of NC_090176.1, from coordinate 24,992,945 downwards.
CCCTCACATTATACTGTGATTGACTTCCCTTCTTTTTGACCTCCATGTGAAAATAACAGTAATTTCTAAAATTGTTATTTTACTTCCAAGTGATTTTAATATAGCCCTGCTGCAATGGACTGGCCATCCATTCATGGCGTTTCCCTATGACCCGAGACACTGAAATAGGCTCCAGCATCCCTGTGACATGACAAACGGTTTGAAAAATGGATGGACGGATGGTTTTAATACGTTCCTCTAACACAATGAAAACCCAGCAGACATGTTATTAAAGTGCAAAGCATATGTTTTACAATAGGGTGCACATTCAATTTTCACAGTTGTGATTGCTATCTGAGAAAGTGGTGTTGTTCCTGGTTAGGATCAAATGGGAGATTAATTTAGCCTCAGAAAAATGTACTTCGTAGAAAAATACCCTTGTTAATATATATCAACATACTATTTTGAAGGATCATGTAACACTGAAGACTGGAGTAATGGCTGCTTAAAATTCAGCTTTAACGTCACAGGAATAAATAATAATAATAATAATACCCTTGTTAATATATATCAACATACTATTTTGAAGGATCATGTAACACTGAAGACTGGACTAATGGCTGCTTAAAATTCAGCTTTAACGTCACAGGAATAAATAATAATAATAATAATAATAATAATAATAATAATAATAATAATAATAATAATAAAACAAAACACAACACACTCACACAAACACACTAATAAATGGTAATTTTCACGTCATTACTGTTATTACTTTAATTTTGATCAAATAAACGCAGCCTTGGTGAGTATGGAGACTTCTTGAATGGTAGTGACTTTAAATAAAAATTAGACACAGGAAAAAGCAAGAGTGAACAACAGATCGCCATCTATCAAATTCATGGAAAGGAAGGTGACCTAATTTTACCCCACTGCCAGGACAATGTGCATGCCACATCTCAACATGCCAAAACAACTCAAATATCTCAAACTGTAAAACTGCCATTGAACAACACACATGCAGCTAGGTGGCAAATCAACAACAACAAAAAACAAAACAAAAAATCAAAACATTACTAGTCAGTCGATCATAATTATAATTCGGATGTGTTGAGAGCCTATATGTGAAGGGTAAATATGTTTTTAATTTGAGTTCAAGCTCAAATATAGGCCTAAGATATAAAATAATATTACAATTTTAAGAATTAAACTAAAGAGACCTATAATATCTTACCGAGCTCAGAGATAGTAGCTTCTTCTATAGTAAGCCTTTGCAGACACAGACTGAGGACTTCTCTAACAAACTGATCCCCCATGGTCGAGTCAGCTGATGATCCCGCATCAAACTCAAAAAAGTAGCTTTAAATGCGTCACGTGACGTGAGTGTAACGTCACATGGATATATTTGCTCATCGTTTCTAAAACTCTGTGGACTCGTTCGTTCCGGAAGTCCATCCATCAGCAACAATTGGAAAGTTCTTCATCAGCTAAAGCAACCTGACCTCTGAGCCAAGGTAAAAGCTTTATTTCACTAAAGGACCTGAAGTGTTTTGAAACTTTAATTGCAGGCGCCATGGGATGGGATCGAATGTGCTGATATTTACAATATATATGTGTGTAGGTAGCCTACTATGAAGTTTCACCAGGACCACAACTTCTCATTGGTCTTTAAAATGACTGTCACTCTTATGGAAAAAAAAAAGTTTTGTATTCTAATATTTTTATCATTTGAATCTGACTAATTTTCAAATTAGTTATAAATCAACATCTCAGGAAATGTGTATGGGCTTTTTTAATCAAAATGTGACTTTCTGTTACATTGATTTCATACATTTCCTCAATAGGGGACACCGGGACTGAAACATCAGATGTTTTTAGGAGACACAACAAGTGAATAGGGAAATAAATTATGAGCTATTAGATATTATGATGCTGATATTCTGATTATCATAAATATTGCCAACAATAACTCCTATTATTCCATTTCTTTTTTCATTACATGTTGCTCCAAGAAAAAAAATCGAGATAGTGTAAAGATACATTGAATGCATTGCAGAATTGCGTTGCATTGCATTGCATTGAATGGGAAAACTCATGTATTGACATTTTCCCCACATACAGTATGGTATATCAATTCATTCCATTATGTCCTGGTATCCGCTTACGAGGACATAGCATGACATATTAATACAATTGTATTTTTCCTATTTGTTTATTATGCTCAATGTAATGGCATAAAAAAAAAAAACTAAATTTAAAACACGTTCTCCCCCTGGATCTTATAAGGTTAAAATAATTGGCACTGTAGAAGATGGTATGTATTTATTTAGATATTTGTTGTAAACGGCAAAAGTCTTCCATAATATATGTATACAATACAATAAATATGAATCATCTTTGGTCTAATGCATGTTTTAGTAAACATTTTAATGCCAGTCTTTAAGAATGAATAAGGATGTTCTCTTATTTCGCCCCCTAACCAAGCCCCTCATCCACTCTAGCCAGTAGAGGGCAGTCAAGGCATTTTGTGTTGGGCATCCCCGGTTGTTGTACCTTCCCCGTATGGGGCTTTGCGAGTTTGCCAGTGATTAGGGTGGTGTTTGAGCAAAGCTTTGTTGTGTTTGTTTGATTCAAGACTGTTCACAAGAAAATAAGCTTCTCTGTGATATCATGCTCCGAGTCTCTGCTGCAAACGCTCCATTACACAAATAATGGGTTCTGCTGCTACTGGAGTCACTTTAATTTAGCACCCAAAAATCTTATTACAGTCATTTTTAACATGGCTGCTTTGAGCATAGGAGATCAAGAGCGGTGGTGTTTGGAGAGACCGAATTCAATTTTGTAGGAAATAAAAGACTTGCAACACCAGGTCTTTCTCATTGTTGAAAGTTTAACTGGCTTGAAAGGCCTTGGTCAATGTTTGTGAAATATTGCATTTGAATTTTAGTGCTATCTTTAGTGCTTTCCTGGGTTTCACAGGTCCCTTGCATATAATAGAATCAGCGATGTTCTTCAGTCATGATGGCAAACATTTGGGTTTAGCGGGTTGAGCTAGATTGATTGCTTCCTTTTATTCTTATCTAATGTTTAATTCAGCTCATTTGTGAGACTGAAAATATATAGATAAAGTAACGCAAACCTGTGGTTCTTCTAATTGTAGCTCAATCTGTATTGCTCTATTTTTAGTTAATCTGTATGACCTGTCTTCGTTTACAGCTATGGACTACGAGTATTGTGTTTTTTTTCTTGTTACATTATAAGGATTAACACAAAAATACATTAACACATTTTTTTTCCCTTCTTCTCCATTTGTGTTTTTGATTCACTTTTTTGCTGGGGATTTTGAAAGTTGTGTTCAGAAGATTTCCCCCCTAAATTAAAGCTCCTTTTTACGACTAAATTAAAGCTCCTTTTTACGACGACGTTGATAAAAATGTAATTGTGATTGTGTGTGCTGTGTGGAATGCAAAATCTGTTTTCCTCTGAGGGCGCTAAGGGTATTTGCATTGTTTAGAACGCCTCAAAATAATCAGTTTCTGATGGCAAATGCACTTTCTTTTTTCTTTAGCAAGTGAATGTCGTGTTAATCTGGGGAAAACATACATAAATGAAAATAATTGATTTAATAAATGGACATGGTATGCAGTTTGATTAATATATTTATCTGCCATTGTTTAAAAAAATATCCTGAACATGTAGACATACTATTTTATTACAGAGTCATTTGTAATTAATAGTAATTAATAATAAGTCATGAGTTTAATTTATAAACCAATTTTAAAATGCATGTTTTTTTCCTATTTATATTTTTGTTTTGTTTTCTAAAAATATGTGAGTTATGTTAAATTGGCTGGCACTCTACAGCAAAGAACAAATAGATTTCTGGAGTTCTGCCTATAAACATTAGAAAAGCAATTTATTGTCTGTTGGCTAATATTAATGTTTGCTTTACAGTGCATTGGCTCATTAGGAAACCTATTGCTTTTGGCTGAGTATATACACAGCTCAGCAGATGAGATGCTAATCTGAGGATGAGAGATGAATTTGTTTGATACTAGTCTCTATTTAGTCAACACAGTTTTACTGAATGAGCCATTTCCCTCATTAAGTAATTTACCCAAACCCAAAGAGGCATTCATTTTGAGAGTATGAGTCTTGATTTGTTCATGCTTTTTATGAGATGTGCTGTCCATGAATATAAAAGTGAAGATGTTAGATGTTTGGTGCTTCATACTTGTATCTGTGCAGATTGTCACATAAAATATGTCCTGTGCTGTTCAGACATTATAGTACTCAGATGAGGGTGCATGGTCAAATCTTATCTGTTTAATGTCCTAAACCTGTATTTTTTTTCTTAACTGTTTTGTTGTATTATAAAAGGGAAAGCAAATGTCATACGTATTTTGAAGTGATTTCTATAATAAGCTTACAATAATGAGCTTTCCTGTAGACTGGGGGTTCTTAACTCTGGACCTTGAGGTCCACTTTCCTGCTAAGTTTATCTCCAACCCTAATCAAACACACATGACATGCCAATTGAGGTCTTCAGGAGTACTGGAAAGTTACAGTCAGGCAAGTTTGATCAAGGTCGGAGCTAAACTCTGCAGGAAAGTGTATCTTAAAGGCCAGAGTTGAGAACCCCTGCTGTAGACAGTGTTCAGTCTGAATGGTAAGCGTTTCAGTCTGGCGCCGCTGACCACCTCATCTCTCACCAAAGATCTCATGGTTTATTAAAACAACTGTGACTTAAAGTCAAACGCATTTTGAAAATAAATATGAATGCAAGGGTGGGACTTCCCTGTGCTCGGTTTTGCAGCCACGAGCAAACCATATCAAGACAGCATTCGGATGGATGAAAGGATAAATTAATGGATGGATTGAAAGAATTAATTGATTAACCCTTAAAGACATATAACATTTTTTGGTTGCCGGACGTGCCTCTACTTTTTTTTTTGTTTTTCTCACCCATTCTAGCAGTTAGCATCAAATGCTATATATCATTTTAAACAGGAGTACCTTAAAGGGATACTTCACTGCTTTTTCATATTAAACTGTTATTTCCTTAACTAAAACGAGTGATGCATACCTCTCTTGTCTCAGTACATGCACTTAATCTCTCTGACGCGCGGTGACGATCTGATAGCATTTAGCTTAGCCCACTAAGCCCAGTTCATTCACTATGGTACCAAACAGAGATCAAGTTAGAAGCGACCAAACACCTCCACGTTTTCCCTATTTGAATACAGTTACATGAATAGTTGAACGATCACGTATGGTGACATGAAATAAAACGTTCTGCTTTTCTAAGCGGATTAAAAAGGAGAACTATAATGTATGGCAGAATAGCACTTCTCAGAGTATTTCGCCTCTGCGCAGTAAAAAGTCCCGGCTGAAAAATCCTCCCTCACATCTCCCCCTCACCCTCTCATTTCTGTCAATAGGGGGGAGGGGGAGATGTGAGGGAGGATGTTTCAGCCTGGACAGCATACAGATTGGATTAGCGGTTTAAAAGTTATCAAACATTTTAGAATGATAGTTATTTTTAGCTGCAAGCAGCTGTCTCTGTCTTTAAGGGTTAATCTACAGTGGCCCAGTAGTGCAGCCGTACTAAATTAAACCACAACACACATAAATCGCCACAACACAACGGAAATGAGCCACAACACAAGTAAATCACCACAACACAAATGGAAACGAGTCACAACGGACACGCTCCCGACCACAAGGGGGCTCTCGGAGTGCAATAAAGGTAGTTTACCTTGCCATTGTTCTATAGATTGGCCAGTCTTACAAAGATATAAACTCTACGATCAGTTTAAGAGTGTAACCATTGTATATCGACACAAAATATCAATTGAAAATTACCTACAGGCATTATAGCTGCCTTTTTATACTCAAACACGCTTTTACACGCTGTCACGGCGCTTGACGCCCAAGGGAACATCTGCCAATTCCACCATACAGTTGAAACATAATTTGTGTGAATTAAAATAACTTTTAAAATGTAAAAACAGATAAAATTCCAAAGCTTCGTTGTATTCTAAAAAACTGACTCAATAATGCACAACATTGGAATTTGAACATCAAAACAAAACAAAAAAGTCATTTTAATTCATAAAATTATATGTTTCAACCACTTGGTGGAATTGGCAGACGTTCCCATGGGCATCAAACGCCGTGATTGCAAGTAAAAACCATAGACAGTAAAAGGTAAAAACGTTCACGAGTATAAATATGCAGCTATAATGCACATAGATGATTTTGAATTGATATTTCATGTCGATATACAATGGTTACACACATAAAACTGATCGTAGTGTGTATATCTTTGTAAGACTGGCCAATCTAAAACAATGGTAAGGAAAACTAACTTTAATGCACTCCGAGAGCCCCTCGTGGTCGGGAGCATTTCCGTTGTGTTATTTATCAAACAAATAAATGATTTCATTAATCAAATTAATGAACGAATGAATTAATCAAATGACTGAATCAGTCAAATGAATTAATAAACCAGTCAATTGAACAAATTAATTAATGATCCAATCAAATTAATACATTTATCAAATTAATTCAATAATGAATCAATCAATTAAACACATGAATTAATCAATTGAATGAATTAACAAATCAGTCAATTGAACGAATGAATGAAGAAAGTGGTCTTCTTGTAAAATGAAAGCTATGAAGTTAAATACGAAGAGATATTTCTATCTCTAAAATCGTAATTTTGGCCACCACTGGAATGGGTCATAACCAGAGCAGTTAAAAATGCTATAAAACCCCACTCATTCAGGAACATGCATTTATTGCATGGATGGAGCAAAAACATAATGTGAGTGTTTAAAATGTGCATAATGTAAGTGTAATGGACCTGTCCCAATGTGCAGTGTTCAGTTGAATGATAAAATTTGCCCTCTTTAAAGCTATTCATCTGTTTGCGGATATATCCACAACATTGATTTAAATTAAAAAAAAAAAAAAAATGTATATAAATACATATAAAATATATGCATGCACCCCCATGTTGGACATAATTATTGCCAGTTGTTGTGTTATGAATAGCGTTATAAGCAACAGGACAGAATCCTATCTTTAGACATTTCATATTTTATGCAGTTTAATTTATTTATGGTTAAATTTACACCCATTGTGTAAATAATATCAGTGAAGTAATCCATTTCTTGTTAAGTTGATATGGAAAACCGAATGAACTTTCATAGTGAAAGTCTGCACTTAGCTGCTGAAAAACCCTGAAATTATGCACCTAGGGAAAGAAAAATACAAACCTCTGGGGACTTAGATATAAATACATACATACATAAATAAATAAATAAATGAAATGTGCCTCATCCCAAGCTGTTACTGAAACTGTCAAAACAAAAAAAGCCTAAAAGTACCTGAATTCTTATAATCATCTGTTTGTGAAATTGTTCCCTGAATGTATTATAATACCAATGTGAGCATTGATTTCTGCACCAGGTACAGTGCATCTGTGAAGTTCTTATGAGGTGAGCATGGAATAAACAAGGAATATGCATGCATGACTTCCTCAACTCCACCGGGACCCATTATCAGCACCGCTGATGCAGGAAATAGATTGAATGCTGAAAATAATACCCTTGAATAATTAATCAGATGGGTTTTAAATGTGTAACAAACACACTAGCTTCTCTCTAGGGGAAAGAGAATGTGTGATTTTTACAAGTGCAAGTTTAAAAGCTGAACTCAGTTTACATCTGAAACCGGGGAGAAGCCGATAACTAGACGGAGGAATTAGATTAAACCCCTGTTTGCAGTAGAAAGCCCTCACAGTCTGCGTATGTTTGCTCTGTGCTCTGATAAGGCAGGAACAGGCTATAGGATCCAACCCACACTGTAGAAAAGGTCAGAGGGTTGACCATCTTTCCCGGTTGGGTTTGTTTTAGTGAGTGCTTTATTCAATAGAGCGAATCACACTTTATCTCCATATCTTCTGATTGGAAAGTTGGTTGTTGTTTGATGCACATAAGCAGAACTAAGGAAACATTGGATTTCCAGCACGTTACCATTTGTGATCACTTATCAATTTATGTGAAGACTAATGTCTCTTCTGACTCATTAGTCCTAGCACGGCTTAGGTAGGATAAAACCAATGCGTTTTAAAAGTGCACCGAGGACAAATGTCAATATTTAATAGTATAGTTGACTTTAGACTGCATTCCATTTCTTGCACATTTAGATTCATTTTATTGTGTCAGTTGTTTAAGAAATTACAAATGTCAGCGGATGACCTTTCGAGTGGCATTCCAGTTTCAGATAATATCAAAGCAGCTCGTTGCATTCAATGAGGCAGAAATGCTATTAGCTTTACTTTGAGTCAGATCTCTGTGAAGTCTCCGTTAACGGAATTGCACACACGTGAGACTAGATGGAATAAAAGAGTGTAGAAATACTCTACTCTATGTTTCTTTAGTCTCACCTGATGTTTGCTTGATATAAAATTAGAAGTAGTGCTTGCTTTTTGACCTGATACAGTTTAAACCGTTGCTGTAAACAAGCTGTAAAGCAGTTCTTCTTAAAGGGATAGTTCACAAAAGGAGAAATCAAGCAGAATTTTAAAGCTTTGTATGGAAAAAATTGTCTGTATGAACTTATGGGTGGACTTTGTTTTAAATATTGCTATAAAAGACTGCGTAATTTCTTTCTGGCAGCAATAGTTTCTTTGGTTGATTATTATATTTTACAGTGCATCTGGAAAGTATTCACAGCGTTTCACTTTTTCCACATTTTGTTATGTTACAGCCTTATTCCAAAATAAATTAAATTAATTATTTTCCTTATTTTTTTTTACAAATAATACTCCATTATTGCAACGTGAAAGAAGTTTGTTTAAAAAAAAAAAAATTCACATCTACATAATTATTCCCCTTTATGCTTCCAGGTGCTCCATTTATGATGGTGAGGGCTGTCGCCAGCCAGTGATATTTAAGCGTGTTTACACGTCTTGCAGACACCGGTCACATTGATGGCATTCCACATAGTACCAATCCATGATGCAGTGTTTCATTCCCCTTCTCAGGGAACCTTGGTTACAGTTGTAACCTGAGATGTTTTAGAATGTTAAAATATATTTATAAGTAGATATTAAAAACCTGATATTGTTAACCATGAAATGTTCTTGCCATGAGAATTGCCACAGAAGCTGGCATGTAAAAATGAAAGTATTTGGCAGGTACAGTTGTGTTTTGTCTAATAATAATAATAGATTTTATTTATAATGCACTTTTCATTCCGAAGAATCTCAAAGTGCTAAATGTCTTGCGAATCAGTGAAAGACCAATATTTGAATTTTGGCTTATCAAATGTTTATAAATCTGTGAGCTTTTACTGCAGAAAAAAAGAGACAAGACAGACATGACTGATTTTAAAGCAAAGCTATTTCATTACTAACAATCACTCTGTTTTCTAAAGGTAAAGTTTTAATTCTGGATCTGTATAATGGCATTCTTGGCAGAGCACTGTATGTTTTGAGTTATTTGACAATGGTGCGGTTCCCTATATTTTGCCACTTGTACACAGCCACCCCTTTGCTACTGTTCACTTAGACTGTCAAATGACTTTCAAGCATGAAATGAATCGGGTACATCTCACTGGAGATTTTATTAGTTTTTTGTTTTGTTTTTTATACTAGTGTACCCTGTCTTTTTGTTCATCTGAGATGGTTCTCCAGAGAGGAACTGTCTTGATAGTCTGAAACAAACAGTGTAAAACATGGGAAAGTCAGACTACAGTGTGAATAGGGAGAGAGAGAAATGTAAATCTTGACTGAATAGGGGACAGGTCTCTCAATTTCACATTATTTGTTTGAAGATGATTCCAGCTTCCCGTATGGCATACACTTGTTTTAGTTTTGGAGTTATATGGAGTTCCCATGACTTGAAAATCATTTTCTTCACAGCTTTGACTCATCATTCTGCCAAGCCTTGACTGCAAAGTTGACAACAAAGACATTTAAGACAGAATAGTGTTTTATCAGCAATTCATGCAGTACTTTAAATGTGGATTATCTAAAGCCATGACAGAGGATGATGTAGTTTAATATAAATAATATAATATAAACCTTGGCAATTTATCCAGAAAAGACTTAGTTAATGGCTTAATGACATTTTATTAGGATACTTGACTTAAATAAATACACTATATTAACTACCACGGCAATAAATTACTTAAATAAATCTATTAAAATAGAAAACAGTTATTTTAAATAGTAAAAACATTTTCTCAGTATTACTACAGTATTATATGTTTACTGTATTTTTCATCAAATAAATACAGCCTGAGAGACTTTCAAAAACATTGACATTTATCACCCCAAACATTTGAAGAGTTCTGTATAAGTTCCTATACATGTTCATCATTCATATGTTTAATTCATAAGTGGTTCAAAATCCAGTACTCTGAACTTGTTTTTCCTCTTTTTCTTTCTGCAATCGTTCATCATTAATATCCCCATAACATTAGTTATGTTTGTCTATGCATGTCTAAATCATGAAATTCTGAAGTTTTTCAATTCAAGAAGTTGAGAAATATCAAGCAGTGAGATGAAAATAAGGAATTTGTATTGTAACACACATTGATAAATATTAACATAAATCTATTTGATTGTGTGTGCACATTTTAACATAATGTGAAGGACATGATTGGGAGAATTCATTATTTCATAACATATTACAGTTTGTAATGAGAAAAACACAGCATCAAAAATTCCAACAGTTCCCGTCTCCTTTGTACACTTATTTGCATTCTTGGGATGTTTAGCTGATATTTCTAGGGAAAATCTGTATACTTATATGCTATGTTTGTTGGCACTTATGAGGTAACTTCTAAAAATAACAACACTAGGATAACTAGAGCTGGCTGACCGCATAGTATGTGTAGGCGGGCTATTAATATAAACACAGCAGGTTATGTAAACTGAATGTACACAGGCAGGAATAAAGATCAGATTAGTACCTTGCAGCCAGATGGTGGAATAGAGAACTTTTGGAGCTGCTGCTGCTGACAACTTACACTGTGGCTTACAGTAGTAAGCCTGTTTTCATGTTTTATTGTTTTATTTCTCAGTCTGAAATCTCTGAATGATTTGGTTTCCACCCATCTCTCCCTGCCCTTCAGCTCTTTTATTAAATGTTTGTATCATGGTACATTTGCATCATCAATGTGAGAACTAGCGGCAGCTGTTTACCACTGTAACCAGGTAACGAATCAAGGAGAAGGTGGCAAAAATGAAAAGTGGTCACTCAAAATGACGGATATGTTTATTGCATGTGTCTGCTGTTGATCCAGCAGTTTGCATTTCTTGCAAAGGCATTATCAGCAATGAGAAATGCTTTAGTGGTTGACTGTTATTTACTTTTTTGATGGCATATGGCATATGCCAATGCCGCTATATTAAAGGGCAGGGTGGCCGATGTATAATGTATCACATTATTTAATTTAATGATAGTGAAAACAGGTATAACATTTTGCTGCAATAATTTTTTTAACGTAACATTTACTAAATCGAAATGAATATAAAAAAATAATTTGAACTTGACAAAAATAAATAAATCTGTAAAATAAGCTGATTTATACTTTAGATTTGCAACTTTTTAATATTCCAGAATCCTATTATATTAAATTAAAAAGATGAGTACAAAATAAAAGGCATATTTTCTGAATGTTGATGGTAGCTGAAAGTAAAAGACAACACTACTTTTTCTATTTGCTTTCTTTTTTAAATAACTCGATCTAATGATTTAGAATAACTATCCTGCAAAATGAATATAAACTAAAGAAAAGGCCTGCTTCCGTTAGATCGGCCGATGTCAATAATTTTATTTAATTAAAAAAAAATGGCAAAAACCAATATATCGGTAAGGCCAATACTTACAATAATAATATATACTTTATATTTATTATATACCAAAATATTTGTCTTCAATATTGGGTTACTTTCACATGGATAGCTTTAATGTAGATCACATAAATATTATTCCAGTGCAGTTCCTGTTGTTTGAAAGCAGCTTTCTACCAAACCTACTCTGATGTCAAATAGACTCTGATTTGGATCTAAATCTCCAGTTTGAACACATTAAAACCAGCCGTTTGATCTGCCTGCATTGCAGTTATTAGTCTGGAAGTTTGCGCTATACTGCACTTAACTGAATGTGTTATTTTTCTCCATCCTTTGCGTTTTGGTCCAGCATATGGATTGCAGTAGCAGTGGAGCGCTGTCAAAGGTAAACCATCATTTTGTCACTGAAGACTGACAAAGGCCTATTAATTAGTGGAGTTTTATTAATCCAGACAGCTAATTATCCCAGGAGCATGATTTGTGAGCTTATCTGAAGAGATAAGGAGTTAAATATGATGATAGTTCTGCTTATCCTTGCTATGGGTAATTGTAATTACTACAGTATAGTGTAAAGGGAACATTGGAAAATTGTCTTGGATTAAAAAATCATTATCGTTCTCCAATGAACATGCAGCCTGGTCTCCTGGTTTATTATGAAAACAATGTAGCAATTTGGCATAAACCAAGACAGCAGATTATCGCTAGCAATTAAGATTCATTCTTTCACGACAGCTTTTGCTTGGAACTGGTATAATGTCATGAGCTGTCAACAGCGTGACAAGGGCTTCTTAGGAATCTGACACAGGTATAAATGACTTCATATCCTGGCTCTTTACCACAAGCTCTAATTAAATGTCCTTGAATTCCTGCACTGATTCAAACACAAGGCCTACGTTATTCTTTCTGTGGACTGCTGCAAACGGCTCATGCTCTGATCTTTCAAATATTAGAGCCACACTGGCCTCATTCCTTTCTTTCCATTATATGTATATTTTTGGATTTGATTTGATTGTATGCGAAGTAGAAAGGGAAATTCATCTCAATGGATTGGCCACACTGCAGAATCCACTGCAATGAAGCTGGAGTTTTTCTAAGAATGAGAGTGGTTTGGTGGAGCAGCAATTAGAATCAGCTTTGATTTTCATTCTGGCTGCATGATGAAAGCTGGCACTTTTACACAATCATATCTCAAAGCCATTTCTATGGTCCATGACCTGCTGCTCATGTTACTGATGCAGTTATTGTAATGCAAACATATGTGAAGAAGTTTTAGGGTAAACATATGCTTTAATGTTTTGTTTTGTATGATCTTTTGGGTTGTCTTACTGGGGTGTATTCCAGAAAGGAGGTTATGCTACCTGGGTATGTTTGAGGGTGAGTTAATGGATAACCTCAACTTTCGTTTCCAAAAACACAGGTAACTCACAGGGTAAGTGAGAAGCAACTCACTCTCTAAACATTACCTGCTCTGGAGCAGCTCATGTTCCATGGTTAGTTTGCTTAAGAGGTATTCAGATGCATGTTATATAATTAATATACAGTGGGACAAAAAAGTATTTAGTCAGCCACCAATTGTGCAAGTTCTCCCACTTAAAAAGATGAGAGAGGCCTGTAATATTCATCATAGGTACTTATAAAGTTTTTTAAAGCCATATTCAAACCAGTATCAATACAAGTCATTCAAGTCTTAGTCCACCTCTCCATAAATGGAGAAACTTTCACCAAAATACTTACTCTTAATTGTTAATTTCGGACACAATAGGCAATAATGGGGCAATATTATTTTATTAACCCCATTTTGCTTTAAAATGAGTAGATGCTAACATTGTATTATGATGTGTATGCCTGATAACATCTCAAAAATGTTTTGTAGTGTTTTATGATCCTTTTAAAATGTGATTGTTCTTACAATTATTATAATGACCAGCTGTGACCAGCAAGTTAGTCGCCAAGACTTACTTTAAAGTCACTTAAAAATGTAGACTGGCCTAATTTGAACCCAAAAAGTAAGATTTATTACCCTTTGGTTAACTGCTAGTTGGTCAGACACTTTTTTAGACACTCTTAAGTAGGCCTGTCATGATAACAAATTTTGCTGGTTATAAACTAGCCAAATATTTTTTATTGCGATAAACAATAATATTGTCGTTCTGAGACCATTTTCATTTAGAATAATGATAATGGCATAATAATGCAGGTACACCTTTTCAAAGATCAATAAACTTTTATTTCTAAAACATTGAAAATGGAAAACATTTTAAATATCCACAATAAATGAACAAAACAACCAAAAACAATTAAAGCAATGGATGAAAACTGCAACTGATGATTGTGTTTCAGTTGCATACTAGGGGTGGCACGCTTCACAAAACCCACGGTTCGTTTCGTATCACGGTTTTAGGTTCACAGTTTTTCAGTTCTGTACGGTTCTTGTTTTTTCTTTTAATTGTTAAGACTCTAGAAATTTACTTCAGCACATGATATATAGCTTAATTATCCACAATTTAGGATACAGTATTATCATAATCATACTCAAACTGAACTTGACTTGACCATCTCTGGGGAAGGCTAGGTGAGATTTTGATACATCAAGAGAGAAGACATTGATGACATGCTTTTCATTTATTTGGCAAATAAAGGAGACTGTTTATTGCCATCTCTCAATTAACTTATGTGCCTTTTTAACACACAAAGATTGAACTGAAGAATGAACTTGCATTTATCAAACTGCCAGCTTCAGTGCAGCTTTAAGCCTTGTTTATAATTGACGCGTCCGCACAAGCGCGAGGCTGTGCACGGCAAAAATGACGTCAACGCAGAGTGCACGAGACCCCATTTCGCTTGTGTGCATGTCAATTTTTTTAACTTTGTGTGCAGCTCCTCAACCGAAGAAGCACGAGTTCCAGGCGAATCTGGCCGAGCATGTCTCATGCGTGTCGAGTATAAACACCTCCCTGAACGGACGAGATGCAAGAGCAGTCAGCGAGAGACGAGGAAAACAAACAAGCATGCAAATGGAAATAATCACGGCTGGAAAAATTATCGAGCTAATTTTTTTTAATCATGCGATTAATTGATTTATTGAATATCGTGACAGGCCTAGTCTTAACATGGTGGCTGTTTATGCAACTGGCCCCATATTTGGCCTGACTCGACTTACAGATGTTATGTTCGACGTTTTTTTCAGTAACAATTTCGTTAAACTTATGTCGCCATCTACCATATTCAATACAAATTTCTACCAAAATCTCCTGAACACATCAATTTACACATCAATTTAATTCACAGGATGCATTCAGGCAAGTTTTATAGGAAATCAAAATTGATCCTCGTCCACTTCCAAGACCCACTTTAGGTACTGATGGGAGGGTGGGACTAATGTCATGGTCATGTAATGTTTCATTGTGTTTTTGTTCATGTTTCTGTTGTTGTAGCAGTTTTTTGCCACTTGGTCTGGCCTTGGTACTTGTATTATCTTCAGGTAAATGCATTGGTATTTCACACATAAATGTTGTATGCACCTTTTGTTTTTCAAGAGCATTTAAATCTCTCTACAGTCACATTTGAAAGAAACTTTTCTCACTTTCAGTCTGATGAATAATGAAAAGTAAAAGGCTGTCTGAGTAGTCAGCTGTGACTCATAGGTTTAGACAGATTTACATCTACTAAAATAAACTGCAGATAATGCATATATGTACTGTTCAGTGAGAATCAAAAGTCTGCTTTGGAAATCCTGGATTAAAAAAAAAAAAGTATTACATTTGTAAATAGAACCAATACAGTTCAATTAAAAACTGTTATAAACAAGAAGTTAATATTGAGTATCATCTGCCAGATGCGGCTGTTGGATGAGGATCACCATCATTTCATCGAGTTCATCATATATTATGCCTTTTAGGTATGCATATCTACCCTCACCGTGGGAGTTGTTGAGGACAACGACACCATTTACTCCGACTCCCCAGGACTATCAACACCTCTAGAAGCCATCTCTCTGCCCACTACAGGAAGGACACATCGTCCCAGCCTGGTGTGGGCCAGTGAAGCAGAGAGATCTCCCACAGCAAAACCACAGACAACGCCGATGCCCGCCACAGAAACAGAGCCTGAGACAGTGCCTACTGTGGAACACAAGCTTGAATCTCCATCCATCCTCCGTCCTCCATCCTCTCCATCCTCCATCACCGGAGATAGGGCCTAGCGACAACACCCTCCCCCAAGCCAGAGCGGTCGCCACATCAGTCATGTGCCTGGAGCCGATTGCTGGGTCCATCGAGGAGTTGGCACTAGTGAGAGTCCACAGATGAGTGAAAGCTTAAAATTTAACTTTAAAACATGTTAAATACGGATATTTTTCTTAGAAAACCGCATCGGTTAATTTCAGAAGGCTTTTATTAACCTCCCAGAGTCGTATGGATTACTTTTGAAATAGATGGATGCACTTTTGTGGTCTTCAAAATTTGGGCTGCCATTCACTCACATTATAATGCCTGGACATATTTTAATATAACTCTGATTGTATGTTATCTTGTCCATGTTGGCAAATAATCATGGCCACCTGACATGAATTATATAAATTAATAATACTGCCTTTAAAACCAGAAGGTCTACCATGTGCATAGTAAAGCGATCCCCAGCAATCATTTTGGACAGGATTTATGTAAACACAGATATCGGATACCATTCGTGTCTAAAATGAACATAAACTTACGGGCCAAAAAATCGGATATGGTCAGAAAATGGGATCTGTGCATTACGACTTGTAGAGTATACATTCACAGGCATTGTGTTTTTGTTCATGTTCCTGTGTTTGCTTTCAATTTAGTTCCCTGTTTCCATAGTTACTAACGGTGCTTCCCAATTTCGCATACCATCCGTCCAAAATAGTATTCGAAAATAGAATTAGTACGTCCCAAATCGTAGTATGTTGAAATGATCAGTGTTGGGGAAGCTACTCTTTACAAGCTACAAGCTACTTGTAAGTTAAAGTAGTTAAGTTACATTCAAGCTACCATTTTGAAAAAGTAGTTAGCTACACTACAAGTTACGATCAAAAAGTAGCTAGCTACATTGAAACTACTTTATTTATTTATTTATTATTATTTTTTTTTTTACAATGACAAATAACTTTGAATAATTGATGAATAATGTTATACTATTTGGGGTTTCAAGCAATATAATGCAATGTAATTGATTTCAAAGAGTATAGTGTGAATTCAGGTTGATTAGGACACTTTTTCCCCAGTCATTTCAAAGGCAAAAACTGTCAGAATCATTTCAATAATTGATACAATAAACACAATAATCTAATATAGCCTGTATCTCAAACTGACTGTCAAAGTGCAACATGGCTAAAAATGTAACATCAGTGCAAGAATAAAATCTATGCAACTTAAATTAAATATTCAGGAGTCAGGATTAGGTTTACCACCATCAAACAAACCAAATGTGGGACGATTACTACGATTAAGTTTGTGTGGGACAATGTGAGAAATGTTAACGACACTAAAACAACCTGAAGTTAATAAAAATATTTGTATTCTGCCTTTCAGCTGATGAAAATATTTTGTTCTTTAGTCCCTACCAGAAAACACCATTACATCACAATGTAACATAACTTTATATGTAATTTAAATTAAACTTCACTGAGCCCAAAGGCAGTAGGCATCATGCAGATAATCTATTTTTGAAAGAGTTCTGACCAAGTCCAACTAAAACCCAACAAAATAAATAATGAACAAATAAAATATAAATCAACATGAAATTAGTTCATTGACAGTTTTATATATTCTTTTATATTATATATTAACAATATAACCAATTTACCAAATTGTCCAGTAGTTTTCTGAACAGATGCTTTTATTAATATAATTAAAATTTTCTCAATATGCGACATGCGGGACAAGGGGTGAAAATGCTGTATCCTACGGTACACGCAAAATGGGACGGGTGGTCGCTCTGAAATGCAGTTTAAACTCACAGCACATGCCGTGATGGAGCACAGCATTATGAACAGAACCGCTGCGAGTATCATGAGCTGCTCGCATAAACGGTGCTGACGCTTTGCTTGCATATTTATTTTCATTTCGAGTGGTTTCGTTTAAAAGTGTACATTTCAAGCTTTCTATAGCCTACAAGTGATATATCTCATGTCTGTGAGGCAAGTAGCCTGTTGAGTTTTGGTTTATTTACAATGTTGTTTTACCGCTGACGCTGAGCAGCACATGAATGAAGCAGCGGATTATTGAGCTGAGTGTCCATCACACCACTCAGCTCCACTCCTTACAGGCTCGTTCTCGTCGGCCGTCAGATTCAGAACCCAAAAATGGAATGTAGCTTTTGGTCGTGCTACTCCGGTACTTGCTGTATAATGTAGTTAGCTACTGGAAACGCTACACTGTTTTAAAAGTAACTGAGCTACTGACAAGCTACTGAAAAATGTAGTTAAGCTAGTAACGTAGCTACTTTTAGCTCGCTACTGCCCAACACTGGAAATGATAATTCCATATATACCCAGATGGTCTACTATTTCTGGTTAGAATTAGAACTTTTTTAATAATATGTTTGGCCATTAATTTTTACATGCATCATAATATTGCAAACACATGAGGATCAGGTGTCTAAATGAAAGACCCATGAATGGCAGATTAATGTGCTACTACATTTCTCTCCGATATAGTACGAAATTAAATTAAATGTGTAGGAAATTAACTGTGGCAAGAGGATTGACAGGGGAGTTTAAACGGTGACAGTATGCAGGTACCTAAGCGACGGAGCTCTCCGTTAAAAATGATGAAGTAGTAGGCTTATGTTCCAAAGCTTGAATGCTCCTCTGGTACACACTCAACAGTACGTACTTTTTCTTCACAAATTGAGTACATACTTTTATGTAGTAGTATAAGTAGGCAAATGGGGGTACAGCAACAGTTCTTCCTGTTTGTTACCTATGTTACTGATTAATCCCACCTGTATGTAGTTTAGTTTTCTGTGTATTATGTTGCCTTCACGTCAGAATTAGCATACCAGAAATGCTAATTTCCTAGGTAAGAAATTGGACATGAATGCCCTCTCAAGTGAAAATGCGATGAGCTCATAATCACGACTTTAGAAGTGGAAAGTAGGACATTTCCAAAAGCGTGTGCGTTTGAAGTGTTAGGTATAGAGAGACCTGGAGTGCTCTGGCTGTCCTTAAATCTGTGCCAGTGGGAGTGACATCATACTCACCATCTTCCTGTGTGGGAGGGGGCCGGAGGGCACCCAGTTTCAGACTTCAAGAAGAATCATTGTCATCTGAGCATGATGGTGCCACAGGGGTGAAAACTCTGAAGATGTATATTGGTGCATATACAAGTATAAATCTAAATGAGTAAAATTTCTGCTTTCATCATCTTTCCTACACATTCTACATCTTGGCATTGGTGCAGCTTAACCAATCCTGCATGCAAACAATGTAGTACACTCCTTATGTGAGCTCAGCGTGTTTCCAAGAAGCCTGTCAATCACACCATCGATCAGTAAGCCTCTGTACCAGATGTCTGAATCTTTGCAAGAGGCATTAGGGTAGACACTTCACAGTTTGGGGAAACTACTTTCAAGCTGTAGCTTGCTAAGCTACAAGCTATTGTAAAGTCAAGCTGCAAAAAGGTTGAAGGGTCAAGTTGGACATCACTTGTCTCTTCATAAGACAGATATCCTTTAAGAACAATTTTATGATCAATATTAAAATCAGAATCAGCTAATCAAAGCTTGTGTGTATTTGATGGTTTAGATGCGCACACGTTGCGTTGGTTTCAAAGTGCACACTCATAAGCCGCCTTGAAGCTGGTAACTCTTGCACGGATTATTGTGCTTTTAAAAGCTCTACCTATTTATTAACAAACGCGTTCCACAATTTAGCAACAGTAACCAATTGTAACCAGACTAAACTGTTGTTGGCCATCATCGTCACTCAATAACAGGGACTGTCGTGTCGTGTGCTGTATCCATATGTGAGATCTCTCTCTCTCTCTCTCTCTCTCTCTCTCTCTCTCTCTCTCTCTCTCTCTCTCTCTCTCTCTCTCTCTCTCTCTCTCTCTCTCTCTCTCTCGTTTGCAACTAGCAAAAATCTAACACATGGTTTAATATTATTGCTTATAGAAACGGGTAGCAATATAGAATTCACAATATTACGTCTATAAAGCAATTATAAATAGTTTTTTAATATATACATTTTCGTCATTGCTCCAGTACCAACAGCAGAACTGATAGCGTCAGATCTTATCGATACTGTGCTCTTTCATAATTTAGCACCGGGGCTGGTTTAATACCAGGTTTTTTACCCATCCCTACTGGCTTGTGAGGCTATACCTAAAAGCTTCACAGGGTAATTTTGAATCTGTTCCTTTGCATGAAAAAACTAATTCACAAAAATGATTCAGAATATTATTGCCTACCTGTTCTGATCATGAGATAATGTGGCTAAAAGGGCATTAAAATGTAATGCTTAAAGGACTAAACTAATTTTTATCTTTATTTTTTATTCACAGTCATTGTGACGATATATAGTAGCTTAATTGTGAACTTCAGTTCAGACTTATTTCCCCCTTCTCCCACTTGGGAGAAGTCTTAATGAGGAAGTTGTAGATTAAATTCCAATGAGATCTGGGACTCAAACTAGATTATATTGGTAGATTAGACTAAGAGCTCCTTCTCTGAGATCTATAAAAGACTTATGACTGATGCTCCTTCAGTTTCTAACAAGTCTTCAAATAGACCTTATTACAGTGGCAAGTGTATCATAGAGCGTCAGAGAAACAAACCTCTCTTCTTGGAATCCAAAAGCTTCCTCCAGACAAGCTTGGGCTGCATCGGATGCTCTCTCTGATTGTTCACCCTCATGGGATCACTGGGCTTCCTTCTACACCATTTTTTATCTCTGTTACTTTTTATTTCCAATGCCACCGTGTAACCCAACTAGATGAGGAGACCACAAGCGAGATTGAGTTCCCTGCAGTCACACTGTGCAACATGAACCCAGCCAGGCTGTCCGCTCTCTTACCCTGTGATGTGCAACACATTGGAGGGATTTGAGGCCTTCCTGTGGACTCACTAAACGCACCAGCCAAACAGAAGATGCATACGTGCAACTCATCATCGCAGAGCCGAAGTGCGACCTGTGCAGTTTTGACTGGCAGGAGTTGTATGATCGAGCCGTTCACCGCCTCTGGGACATGGTGAAATCTTGTCGTTTTCAGGGGCTGCACTGCACCCTTGAAGACTTTGACTCTGTGAGTAATCCCTGGCTCTTGCCTTTGAACTTTAATCCATTTGGCTCCCTGTAGCTGTGGGCCAGTGTTGTCTGCGAGAGGTGTCTAGGAACCTCGATATTTGCATATAAACTTCCCTCTACTGAAGAATCAAACTTAGCAAATAGGTTATGACAAGAATAGATTAAGATGAGGTTTTATTGTAGGTAGTTCATTTGACGACATCTAAGGCCTTCGCACAAGTACTGTGAAATTAAAATATAACCACTACGAGAACGTCTTGTCTTTTTCGCTCTCTCTTTTAACCACAAAAAAAACTAACTAGACTTCAAAGCTTGAAACAGATTCTGTTTGAAGTTTCTTTCTTTTTCAGGTGCACTAAAGGTTTTGGACCACCCGTTTTAGTAAAACAGAGGGTTGAAAAATGAAATTTGAGATGAGTGAAGTGTCTGTTGCTTTTAAAAAAAAAAATGTTGATGTTTAAATTTAAGGAAACATAATCACAATGAATTAACTGATACACAGTAATGTAACTTTTAGTTGTATGCCATTTAAACCTCTCTTTGGGGAGTTTGGGTCGTTAATTATAATGCTTACCCTGACTGCATTTATAAGTACAGTACAAGGAAATACAGTTATATTGTGAAATTTGTTTCGTTATTACAATGTGATTTATTCCTGTGATTGCAAAGCTTAACTTTAAGCTGCCTTGCTATTTACTCCAGTCTCCAGTCTAATTATCATCAACGTTTTTTCGGGGTGAATTTTTGTTCTTTGATGATTAGACAGTTCAAAAGAACAGCATTTCATTGAAATGGACATTTTTACGACATTATAAATGTCTTTACTGGCACTTTTTTTTAATCAATTGAAGGTATTTTTAAAGAATAGTATATAAAAACACCCCCTGAAACTTTTGACCTGTAGTGTTTCCGTGGTGTAAGTTTTGTTTTGCTTGTAAAGTATAGGTTGTCAATATAGTAAATAATGAAAAATTTCGACATGCGAATTAAGCTTTCAGTGACATTAACAAAATCACATTAATTGCTGAATAGTTATTGTTCATACAGACCTCACATACAAGATTTTTCTATGCATTCATGATCACTAGAATGTGTACTTAATAATTATTGGAGGGGGGGGGGTCTGTGTTATAAACTCAATTAAGCTCTATTGTTTTCTGGGTCAGTGGTCAGTGAGTTTTTATTTCAGAAGATCAATTCTGCATTTGCAGTGCATTTGTGGGAGTGATGAGTTTATTAAACTGACATCTCTGATATGATATCTAATTGACAGCATACTATGTTCTATTTGAGAAAAGATATGGCAGTATGTAATTATAGACATAAGTTACATGAAGAGTTGTGTACTGCTGTGCAAACAGAGATGTTGAAATCTTGGATCAAACAGAAGAACACAGTGAAACAGATTGGCTGCAATCCATGTAAATACGTCTTAAAATAGCCTTGTTATTAAAATGTCACAAACATCAGGACATTCCCATGAGGGAGGTTAGGACAAGGACAGCTGCACAGACAAAATAAATATATAATATGCTAACTGCTCAATCACTTGGATACATGGTACTCAGGGGCGTTTCTAGGATTTTTATTTTAGGGGGGCTCAGCCCTCAGTGAGGGTAGGTCTGTAGAAAAAATGGTAACACTATTTAGTTTAGGGTCCAAATTGCGCTATTAACTAATAGCTTACAAACATGCATACCCAGAAGATATTGGCTGTTTATCATTACTTAAAAAGCAAATATATAACACCTTACTGTATGGCCATACTGTACATGCATTAATCATACCCAATAATGAAGGCAGGTTTATAATAACCAAGATCCCAAATGTTAGGGGGGTTCTAACATGGTCCCCCGAGAAAATTTTGATTTCTATGATCTACATATGAGCATTTTATGATGTTCTGAAGGCCAAAAAATTTGATAACAATAGCTTGAAAACCATGTCACTGGGCAGTAAATTATTTGTCGTTCTTATGTCCACATCTCTCGTTTTCTCTGTTTTTATCTTGCCCTGTCTCTTCATAACGCTGAGCTTTGACTGTTTTTTTCCGTTTTCGTCAGTGAATAAAGTGAACATATGATTTACATATTAACATACTGATATTTATGTTTCATGAATAATTTTCTTAGACACGTTAATTTACTGTTTATCAAAGTTTTAAGTTTATTAAAATCACAGTATGAACATTCATTAGGCTGCTAATCTTATGCCAAATACAGGCTGAAAAAGCTGAGTTTTTTTTTTATTTACTGAATGTTACAAATAGAATTATATTAATTTACAATATATACACATTCATTATTAAACTTACGCCTAATCTGATGAAAATGGCTTTGTTAATATTTTCTGTTCGTTAAGGCCAACATTATGAATCACATTGGCATATTTCCAGTTAAAAATGTCTAAAAATTTGACACAAGTTTATTCATTTGCCTAAATATTTTTTTCTTTTGATTAACATTTCTGACTTAAAGCAGAAGCTGTCAAACATGAATTTAATTTAGCTGCATTTATCTTACTTGACGTCGAGTTGCTCTGCTAAAATTTGCGCTCAGTCTCAGCAGTTTCTGTGTGACCATAAAGCCCGCCTACTCTGATTTGATTGGTTTTTTCAAATATTTTGACATTGACGAGCGGTGACAGACCAATGACGCTCAGATTTACACACACACACACACACACACACACACACACACACACACACACACACACACACACACACACACACACTTCTGCTTCTGACGTGCGCTGCGCTCTGCTCAGAGCCGCTGCGGATTGGAGAGACTGACTAAAAAACGGGACGAAGCCGAAGCCTGCCGCCAGTTTCATATGTTTTAAAGGTTAATCACATATTTTTTAGGGGGGCTGAGGCATAAGTTTAGGGGGGCTGAAGCCCCCCTAAAAAGGGCCTAGCAACGCCTATGATGGTACTGAAACAAAGAAGACATTAAACACATTGGGGGAACAGTAAGAATGATAGCACTGTTTGTTTTCACATGCTGTCTAGGACGTTTTAGTGATTCGCCTCTAAAAATGTGTCTGTAACTGTATATATTGTTTTATTAATGTTATTTTTATTTGATTGAAGAATACATGCTTCCATGATCAATATAAAATATTCACAGACATCTCTTGTAAAATACATTTCAGCCAGTTATGAAATAAGATTTGAGTTTTGAGTCACGTATAGCCGCTGCACTAGGGTGCTTTAGTTGTGTTTTTTGGCATTGAGTATGGTGTGAAGTTTTTTTTTTCATGCTAAAATACCAGAAAATGTGGTGAAAGTTTAGTGTTTTCACCTCTTTCTATATAATTCATCAAAACCTAATTTTGTTTAAGTGACATGAACATGTACCAGAACCTCTTACAGAACCTATGGTACAGTAAAAGGGCAATGGAGGGACATTTCATTTTTTTTTAGAGGCCAATCTTCCTGGTAAAAATTAAAATCTGAGGCAAATTAAAAATAACCTTGATGGCACCCTGATCTTGTGGGGCTTTTATTATGCCGCAAACGACTGTTTCCGCTTTTTCTAGTCAAGTATATGTGGAGTAACGCAGTGCTGTTTTTATCATATTAGATACATTTGTGTGTTTTGAGTGTTTTTTTTTTAGATCTCTACAAGTGCTGCATGAGATGTATTTTCATCAGTTTACGGATACAATTCTGAAAAATAACAAGCAGGCTTGTAGAGTAGTCTGATGTAATGTTACTCAGTGAATAGAGCATACGTTTAAAAACGTTGAATTGTCACATGGTTAAAATCAAATCAGTCATGCTGGTTATGCGGTGGTTCAAGACCTGCGCTAGCGATCAAAGCCCATCAGTTCAAACCAGGCTAGTGGTGACCCGTCAGCTGAAAGTTTACGAGATCTTCTATGATGACTTCATCTTTGAGCAAGGCACTTAACCTCAGACTGCTTCTGGGGTCTTCATGCAGTGTGTACTTTAAGTGGCTTTGAAGTGTCAGTTAAATAAAGTAAAGTAACAAATAATGTACTGCACTTCCAGAGAGCAAAAGGAAGGAGATCAGAACTCAGTTGCTTGTATTTTGTGTGGAAACCTCATATGATGTTCCAGGAATCATTGGTGCTGCATACTAATCACTTTAGTTCACTTTGTTGACTGTTGAATTGAATCAATTAAGTTCACGTTACAAGTGA
This sequence comes from Pseudorasbora parva, assembly GCF_024679245.1. Classification (NCBI taxonomy): domain Eukaryota; kingdom Metazoa; phylum Chordata; class Actinopteri; order Cypriniformes; family Gobionidae; genus Pseudorasbora; species Pseudorasbora parva. The sequence continues at coordinate 24,967,653 of NC_090176.1, read as the reverse complement.
TGATTAGCCATTATTAGTGATGACACCTTGTGTTAATGAACATTATACTGAATAAAAAGGGAAGAGAAAAAGAACAGAAAAAAAAAGAACAAGCTGAAGCAGACGTACAGCCACAAAGACTTGGATGTAACTGCAGTGCAAATAGAATGCAATTTTAGGTGCAGCCAAATAAAACTTAACTTTTAGTAGCAGTTTAGCTTTGAGTGTTGCTGATGTTGTTTCATTTAACATTTCATTGAACATGATCCATTTGTTTGGGTACTTAGACTTTTGGGTAATATTAAATTCATTAATTTCCCATGTGTGCAGCAGTAAAAAAAAAAAAAAAAAACTACATAGGAGGATAAATCAAACGTCTTTCAACATTGAAATGAATACTAAAAAGTAGCTTTTAAATGAATGCCATTGTATGAAGCAAGATCATTGTCAGATTGTAGTGTTGAATGTTTGCTCAGTATGCTCAGTAAAGCAATGCAATTTGCAATAATATAGTGTAATTATGTGAAATCTGCTTCTGAAGCAAGTAAAAACATTTTGCCTGGTTTTATTACACTTAGCCTGACGTGGTCATACTCAATTCTAGACAGAATATGAGTCTAAAACTGCTCCATTGGGCTGTGATTATGGGGCGTGTTTCAACTGAACCAGGAAAGACCTCAAAGGATAGACCTACAACCAATCAGAGCAACGAAGCGACGCATTGTCAAATGTCAACATAGTTCAACTGCACTGTGTTGCCAAGTCCGCATTTTTACCGCAGGTTTTTTTCTATGTCCGCAGGTTGAAGCGACTATTATGTGATATATAGACCCATGAGTGCGAATTTTAGCTGCCAACCTTGCCAAAATAACACACATTTTACCCCCCAAATGCAATTTTTTCCCCGGAGAACCCCCCGAAAAACTATTGTTTAGGGCTAGTAGTTGGCGGGTTTTCTTGTAAAATCTTGGCAACCCCGTCTGCACGCGATCTGAAATCAGGCTGGAATACACAATCTTTGCCGGTGTTGTAAAAAAATAAAGTAATTTAATGATACACAGAGTACTTACCCAACATGATCATTTCTGAGAGAAATAGTGAAGGTGAATGCATATACAAACAAGCTCTCCGTTACGGATTCAAACAAACATAATCCAAGCAACTTTGATGACGTGCATGATTACGTTACTGTTGATCATCTGTCCATCATCGTCTAAAGTCCGCCCTGATGATTTCATTGGTCCGAACAGTTTCTGTTCGGGGATAATTACTCCTCTATGGAGCGAGGCCAGACCGAACTGCCCGACCTAATTTTGTGGTCGGGGCTATTTGGCATCCAGGCTAACACTTAGACATAAACACTCATACAAATCTCAACAACAGTAGTTTTCATAAACAACAACAAAAAAATTAAAATCAAAAGTCTGTGCCACAATGCATTTTAGTTGCAATTGTTGAGTTTAGTACTATGCTGGTACCCAGCCTGCACTGCTGCATTAGTCTTTTGTTTTATAGATTTTCACCATTGCTGAGTTTGGATGGTTTAGGTTTGATTTCTGCATGTTCAAGCTTTCCCATGCAAAATAATTTTTAGAGTAATCATGAATATGTAACACTATTGATTAACAACAGCTCCTGTGTTGATCAACCTCATTGATTACTTGAATATGACACTGTGTGTATACCGGATTTGACACCACGCAACGCGACACAACAAATCCCGACAGTAAATTGATGCCTCGTTCTGTTTATGATGTACTGACATGAAGGACAAATGCTTTGCAACGGCCACTTTGACGTGTCCAGCGTAGACAGTTTTTAGCTGTTGCACCGTGTCATTGGTCGCATCCGGTGTATACACGGTGTTAGTCTCTTCTGAAACCCATATAAAACCAGTACATTTTTCGCTTTACACCATCTGAGTATGCAATGTGGTGATTTCAGGTAATCTATAGGTTTCATTCTTTCTTGTCACAATGCAAGCAAATGTGTTTTTTAAGTAATCTTGCTTGTTTACCAATGTCCAAGAGTCTTATTCGATGGAACACTGATCACCATAATGGTGACTTCACATTTTAAACATTTATCTTCTAGAGCTAAACCTCTAACTCTAAATCAACTTTTACACCCAAACTTGATTATATGGCAAATTAAGTGATTTTGGCAACACTGTTTAAAGTTGTTTTAAGCATATTTTCGTGAGATATTAAGAGGTTAAATTAGTTCCAGTATTTGTATTTGAATTTGTGTTGGCTTTACATCAGCTGTGTATCTAAACTGTTCATTAACATCAGATATCATCACTTATGGCCAGTCATCACTTGCAAAGGAAACTGACTGTACAGACATCTCACAGAGAATAATTTAGCATTTGATGCCAACTTCCCAAAGACAAATACAGTACCTATGTCCCTATATTAGTGAATAAACAGCCTATTTTGTATCCTCTTGGAGTTTTGGTGTTTTTCCCCCAGGAGGAACAGATGAGGCAAAACATGTTGATGTGTCCTGTGGGGATACATTTGTTTTGTCTGACCCATGGCCGGATACAAGAGTAATTGGTCTCTAGATTATTTATTGTCATGCTGCAATACATCTGGTAAGTCTGTTTGGCATATGAGGCTTTTTACGTGCAAAGATGTTCAAGCAGCATATTAGAGATAATATTCAAACAACTTTCATTAATACTTTATTTTCTGGACACAGTAACTCAGGATCTCTGCAAAGGCAAAGGTCATCTATGGTATTTGTATATAATTTATATTTTTCAAGCAAAAAATAAAAAATCATTCAGTCAGAGGGATAGCTCCTCATATTATCAATTACCATTATGTGGGTGAAAAAAGTTTCTTTGTCTATGGGCTAGATTTCCTAACAGCTTGCTTTTGGCATCATAAATCTACTGTCTAAAGACACGCAGTGAGAAATTAGCGCTGAAAATGTGTTGGCGGTTATTTTTGCGGCTGACCTAATTGCATATGCATTTGTAAGAGTTTCATTTGTAGATTGCGTTGGTCATTATGGAAATTATCCAGCTGCATCTGTGTTCTTTCATTTGAGTGTCATGTCAGTATATCAAAATAGCATTATACCCCCCTGTAATTACCCGTAGCAGATCTTTACAGGTGGAGCTGGGGAAGGTGGAGTTTTTCTGAAAGTGCGCTGCAAATGCGAACAGAAAATGCTAGAGTATTTAATGGTTGAGCGCACAAGCTTATTAGCTACTGATACCAATCAGATGTGCCCTACAGAGAATTATGGGATTGCAAGCATATTGAGTTAAAGACATATTAGCCTGCACCATCTGTTTCATAACACTGACTGAAATTGTATTCATTATTCAGTCAAAATATCTTTATTGTGACAAATTCACATGACCCCAACTTTGTGTGGGGTTTTTCTCTCACACAGAACTCCTGATCATGCAGATTCCTACTGAAATGACTTAAATAACCAAAAATGTGTTCCCACCTTTAACTGCTGTGATCGAATCAATTCGGCGTCCGATTTACCACAGTCCATTTTATGAACTCCACAGTCCAATTCACGAACAATCATTCACACTAATTTCTGATCTGATCAAAAATTATTTCGTAATAAATTTGACATTCATTCTCTTATTAAAATTCCAAAGAAAGCTGTAAGGTGGTCTGAATTTTTATTCAATAATGACACAAACAATAACCTGTTATGTTTAAAAAAAAAAACGTTTCTGTGCAAAAATGGATCCCTCGTCAATATGCAGCTCTGTTTGCAATATCAGTTCCTGTGCACAATCCTGTCATTATGTCTTTGTGTCTCCTGGATGTATAGCAGAAATATAAGAGGTTACGTGGTCACAGCTATTCAGAGTTTTGAAGAGATAACTGATACTGGATTCATAAGCGTAACACACAGGCCAGGTCTGCCATCTCGCTTTAAAAGCCTCTATTTTTTGTGTATTATGAACTGGTAAATAAAAGAAAGATGAATAAATTGAAGATGTTGTCATGCAGGGAAACATTCCTATTACTTGCTCCACAGGTATCCATGGCAACCCTAATTCTGCAGGTACCGACCATTCTTGGCTGGTAATTGCTTCAAACGGATGCATACTTTTACCAAATTAACCTTTATCAAAACCTTGAGACGTATTAATCTTCTGTTTTGTCTCCATTAGTGTGACTCCGCAAAGTCATTCTGATTTATGGAGGTGTCAGGCGGGTGGCTCCAGACATCATCTCACGAAACGGGCCCCTGAATGTCATCATTTCATCCTCCCGGTTTCAGAACAAATGTCCCTCTGTGACAGCTCCTGAGCTATTGATGTGAGATCACTTTAGAATCCCCTGACGTGGCGCCCGTTTTGTTTTATTTTCAGGACATTTGTTCCTCTTTGTGTCAAGCTAAAAATATTTCTCCGTCATTGGAAATTAAACCACTGAGAAGCGCTTTATCAAAGAGATTGAGCTGGGCCAGAGTGATCTGTCTTACGGTAACCCGTGTTTTGTTGTGTGCTTTGCTTTTCTCTCACTTCAAAATTTTAAAGGGATAGTTCACCCAGAAATGGCATTTATCAATACAAACCCATTTTTCTGTGAAACACAAAAGATTTTAGAGCTGCACGATTAATCGCAGTCAACCCAAAATCATACTCTACTTGCCAAAATGGGGGCTGACAGGCAAGGGGTTAAATCCAATTGGCTTAGTGAGATTATGCAATTGCTTGGGCTGTGATTAAATTGTTATTATCATTTTTTTTTTTTTTTTTTTACAGTATTTTCACAGCTTGTCAGTAAAGCACAGCTCTTGTGCTTTGTTGCTCCATCTGAGAGCACTGTGAGTTTGAGTTGTTTATGCTTATGCACTTGAAAAAGCAACACGCGTCAAACATCTTTCCAGACATGGGAAGCATTTATAATCCTCTTGTCCTACAAAAGACAACATTTAATAACCTGTTTTTACTCCATCCTCAATTCACAATAACAGTTGAGCATCTTTGTGTGAGATTTTGTGTCTTCTTGTGGTGTAATGGTTAAGATTGCTCATGGTTCGGTTTGTATCACAGTTTTAGGTTTACGTTTTCAGTACAGTTTGGTATGTAGACTAATGTCAGATAAAAATAATTTAAATACAAGCAGCAGCACAAATGGGGCTAATCATAAAATGGGGCAAATATTCTAATAAAATAAACTGCTTTTCAGGTTTTTCGGGTATCTTACATAAGTTTTCAGGTAAAGAAGTTGAATAAAGTAATCAAATGTAAAATAACATTGCATATTTGACTGTTTAAATTAAAGATAAATCCTTATTAAACTTACAAAAGCTATTCAATCAAGAGCAGTGAGTGATGTATTTTGAGTGCTACTGCCCCTTTATAGGTGCCCTAGAATGAAAAAAATGTAATTAACCTTGCCAGAGTTCAGTACATGGACATCCCATACAGTGAGTCTCAAACACCATTGCATCCTCCTTCATATGTAAATTCATTGTTTGTGAAAAACACCACAGAAAAACGAGATTCTCAGCACAAAACCAACTGTGACGCAATCGCTGGGATCATTTATATGTAGGTTGGCATTGGCATTGCATCCAATGTTCATTTTCAGGCGGAACTGCGCTTCCGAATCATCGGGAGTTCAGCAGGTAAACAAGCGTCACGCGAGGATAGCGAAAACGGCAGATCATGGAAACAAATGTTATGTTCCAGGCTGTGCAGGGGATGTGAGGACTTTTCATAGCCTTCCCTCAGATAAAAAATGTCAACAGTCAAGTCTGATACTGCAACAATTTTAAGTTGTTCATTTGTTGCCCATTTCACCACGGACAGTTTTTCTAACTTTGGACAATATCAAGCAGGATTCAGTCAACGCCTAAAACTGAAGAAAGGGCCAACTCCAACCATATTCCTGCAAACAGTAAGTAGTGATTTTATCCACTTTTTGACTGTCGAAACCATTTCGGATTAAATTGAAAGTTTCTTAGTAAGACAATATTATGATAATATCCCGTGTTGTCTAGATCTAACGCAAGATGCTAAAGTAACAATTTGAAACTCCAAGTAACACATATTATTATATAGGAATAATATGCACATATAGCATATTATTTCCTGCCAGTGTTGTCATAAAATACAACAGTAGATACGTATGCCGATCCCTTTTGACGGATTGAAATCTAAATTAGCCTATATTTCATCATCAACACACAACTCAGAAGCTAACTATGCTTACTATGCTGTTTAGTTGCTTACAGATCACTCACTCGATCCCTGTAGCTAACGTCACCTTCACCATCTAAGTTGAAACGATAGTCATTTGACAAGGCTTCTAGTCAATTTGTTAAATAAATATACATTTTTGAGGACTAAAGTATGATTATTTTGCAGTGGGTGAGTAGTAAACATTACACTGTCTATTTTGAGTTGCTTCTACATTACTTTTTTTAAATCAGTACTCTACTGTCAAACTGTAACGTTACTGTACAAGCAACATATTTACGCGCTCCTCAATTCAGTTCGTGATTCAAAGTTGCGAAGCTATCATTGTCAAATCATTGCCATGATGGATGGTATAGATGTGTTAGCTGTCATTGAGCAGCAGTGCAGTGAAACAGTCAGTCAGAGCAGAATTCTGCATTCATATTCATGACCCTTCCATATAAGGCAAAACAGAGCATTACATCCTAGGGACAATTCCTTGGGTTGTAAATGGACCTGTAAAACCGTATCTGGACAATTTTTGACCTTAAATAAGCAACATACCCTTTATTTAAATATCAGAAGACAATTTAAATTGTTTCAAATCATTCTAGGGCACCTTTAAGACCTAATGCACAGACATGCATAGTCTTTCTCGACTGTATAAAGGTCACTTCAGGCAAATGCAGACTCTGTCTGCTAGAATACTCATCAAGATGGACATGTTGACAAACTTTTTGTGTGAGTTTGCCCATTCAAGCTCAAGACTAGGAAGAGAACTCAGTATTTGCACGATGTGAGACATGTGCACGCTTCGGATCAGTGCACAGACAGATCTTCTCACAGCACACGCAAGTTCTTATTTGTGTCTTCTGGGTTTAAAATGTTTACAATTGGCAAGGCTTAAATGAGTTTAGTTTAAACCTAGATTTCAATGTGTGCTGTTCAGGTCTCACCTGTGTTTGTGCACTTGATTTTTTGTTCTTTTGTTCTATACTCAGGGTATCTGTTCAACTTGAGATTTTCAACTTTATCTTAAGTTACAGCATGTAAACTTAAAGGGTTACAGCGATTAGCATATGGCTTTGTATCAGTAGAAACCCTGGAGTATAATCAAATGATTGTGCTCCGATTGTGATATATATATACTACATATACTATATACGCATATATATATATATATATATATATATACTACATATATAAATCACATTTCTACTACAATAATGACCCAGTTTAAATACAGATTAATCTTTTCCATCTTCCCTTTAAGGCAAGTTGTTTTTTTTGTTCTTTTCCTTAAGTGCTTTTTACCATTTTTGAACTGTCACTGGAGCATAGGATGAAACAAAGATTTCTAAAGTAAACAGAATTTACTAACAGACAGACCAATCTCTGTGTAAAAATTAAAAAAAAAAAAAAATTCCCGTTTTGTTTGGCTCCGCTGACGGCAACTTATTAAATCACTTGTTATTTTTGTCACTTGGGTTTGATGACAATTTCTGACAAACAGTAAAAGAAATAAATACATTTCACTGTATGAATTAAAAAAAAATCATTCATTATTAGTTCTCCATTGAGGTCGAAGTAGAAACAAAGAATAGTCCTAAAATAAAGTCAGATGTTAACCACTAGTTAAAATGCTACAACTGTATGTTTTTAATAATTTGACATAATTAGCATAAGAATTGGAATGAAAAATTAACATGGATTTCAGGATTTTTATTTTTTATGTCCCCTTTTGCTTTATGACAAAAGCACTTAAGCTCCAAAAGTTTGTACAAAACCGGTTGATCCATATTTCATTCACTTTTCCAGCTTTCCAACACACATTCATAGTATTCTGTTCCCATTTCAATATCCTGTCATGTTCATATATCATATAAACCCCATAGGTTAAGGGGCAGGTCACACGCATGAATTCATATGAATTGGGAAACTTGTAAAACACGTATGATTTAGCAAAAAATCGTACAACCTCACTCGTACAGATTAGCCGCCTCTTAAAAAAGGAATTGCCATGTGATCGGTTTGTTAATTCTAAACACCCAAAATATTCTTTGGTTAAGGTAACAGCTGGCCTTCCAGGACTGGAGTTGAAGAGCTGTGCCCTGTACAGTTACAGGTGTTCCCTTAGAATATATGGACATTATTGATATTAATATGAATATGAATCATACATGAATATTTTTCTTGTTTGTTCTGACAATTCCTTGATGAAACCTTGATGAAATTCCTTGGTAACACTCTAAATCTATAAATATTCAATTTTGCTGACCTCGCAAATGCACAAAAGATTGTATTTGTGCTGAGGATTAATTGAAGAATGTGTCTGTTCCCTGACTGGTGAAAGCCTGTGCTCCTTCCTGATATTAGATGTCAGTGACATTGGAAATCATTTCGGAAATCACTTCAGAAAGCATTTCCTCTAACCGCCAGGGCTGGGAGTGTGTGCATCGCTGAGGCTCTGAATCCTCAGATTATCTGCATGTACAAGCTGTATGCAGAGAGAGATTCAGCTGCCAATTTTGCTGTATCAAAACACCATTTTGTCAGCTTCTGATGTGCAATTACTTCTTTCTAGGCACATAAAGTTCTCTCCTTCTCTCTGTCTCGCTCTCCCCCTCGTCCTCTCTTCACCTCGATTTTCTTTTTCTACCTAAAGCTTTCATATACATGCTGGCCTTTATGCCACTCAAAAAAATCCCCTAACATATATAACATTATGACAGGTGAAGTGAATAACTGATTATCTCTTCATCATGGCACATGCTAGTGGGTGGGATATATTAGGCAGCAAGTTAACATTTTGCCCTCAAATTTGTGTGTTAGAAGCAGGAAAAATGTGCAAGTGTAAGGATTTGAGCGAGTTTGACAAGGACCAAATTGTGATTGCTAGACAACTGGGTCCGAGCATCTCCAAAACTGCAGCTGGTCTGCAGTGGTCAGTGTCTATCAAAAGTGACCCAAAGAAAGAAAACAGTGGTGAACCCGCGGCAACAAGGCTCACTGATGCTGCAGTTGGGGAGCAAAGGCTGATCAAACAGGCAAGCTACTATAGTTCAAATTGCTCAAGAAGTTAATGCTGGTTCCGGTAGAAAGCTAAGGTGGCAGAATCCACAGTGTAATGCAGTTTGTTGTGTATGGAGCTGCAGTCTTAGACCAGTCAGAGTGCATATGCTGACCCCTATCCACCTTCGAAAACGGCAACTGGACCACAGAGCACTGGAAGAAGCTGGCCTGGTCTGATGAATCACGTTTTCTTTTACACCACGTGGATGGTCGGGTGCGTGTGTGACTCTTATCTGGGGAACACATGGCACCAGGATGCACTATGGGAAGAGGGCAAGACCGTGTGATGCTTTGGGCAATGTTCTGCTGGGAAACCATTGGTCCTGCCATCCATGTGGATGTTACTTTGACACGTACCACCTACATAAGCATTGTTACAGACCATGTACACCCTTTCATGAAAGTTCCTTTTTTTTTTCCTGGTTGCAGTTGCTCCTTTCAGCAGGATAATTTGCCCTGTCACAAAGCAAAAATGGTTCGGGAATGGTTTAGAGGAGCACAACAACGAGTTTGAGCTGTTAACTTGGCCTTGAAATTCCTCAAATCTCAATCCAATCGAGCATCTGTGGGATGTGCTGAACAAACAAGTCAGATCCATGGAGGCCCCACCTCGCAACTTACAGGACTTAAAAGATCTGCTGCTAACATCTTTGTGCCAGTAAGGATTGCTGAACATTCAGCTTTGTCGTCACAGGAATTTATTACAATTTACAATATTAAATAGAAAATAGTTACTTTTAATTGTAATAATACTTTACAATGTAATAATAATGGTTTACAATATGCAACCTTTATGAGCATAAGATACTTGTTTCAAAAACATTAACAAAAATCTTACCAACCCCAAACCTTTGGATTGTAGTGTAGTGATTTGTTGTTGTTGTTTAATTTTATGCGTTTTACAAAAGAAAAGTTGTCCAGTGTATAAAACAATTAGCATAGCAAAAAGACAAATACTGCAGCAATAATACAGTAATAACGTTTTTTCCCCCCTTGACAGTCAATAACTGCCAAATGCCACAAGTTTCATTTGTTTGAAGCAAGAGTGAGTCCACAGAGTAATATGGGACATAAAAGTAACACCAGTTTTAGTTACCTTTAGTTACCGGTCTGGTATAACATTGACCTGAACAACGCCTAACATTAATAAATAGTACTCCAGACAGACGTAAAACATACCTCATGTCCCTGTGTGAAATGCATACAGCTTGCTCTCAATTTAACGTGCTGATCTGATTTCCTTCTAATGTGTTTGGGACACTGTTTATAACATATTTTCACAAGCGCCTCGAGCCGACCACAGGCACTCGATCACCATTTAGAGGCCTATTTAAGTAATTACAATCAAATCTCGACCTCTGATCATTAACAACAACATCACATTATGTCCGTTTGTCCCAGATGTGCATTTATTATGAGAGGTCTGCTTTCATTTGCCTGAGTCTCGCCCTCTTTGGTTTTGACCCCAGAGCTGTTTGTTAAGCAAGAAGAGTCGAGAGGGGATTTAATTTGCTGAAATGACTGGCTAATAGTGTTTAATGAGCTGTGTTTTGGCATGATGATGTATTCCGGAACTTGTCTGCCGAGAGAGGTGATGTGACACCACCCGTCTACAAATGGAGGGTGCGTGTGTGTGAGTATGTACGTCTGATCCTGTCATTTTTAATAGAGGCTGACTTGCAGGGCTCCCAGAATGCTCTTGGAGCTCATCTCCGTAGCTTGCTGCAGAGAAGTGGGACTTGCCTCACATCGCGAACATAACATCTCAGTACTAAAGGGAAAGCTTTTAATGCGTGTCTGAGATGCCAGTCATGAACCCGAGCCACTGGGTATGTTCAAAATGAGAGTCACTGTGGCGTCATTGGACCAGAAAATGGCATCTCAGCACTACACAATGAGCGTGGCAAGCTTCTGAAGGGCTCACAGAGGTTGGGTCGCATTAATCCTCAGGATTTTCATATGAACCTGAAATATTGCACTAGTGCAATAGTGACATTCATAGTTTTGCTTCTGTGTAGTCGTTATGATTTTTCCCCCAAGTTTTAGATTTTTGTCATTTGATTAATAGGTTAGATGGATGGCGTTATAGATCACATTTGCTCATTTTTTGAGGGGACGGGGGGATTAGTCATAAAACAAGCAGTGCCGGTATGGACAGGTTAATGAACTTCAGGTTTGGTAGTTTAACTTTTATTATTTCTCTGGTGTGTGATATGATTTGTGTGTGATCCCACTGATGTCCTTTACAACCAGTGTTGTTATTGTCAACTTAAACTATTAAAATAAATACATACAATAAAGCTAAATATAAAATAAAAATAAGATTTTTTTTTTGGAATTAAAATAAAGATATTATACACACTGAAAAATAGGGTGTCAAAATTGAACCTTTAGGGGTACAACAGTTTGTCGCTGGGGCAGTACTCTAAAAAAACATCTTTGTACCATTTTTACCACAAAAAGGTTCATAGTAGTACCTTAAGGTACGCACTTGTACGCAAAGGTACTAATATGCACCTTTTAGGAGTAAAAAAGATACAAATATGTTTTTTTAGAGTACTGCCCCAGCGACAAACTGTTGTACCCCTAAAGGTTCAATTTTGACTCCCTATTTTTCTGTGTGTATCTGCTTGGCAACTAACTGAAATAAAAAGAGTTTAAAGGAAAATTTCACTAAAATTAAAAATAATCCTGTACGTCGGGTCAGAGGTCACCTTTGTGCCTGTAAGACTGAATTTCCTCTAATACTGAACTCCCTGAAACCAAACACCCACTAATCTGGAGAGAAGTTTTTTCTCTTGTCAATCTATCCATATCTCCATCTCCCTATACTCTCCTCCTTTCACTCTGACTAAAGTCATTAATTGTTCACCAACAATGTTTATATACCGACTATGATGTATCTTATGAATCTTTAGTTTTTTTTTCCTTTCATGTTTAGGATCATTTTAAATGCGACTGGTAAAATGGTCTCAATTTCACAGCAGTGAAAATTTCATGTAGACTGAAAACTGGAGTGGGTGTGTCTCTAAAATATATAGATTCATTCTTTGAGCTATTGATGTTATATATTTATTATTTCTAAACTGGCTTCTAGTTAGGCCTTCTGTGATACCGGTGTCATACAGTGTTCAGCCGCAAAACTGGTTACATCACTTACCCACCCCACGTCGTGTTGATTTTTAAAAAAGAAAATAGTAATATTAATAATCATTTAGTTCAGTTAGAGAATTGACACTACACTAAAAAAAACTGAACGTGTCTGCTCAATGCAGTGTGAGCGGAACGAGCGTCGCAGCTCAGATCAGCAGCAGGAGACCGATTTAATTTATCACATGATGAGAGTCGCTAACTGACTGACAAGATGATGGTGGAAGATTTGTTTTCCAAGCGAATTGTAAAAATGCCTATTTGGCAATATTTATGAATCCATCATTCAAGCAATTGCTGCCCCCGAATTGCAGCAATTTGAAAGCAAAAGTAAAATGCGCACAACCACACGGCCTTCATTTACTTTTGAATTAGCGGCCATTCAGTGGCAGCAATTGCAATTTTTAAAAGAGAGGTGCAAAAGAGGGAAAAACTCAAATGCTTTCCATAAATATGTGTCCAGGATGGATTATACCAAAGACCCAATAAAAAGAGCATGGGGCACATCATCAGGGACCTACCGATTTATGGCTATCACTGACTTAGTAAGTTGCAGTTTTGCGAACATAACAAAATGGCAGTTTTAGTTATGAGCAAGCAGGGTGCTGCCCTTAAAGGTAAAAAACGATCACCCTGCATCCATTGATTTGTGTCTGAGATCACGACTCGTCCACTGTAAGTCTCTGTGCAACACCGGGTCCCTATTGAACGAATATTCAAAGTAGGGGAAAACCAGAAGAATCAAATATCTAAATTAATATACATAACGAATATTATGATTCCTTCCTAATTAGAAACACAATCTAAATGTAATAACCATTTGAAATTGGACTCCGATTAAGCACTGAGCTAAAGTAAAATTTAAGAAAAAAATGTATTTAAAAAAAAAAAAAAAGTAAACTTTACAGAAGACTAATATACCTTCGACCATGGCGTTGGGATTCTATCATTTGGCCGACTGGTGCCGGATTGCCAATGACTGAAATGGATGAAAGAAGAAAGTCATATACACCTAGGATATCTTGAGGGTGAGTAAATTATGGAATAACTGTCATTTTTTGCGTGAACTATTCCTTTAAGTTCAATACCCAATTTTTTAAAAATGGAAATAAAAATAAATGAAAGCTATATATATATAATAGTAATATTGAAGTAATTCAAATGTCAAAATAATTTAACATCATTACTAAAACTTAAAATAAAAACTTAAACTATGAAATAAAACCTAATTTAAAGGCAGGGTTGGCCAGTTGTTCCAGAAACATTTTGTTATGAGACTTATTTTGTTAAGTCTCTTCATATCTTGACAGCAATCACTGAGTCAAGTGGTCTAAGTTCAGCGGTATACTAAATGTATTTAGACATATCTTGTCTGTAGAAGTGGTAGGACCATAAAACGTTCATCCAATCATTGCATTTGGTCTGAATGCAGTGATAAGATGTCCTACTTGCCTGTCTATGCAGAGTTAGACAGACGTCAGTCACGAGCACTGTAAAACAGCAGCCACCATTTACAGTTCATCCTGAACCAAAACAATGAGCTTCTGCTGAGTTTAAGCCATAGTTACTGTAATTAGGAAAAGGTGGAAACCTGTGACGTTACAAGTAAACGGCAAATACAAGATATACAAATATAAATGGTTGTTTTGGCCTTTAAAATGTATATGAACCAATAGAAAAGAAATAGGAACTGCCTTGACCAATTATGTTTATGAACAATAACAACAAATTTGTTTTGTTTTTGTGAAGATTAAAGTTCAACCTCTCCATTAAAATATACCTTACTCATTATATAGATGACCTTTACTATGACAGTGTGGCTTTATTGTGTTTACCCAAACGCTGTTACAAAAATGTGACAATGTTAGAATTTTTGTTTGGTCGATGGAATGAACATGATTGATGATAATAATTTCAATTTAAACCACAATTTAATGCATTTCTGAAGCAACTGAAACCACTGGTAAAAAAAACCCTCACACATTTGGACCTTATATTTATTGAGAAATAGCCCTTCTGACAACTACCCTCTGTGCAAAATAGCCTTCTTACCATATTAAATAAATACGGTTACAAATGATTAGCACAGTATGCATAGAAATTAATTACCTGGACCGTGATGTGCAGTCTATTTAATAAGTTAATATCATGTTATCATCACTGAGGTTTAAATGCACCGCACACAGGAGTAAGCATACTAGAAAGGCACCTCTAATGGCAGACTTATCATCTGTCTCGCAGTCTGTTTCATTTACATCTGTACAAAATTGATTTGGAAGACATTTATTAAGTTTGCTGAAGCATCTTTTCGCTCCTGAAGATAACGCGCTCACGCTTCTATTAATAGGTGTTTTGGTCTTTTTGCCTCAAAGCCTGTCATCACCTGTCCACCGCAGGACCTTAAATAAACCTTTGAAAACCTTTTCATCCTGCTGTTATGCTCATAATGATAAACCCTGAGGAAGTGGGCCCATTTCTCTTGCTCTTCCACTCTCCGTTTCTTTCGCTCGCTCACTCTTTCTCTCTGGATTTATGACCTTGTTGTGAAGCAGATAATGTACATATGGCTGCTTTAGTAAACCTGCTGAATGATCTCTGTAAGGCCTTTGTGATCTCCTAAAGCATAATTTTTCTTTCCCCTGACCTCTCCCTGTACCTTATCAGTGGAAAACTAAAAATGTCTTATATAAATAAATAATGCATGTTATGTAGTAATAATTTATGTGATGCATATTTGATATAAATGCATATGCATATACAAAATTCTAGGCACCAGAGCCACTTAAGAAGCGAATATTTTATGTTTTAACAATTGTGTAAAAGAATTGCCTAGATAAAACATGGTTGCAAATCATTCCGTCTTGCTTTTAAAAGGAATTTAATGGAATGAAAAATTCAAATTCTTTGATATTGCTGAATAAACTGAGTATTAAGAGAATAAGTGTAGGTTTTGGTATGGGCGGTAGGGACTACTGAATATTCTAGTTATGGCTCATGCATTCATTTGTAAAGAAGTTCCCTTCATAAATGAAATTATTGTAGGACATCACATGGAGTGGGCTCTCAGTGGTGTTTAAGTAGCAGTTTAGTAGTAGTACTGTTTATATTTGCCAAGGACAAAAAGCATCAGATTAGATAATTCTTTGAAATGTTTGATACGTGTAAAAAGGAAGCTCACTCACACACATGCTCGCTCACTCGCTCACTCGCTCACTCACTCACTCGCCTCACTCACTCCCTCACTCGCTCACTCGCTCGCTCACTCACTCACTCACTCAATCGCTTGCTCGCTCGCTCGCTCACTCACTCCCTCCCTCGCTCGCTCGCTCGCTCACTCACTCACTCACTCGCCTCACTCACTCACTCACTCGCCTCACTCACTCGCCTCACTCGATTACTCGCTCGCCTCGCTCACTCGCTCGCTCACTCACTCACTCACTCACTCGCCTCACTCAATTCAATTCAATTCAATTGTGCTTTATTGGCGTGACATACATGGGTACATATTGCCAAAGCATTTCACAAAGCAAAACAGAAACATACATCAAACATATTCACATTTATATTTATATATACACATAATAAGCAATACATATATTATTAATCAGGATGTGTTCACTCAGTACATCTCAATTTGTTGCATTTATAGATATGCTGTGCTATATAAGTGGAAGCAGGTCCTTCACCGAGTAAGACCTTCAGTTTTTCGTGATGGTGTAGTGACTGGAAATCAGGGATAATGTGTTGTATTTGCCCATCCAGTGAGTCTCTTAGGGCGGTGTATTCACTCACTCACTCACTCACTCACTGTATCAAACCAACTTGTTAGAATCGCTAACTTTTGAAGTGGTCCAAAATGCTTATAAATCAGACATATGATGATTAGGTTTAGGGAGAGGGTGTAGTACAATGCCTTTGAATGAAAATGACTGTGTGTAGGTGAAGTATCACTAATATACCTTCGAAAGTGTGTGTGTGTGTGTGTGTTTGTGCTGTTTCTCCAGGTCCACTTAAGAAATTAATATTGCATGCGTTCACAATTATCTTAATTGTCTACAATCTACTTGCCAATGGTTCTGTCTTGCCTTTAAAATAATTTAAAGTCATGAAAAATTCAGGCGCTTGCATATTAATGAATTGTCTGAACATTAAAACCAAGTACATGAGGTGCACAAAATCTTGGGTGAAATTATATGTTGATATCAATGTGAAGAGAGTGTAGCTGTATTCTGTAGATGAAAAATATCATAAAAGCAGCGTGTGTGTGTGTGTGTGTGTGTGTGTGTGTGTGTGTGTGAGAGGCTGCATGCAGGGGCTGTGTTTGATGGCTCTAGTCTCAGCCCTTGTTTTAGCAGGGCTGTCTGTTGAACCGTGACTCTGCTAATGACATATATTGCTGCTGGTTTTTGCCCTGTAATTCCACCTGATGGACGGTAATGACGCTAAGAGACTCCATCAGTGTCGTGCCTGGGTTATCTGTATGGATCCTGTCTGGCAGCCCGCACCATTATCGGCCTGGCTGTCATCATTAACGCCGCTACGGAGATGCACTGCGGTTCAGCTCCCACCCAGACTGAATTATGCAGCCCATGCAGGCCACACTACAACCTGAAACACTCCCTACACTGAGCTCATAACATGCAAACAGGGTGCTGGGGCTTCTGCATTCTTTGCATGCAAGCAAAAAAACAACAACAACCGCTGAGCAACGCCGTCGGGAGAGAGGGTGAAAGGGTCAGAGAGAGAAAGGGGAAATGAGGACTTTCATGTCGTCACAGTATTTTTTATCGATTAATTAGAGTGGATGAGGAGGGCTTATGTTTATGGATAAGTAGTAGTTCATTTGGTATGGCTAGTCATTGGTATAGCCAGACATTTGACTGTTGGCATAAAGTCTGGTCTACTTTGCCAATCTGCCATTTAATCAGGAAGAGGCTGTTTGTCATAAAGTGATCAATCACAGTTGTTTTTAAGGTGATGTTTACAGAAAGGTAAATCTGTATTTGTATGTAATCCTAAGAGAATGGTGGAATATTGTGGTGGAATTAACAGTTTAGTTTATATTAAATTATATGCATTTATTTTAATTGTTGTGTAAATAAGACAACATCTGTATTGCAAACCAATCCATGCTGCAATTGTTGTTTTTGGCATACAAAACTATGCAGATATCCCAGAAAATTAAAGAGCGACATGGACACACAAATCGGATCGGAATTGGATGGGAATTGTGATCGGTTACGATACACAATGTGGATGTTAATAATTTAGATCACTTTGGACTGATAGAGGCTGCGTTTCCATTATCCTTCAAATTGCACAAATTGAAATTGCGAATTGAAAACTGAATATTGCAAAAATGTTTTATGCTTTGTAATATGTGTAAACATGAGGTGGTGTTTACACAGCTCGCCTGGTGTATGTAAAAGTGGACCATTCTTTACAGATGACGCTGTTTGAACAGAAGACCAGACCCGAGTTCTTTATTAAACTGATAATAGACTATAGAGGAATACTGGATTCTAAACACAGAAAGCAGCTAGTGTGAACATAGTCATAATGAGCTGGTGTGTGGGTGGTAATGAGTGATTATTCACGAGCCATGGGATATGAGAAATGTTGTGCGTTATATATATATAACTTTTCCATCCGCTTATTCAAAACAAAGGCGCACTTTGATGACGCCAAGTGCAGAATCTTGGGACACGTGGTCTTCACCTCACAGCGGGTGAAAAAGAATCGGGAGAGGACTCTGGCAGAAATCATGTTCATGGATGTGATTATAAACTTTACTGTAGTGTGAAGCAGAGCAGGGGAGAGTGCTGTGGAGCTGAACGAGTTCGCTGGAGCAATTGTTAATAAGAGACGAATGCAACCAGCAGGACTTTTATTATGCCAAAGTCGCCAGCGCCATTTCCGCTCATGAGTTTGAGGTAACGCAGCTCTGTTTATCATGTTAGATACATTTGAGTTGAAAATGATGTTACGATGCAGGGCCGGATTGAGACTCATTTTCAGCCCTGGAGTTTCATGCCTTAGACCGGCCCACTTTAGTTCACGACAGACTATATTAAAATAATGTGATTCCAACCTCAGAATATAAGTCTGCATAAGGTACACTATTCTCTACAGCCTTATAATTCTTTGTATTTTTGAAAAATATAATTTTCAATACAGTGCAAAAACAGTAGCTTAAGTTTTGTTTCACAGTGAAGATTTATTAGAACAGTAAATAACAGGACAGTATCAGAATCTCTCTCTCTTTTTTTATTTTAAAGAATTAGTATTCCTAAATATCCAAAAATTGAAATGAAGAAAAGATAATTTTTTTCTAATTCAGAAAACAAGTCAATTTCTTATGTCATTTCACTTGTCTAGTAAATGTATCTTGAATTAAGAATATTTAGATATTTAAACTGGAAACAAGTAAGATACTAAATCAGAAAAAAAAATCAGTGATAGTGTTTGCTTATTCACACACTATGGTAGCCTACAATAGCAGTTTACCTGTGTTTCACAGTAAGAGCTAATCTCTTCACAACTGGGTCCTCGCTTTCTGACACTAAATGAAATACTCACCACAAATACCCCCTTTTTACAAAGCTTTTAAATCAAGTCACTCAGTTTCATTAATGAACCTAAATCATCAGGTATCATTATTATCTCAGGGCATTTTTCCTTGAGCAGGGCACTTACTTATGAATGACAATACCTGCCCATTCTGGTGTGTTGGGCTCATGACTGGAGCTTGGTAACGTTACTGGGCGTTGCAGCAAAACGGACTAGAGGCGGCTGCTGCTGAAGAGCTAAGAAAAAGTTTGATACATGAACGTGGTTTGCAGACAGCATTGTTTTGCGCGGTCGCATCCTGCACTGCTCCTAACCGGCCTCGTCGTCATCATTTGTTTTTTTGAGTAACAATGTGCACAGCTTAGAACATTTGGCTGCGTCAGTTTCCAGAGCCTTCTTATTTTTTTTTTATTCTGGCCTTTTCAGCGCCGCCTTTGCGCTTCGTATCGCCCATTTTTATCTGACTTTTTTTATTTTGAGCAACTTTCAAGGCGCTGTATCGGGGGCGGGGCCAGGGAGTCAAAATATAATCACGTCATCATTAAACCTGCAGGCTGCACTCTGTGAGAAAATATTAAGTAAAAAAGAGTGGGACTTCTGTAAAATAATAAATAAAAAGAGTTGGACCGCGGTAAAATAAAAAAGTGGGGCTGCTGTGAGTGCAGGCAGCCTGGGGACAGCATCCATAGTTCAACCAAGTGCCATGACAACAACGGCCCTCGCGGCCTCAAAAACAGACCGGCCCACCGGGAATTTTCCCGGTGCTCCCGATTAGCCAATCCGGGCCTGTTACGATGTGACTCTACGCGTTTGCTTGGCAGATGCTATGACACACTGTACACTGCAGTAAGAGTAAAGCGTTTCTGCTAAATTAATCCGGAAACCGAGGGTAATGCAGGTATGACGCAATTGACAGGCGACTCCCTCACAGGTTCACACGTCCCGGTTTCTTGGTTAAAAGAGCACTTTTATCATGATTTACAAAACATTTGGGTTATTGTAAATACTCAACTGAACAAAATATGTAACACTGGCCTAGTGGTTTTTGGATATTTTATTGAAAATTATTTTTTTTACATAGTGCACCTTTAAGTGCTTGCCATTCGTAGCTAAACAAATTGTGGGCGTAAAACGGACATTTAGCCGACCTACAATACAAACTTGAATGGGCACATCATACAATAGCAGCCTGGTAACAAAAATGGAACCTTGACCCCTATAAAAGCCAGCCAATCGGATTGCAACTTGTAATAATTTTGAGAAAGTCCTTGTCTTTTATATATTTTGAGATTGTGAGATTGTGTGGATCAGAGATTAGTTTTGCTGAGGATGGCTGCCACATCGGACTTCACGCTCAAGTTGTCAGCCCCAAAGCAACAGACCGGGCGCACACGTGACCCATGTCATTGCACCTGAACCATGACCCTTAAAGACACAAAGAGGCCTTTAGTCTATGCTGAATAACACCTGCTCTTCCCTTGTCAGGTCAAAGTACTGATGCTGTGGTGTATGCCTGTGAGCCGCTGTCATCGGTTTGTTATGTGGTAGACACTGAAGTGTGGCTACATACTGGATTAATTAATTCTACTCCGTATCATAGAACTTTCACCCCGCTGTAGGCTACAAGATGACAAATATAAAACTAAATTGTGTTATCCATAGTTGAATAAGCATTTATGAGCGTTTCCAGTTTGTCAGCCGGACTGCCTGCAAGAGAGTGGAACAATGAATGACTCGTGGACAAGAGGCCCATCAGAGAGGTCAAGTGAGGGAGGCAGAGGGCAGGGAACTGTCGTGTCCAATGAATTTGGGCCCTCAATGAACGACCCTGCAATATATAAACAGGGGCCTTACTTTGGCAAAGGTGGTTAAATTACATAGTGGTGTGCAGGATATGCAGTACAATAGTATGAAGTGGCATTGTTACAGAATTTTATAGTTTTATTTATATAATTGTCAGTAAAAGGGGAAACGACAACATTTATAATGAATGCAACATTGCAACACAAATGTTGCCAATACAACATTTTCTAATTTATTTATAAATATAAATATAAATTTATAATTTTAGTTCAACTAAATATTTGATTTTGGGCTTGAATATTGGGCTTTTTTTAAACTATAAACTGATTTGATTTGAACTGATAAAAGTAAAATTTAGATTGAACTGGAATAAAATATACCTTTTCCTCAGTTTAAAATTGTACAAGAATAGTCACCATAATTTGCCAAAAAATGCAATTGGTTATGTATAACAAAACTATGGTAACATGGTATTATCCATAACTGTTGTCAGACTCTGAAAGCTTCTTAGAAGATGATATTTGTGTGAATTAAGTTAGGCCTAATATATGTAATATATTAATATATACAGATACAAATATATGCAATAACTATGATATGTTGGTAGAGCTTTAAAATGGTATTATGGGATGTTCCCAAAACACTTTTCGACTAAATGGTCTGAATAGATACCTCTACAAATAATTTTTTGCAGACCAGATCAAAGATTCAGATCCATTTTCAATTTCAAAATTCCATACTTTACCAGAGCCTCTGAGTAGATTTTTCAGACTGCATTTGACATTAATTCGCTTAAAGTCTGTGGACCCTGTACAGGGTCCAGAATGACATCATCATGTATATACTTTAGATTTTAAATGTCTGTAGTGGAGCTCTGACCTCATATGTGGTACCATTATTACAGCTTAGACAACATATACTTACATGTTAATCACTTTTGTTTTATGTAACTTCAAAGGATTTCCTGTAAAATGACACCAACATTGTGAACTTCTACAACTGTATGTGTGTATGGGAAGCTTTTCAGTTTGGGTAGGCCAAATACAGGCGGAAATCCAAAAAAATGAACTTAAGAGTTCAGACAGCATTGCTCTATACTGTAGTACACTCATCTGTAAATATTTTCTCAGGTTTTTCCCCCCATTGGTTTTCTATAAGTGATAACATGATTATATGATGAGAAGAAACCTAAAATGTTTTATAACCTGCATATATTCACCTCTGACACATCACTTTGATACTGTAATCGTGGTTTGACCACCAAACAGCAAAGAACAGTCTGAATTAAAGGATTGTTTGTTCTTTTATCTGTTGCTGGTTAGAATGGCACACGCACATTCGTTTAGTGAAGTTCAAAAGAGACACATTAAAGTCAAAAAGATTTGCGCAATGAAAATGTATGCCTTGAAATCATCCAGTCGTGTTTGAAAATTAACTTTTGCCATGAAATCACTCTGCTTGTATAATTTTATAATTTTATACAGGTCCTTCTCAAAAAATAAGCATATGTGATAAAAGTTCATTATTTTCCATAATGTAATGATAAAAATTAAACTTTAATATATTTTAGATTCATTGAACACCAACTGAAATATTTCAGGTCTTTTATTTTTTTAATACTGATGATTTTGTCATACAGCTCATGAAAACCCAAAATCTCAAAAAAATTGCATATTTCATCCGACCAATAAAAGAAAAGTGTTTTTAATACAAAAAAAGTCAACCTTCAAATAATTATGTTCAGTTATGCACTCAATACTTGGTCGGGAATCCTTTTGCAGAAATGACTGCTTCAGTGCGGCGTGGCATGGAGGCGATCAGCCTGTGGCACTGCTGAGGTGTTATGGAGGCCCAGGATGCTTCGATAGCGGCCTTAAGCTCATCCAGAGTGTTGGGTCTTGCGTCTCTCAACTTTCTCTTCACAATATCCCACAGATTCTCTATGGGGTTCAGGTCAGGAGAGTTGGCAGGCCAATTGAGCACAGTAATACCATGGCCAGTAAACCATTTACCAGTGGTTTTGGCACTGTGAGCAGGTGCCAGGTCGTGCTGAAAAACCAAATCTTCATCTCCATAAAGCTTTTCAGCAGATGGAAGCATGAAGTGCTCCAAAATGTCCAGATATCTAGCTGCATTGACCCTGCCCTTGATAAAACACAGTGGACCAACACCAGCAGCTTATATGGCACCCCAGACCATCACTGACTGTGGGTACTTGATACTGGACTTCAGGCATTTTGGCATTTCCTTCTCCCCAGTTTTCCTCCAGACTCTGGCACCTTGATTTCCGAATGACATGTAAAATTTGCTTTCATCCGAAAAAAGTACTTTGGACCACTGAGCAACAGTCCAGTTTTGCTTCTCTGTAGCCCAAAGTGGCTTGACCTGGGGAATGCGGCACCTATAGCCCATTTCCTGCACACGCCTGTGCACGGTGGCTCTGGATGTTTCTCTCCAGACTCAGTCCACTGCTTCTGCAGGTCCCCCAAGGTCTGGAATCGGTCCTTCTCCACAATCTTCCTCAGGGTCCGGTCACCTCTTCTCGTTGTGCAGCGTTTTTTGTCACACTTTTTCTTTCCCACAGACTTCCCACTGAGGTGCCTTGATACAGCACTCTGGGAATAGCCTATTCGTTCAGAAATTTCTTTCTGTGTCTTACCCTCTCGCTTGAGGGTGTCAATGATGGCCTTCTGGACAGGGTCGGGTCGGCAGTCTTACCCATGATTTCGGTTTTGAGTAATGAACCAGGCTGGGAGGCTGTGGAAGCCTCAGGAATCTTTTGCAGGTGTTTAGAGTTAATTAGTTGATTCAGATGATTAGGTTAATAGCTCGTTTAGAGAACCTTTTCATGATATGCTAATTTTCAAATTTTGGGTTTTCATGAGCTGTATGCCAAAATCCTCAGTATTAAAACAATAAAAGACCTGAAATATTTCAGTTGGTGTGCAATGAATCTAAAATATATGAAAGTTTAATTTTTATCATTACATTATGGAAAATAATGAACTTTTATCACACATGCAAATTTTTTGAGAAGGACCTGTATTTTAGAAAAACGAAAAGGGAATAGCCTGGAAACACTTTTTCCATACTGTTAACTTTTTTGTCCATACTTGGAAATTAATATCCATAATTTTCCAAACTAAGTAGGAACCCTGCATTACCCATTTTCGCAATGTTGTAGTTTTGGGAACTATCAGAAGGTAACTACATCGCACACAACAGCAAAAAAGTAATTGTTCGCAACTCACTCATCTCACTTTAATAGAAAGTGCACTTTTTTCTGTTTCTATTCGCTTTCACACCAATTCTGAACTTCCAAACTAATCTTTCTGACTTTTCCACAGCTGAAGAACTTCTCCCAGCTTTCTCTTGAACTTTGAGTGCTGTGAGTTTGTCAGCCATCATGAGTTCAGCCATCATGAACTTACCCTCATTTCATTCCAAACCTTATGATTTTCTTTCTGGTGAAACACAACACAAGTTGATAGTTTAAAGAATTTTGGGAAGATGTATTCTTTCATGTTCCATATTACTTTAAACTTACCCACCTAATATCTCTGTGATTCCGGTTTAAAACCAGGGGGAGAAAAAAAGAGCAAATTCATTTATATGCTTTGTGATGTAATCCACATATCTCTTGGAGAAACACTGAATTATGATAATTGTTTTATAATAATATTAATCAGTTATTTCTTGTCAGCGTGCCTGACCATATGTCTTTTATCTGTTATTGGTTCTCGTGAAAGTGTAACTCAGACATATAGTATCATTTAACCGTGCTCTTGTGCGAATATCTGCGATTGAATCTCACAAGCTAACAACTAAAAATATCACACCTCCTGCTCATCCGTATTCACTCTTTGCTCTGTCTTGCCACATCTAATCTCATCTTCACCAAAACAAATTTGTTTTCCTGGTACGTGCCAGAGTTGTTCCAGGCACTGATCCAGGCCGCTGATCTTTCATGGCTTAGATACTAGATGTGGGAGATATGGATCTCAAACCGGTCTGAAGCATCATCTGGCCCTGAGAGACTCCTCCGACTCTCGTTTGGTGTGAATGCGGGTCCGTGCGAGCGTTCTATAGTCAGAGGTTGTTTCAGACTCCCACAGAAACCGCAGGGGCTCAGGCTCCCCTCAGCCCTCTCGGCCAAACAGATGGACTGGCAAATTTTCCTGCCTTGTTTCAAATAGCCAGACTGCTTCAAGCTGAGTACGAAACTTCATTATGCTTGTTTGCTGTTTGTTATTACTGAGGCTCTACGAAATGGGTGCTTATATTTTATCTTACAATTTTTTCATTTGGCTTTTATTTTTTGACTTGATGTTCAGGGGAATGTTGTTTGTTTGTGCCTGTGTTTTGCTGTGTGGTTGTAGGATACATTAGGTGGAATTAAATTGAACTTCCATTCCAAACATGACCCCCCCCCCCATGCTTCCCCACCTGCAGAACAGATAATTGGATGTGCAGTTCATGGTCAGAATACGCAGAGGTCCAAGCTATTTATTTGCGTCCATTTATTGTGTGCTTGTGTTCAGGATTTTGCAGATGTGGTTTATTGGACGTACCTCACTTCGTTCCCATGTATTGTATGCATATGGCCAGCACATTTACTGGTAAAATAATAAGGCATTGTGCTTGGCCTCTCTTATGCTGTGTTTGACGTTATTCTCTCCATTATTATTTTCAGATGAGCAGCAAATGTCGATGACTTAATGATTGCTGTAGACACTGACAGACAGCGTACCTTATCTTAAATGCAGTTAAATACACAATTATATTGGTATTATTTTGCAATCATCCTAATGCGGAACATGAAAGTATTCATTTGCATTAGAAACGGTTGGGCTAGACTGTGTTTCCCTTTTGAGTTTATACTTTTCACTGTCCCCGAGGCTTATGGGAAAACTATTTATGCTCCATTAGGACTCAGCATTTTTTGTTTTGTTTGTGTTCTGCATTTTTTTTATATATGCAGTGCTTATTGATTTTCTGAAGAGTGTTTGAGTCCCTGTTTAGACCTGGTATTAGCATCTTTCACAAGTAATCTAATCACAAGTTGTCAGGTGAGACGCATAGCTGTTTATACCTAGTATTAAAATCAGGCACAAACGCACCTCCTCTGGTCACTTTCAATTAAAGTGTCTCTGATTTTGGCACTAAATGCATCATGTATTACATTAGTGTGCATTTTGCTACGGAAAAGTTTAATATGTGTTAATAATATACTCTCCATTCTTTTTTTTTTTTTCATTCTGCTCAGACCAAGCCACATACCATTCAAAAGTGTGAGGTCGGTAAGATTTTTGAATATTTCTGAGTAGTCTCTTGCTGACCAAGGCTGTTTATTTGAACAAAATATAGTAAAAACAGCAATACTGTAGTTATAAGATGTGATTCATAAAATATGTTTTTTAATGTTTTGTAAAATGTAATTTATTAGACTTCACTCCAGCCTTCGGTGTCACATGACCCTTCAGAAATCATGCTGATTTGCTGCTCGTGCTCAAGAAATATTTATTGATAGACCCTAATGGTTGTATTGTGGTCACAAGCATTCAACCAACTCTGCATGGGGTTTAAGTGATCCAGTCACTCAATATGTCTTGGGTTTGATTTAAATCCGGTAACTGAAATGCATGTTCATTCCAAGAAGAGAGTCTTACATCACTGTGATCAACAGTTTATGGAATTTTGGAAGGTTATTTATTAAATTTAATGATATCAATCTGTAGACCATCACTATGAATTAAAACAAGCTGCCATATCACTTAATAATAATAATTATTATAAGTGGTCATACACTCTAAAAAATGCTGGGTTGTTTTAACCCAATGTTGGGTCAAATATGGACTAACTCAGCGGTTGGGTTGTTTTAATCCCACGGTTGGGTTAAATATTTGCTTAAGACAACCCAATCGCTGGGTTAAAACAACCCAACTGCTGGGTTAGTCCATATTTGACCCAACATTGGGTTGTTTTTTACTCAGAATTTTTTTGTCTCTTGTTATATTTACAGCTTTTCTCTGAACAGAAATATAATTGAGCAACTTTTTCACAAAATCCTATAATTTTACCTACTACTCTTGAAATTCGGTTTAATTTTACTTTATTCAGAGATGTAACTCATCCAAACCACACAGTTATATAAAACTCTAAAACACTCTCAATTAAACTAATATAAAGTCTTTGTAGAACAACCTGACTTACAGAAAATTCTCCCAATTTCCTTAGCAAGAATAGCCTTTGCTTTCTTACTAATAAGATCCACATTATCAGAGAAATTCAATTTACAGTCCATCATGGTTCTTAAATACTTAAGGCTTCACAATTTCAACAGGTTGATTCACAGAACCAGGAGACATTCCAAGAGTAAATGTATTTGCACTAGTATTAAAGGCATAAAAAGAGCACACGCATACACCATTGCTTGTTGTAAATGGCTGGCAATTGTATCAATCATAGTGAGTGTGGCATCCTCTGTCCCTCCTTGTGATTTATATGCAAATTGCAGTACATCTAGTTTCTCTGATGTATATGGTTTAAGGCGATAACTACTATTTCCATGCATTAAGCAAGTACTGATGTTAAAGCCACAGGATCCTCTGGATTTTTTGCTCTCACTTTTTTAGGAAGGGGTCGTACTATAAATGAAAACTTCCATGTATTTGGTACGATCTAATAAGTCTAATAAGTAAGTCTAATAAAAACTGAAATAATTTTGGGGTCAGTTAGTTAATTTGCACATATCTTTAAAACTCGGACCTCAAGGCAATCTGAACCCAGTGCTTTACAGGGCCTAATACACTTAAAGCGTCTTCTAATCTGGTGACCTGTGAACCAAATTGGCGGCTCCACTGGAATCCTATCACTTGCTGCTTTTCCGCTTTTAGCCGTTCTCATTGCATAACCATTCTATTCTGTGCCGATCCGGGCCAGCTGGAACGGTTCTGGTTTTATTTTTCACTGTAGGGCTGATAACGGCCGCTCTTTGGAATGTAATACAAAAGTCAGTCTTTTCCTTGGCAACACAACGGCTTACTGATGATATGAGACTAAAATAACTACTGCATTACTGACGATAATCAGATATTTATTTTAAATGTTATTATTAATTTGTGTTTACGTTGAATATAATAGAGCGCTTAGTCAGCTACAGAGAAACTGGTAGCCAGGCAACAGACAAGTGAGCAATCCTGATTGGTGACGTAATTTCATGAATTTTACCAGCACGGTTCAGCATGGTTAGACAACCGTGTCGAGAATCCCGGATGAGAACACTTTGTGATCTTTGTACCAGGCTCAAGTGGAAACACAGCTGGAATCGTTCCTTACCATTCTAAGAACCATTCGGAGATGAATTGAAGACTTCTATCTTATTCCAATTATCAGCTGCATCATATCTTCCATAAAAATAATTCAAATCATCAAACCATTTAAAATATCTGGCTCTATAATAATATAGTTATTTACATCTCTCATCTCAAGTCACACCCCATCATCTTAATCAAGCCTTGCCAAACACTCTTTGCATCTTGATTCGCTAATTGATACTTTACCTTGTTTTTCAAATACATTTTTGTTTTTCGTATCACGGCTCTTAGTTCCTTCCTTTTAATCTTAAAACCCTCATGATTATTTTCACAAAATGCCCAATTATTTTTAAGAAGTTTCTTTAAATCTTTAGGGAGTCTTGGCTTATTTTTTGAGAAGACTTTAATCACTTTAGTGTCAATAACTGTTTCTTTACAAAATTGAATGGACTATAGGAAGTAATACAGTCAGTTAGTTCTAAGGGGTTTCTGCATGAATCGAAAAAAAATCCATCCCAGTTGGTCGTGCAAAAACAATGACATCTTGTTTTTTTGCTTTCAAAAAACAAAACAAAACATCTTTATCCATTTTTCCACTGCCTTGTTCCTTCTACAAACCCAATTCCAAAAAAGTTTGGACGCTGTACAAATTGTGAATAAAAAAGGAATGCAAGAATTTACGAATCTCATAAAATTATATTTTATTCACAATATAGTATAGATAACATATCAAATGTTGAAAGTGAGACATTTTGAAATGTCATACCAAATATTGGCTCATTTTAGATTTCATGAGAGCTAAATTCCAAAAAAATTCCAACCTGATCTACATATACAGAATGAATATTTATAGCCTAATTTTATATTTTGGAGCAACTAACTCCACTCCTACCCAAAACCTACCAACTCCCAACATTATAAAACACGTAACAGGCAAATAAATGTACAGTCACATGTATGTATTGCAAAAACTGACTAAAGAACAGTATAAAAGTATTAACTCATGTTGCATTCCAAGTCTTCTAAAGTTGATCTTAATGTTTTAGTCATTAAAATGATGACCGCGCCCCTTTGTGAACATGTCATCCGGACTAAAGAGGACAACCCAAGTTGTTATCAGCACTCAGTTTAAAAGCCTGCATCTCTGATGGTATGGGGTTGCATGAGTGTGTGTGTGTGGCATGGGCAGCTTGCACATCTGGAAAGGCACCATCAATGCTGAAAAGTATATCCAAGTTCTAGAACAACATTTGCTCCCACCCAGATGTGGTCTCTTTCCGGAAAGACCTTGCATTTTCCAACACGACAATGCCAGACCACATACTGCATCAATAACAACATCATGGCTGCGTAGATGGAGGATCCGGCTACTGAAATGGCCAGCCTGCAGTCAGATCTTTCACCCATAGAAGACATTTGGCGCATCATAAAGAGGAAGATGCAACAAAGAAGACCTAAGACAGTTGAGCAACTAGAAGCCTAAATTAGACAAGAATGGGACAACATTCCTATTCCTAAACTTGAGCAATTTGTCTCCTCAGTCCCCAGATGTTTGCAGACTGGTATAAAAAGAAGAGTCGATGCCACACAGTGGTAAACATGGCCTTGTCCCAACTTTTTAGAAATGTGTTGATGCCATGAAATGTAAAATCAACTTAGTTTTCCCTTAAAATTATATATTTTTTCAGTTTAAACATTTGATATGTCGTCTTTGTTGTATTTTGAATAAAATTTGCAATAAAATTGCATTTGCAATTTGTAGTTTCCCAACTTTTTTGGAATCGTGTTTGTACATGTTGCCTGTTCCCTTCTAACACGTTCTCTGTACAATCCCCTGATCATGTGTACAGTGTCAGTTTACATTTGTTCAGAGCTTTCATCTGCAAAAATAAATAATGAACATCATGAAGAAACGGCAGTGTCTGATTCAACCTCTAAGATACTCTAGGATCCTAATGACATTGATTGAAATGACTGCTCGGCACAGAGGAAAAAAGATCCCTTTGCTGTGTCACATACTCACTGGATTTCGCTGGCTTACCTGTGCTCAATAAGATTAAGTGCTATCTCATCATCTGTATGATTGCACTGAAATGTCAAACTCCTTTAACTCTAGATTAAGACATCAGCGCAGTGACATGAGGACGCTCTCTTTAGTGCACCGAGCATCTTCAACAAAACCTCTAAAGGAGCAATATGCCACAAATGCATTATTTGACCCTTTTCTCCTCCTTTCTGACAGAAAAAGTAGTTGAGTTCAGTGTCCATCCATCACTGCTCCGTGTTTGTGTTGCATCCTATAAAAGTCTGCATACTTACATGACCTCTGTGTCACCTTCACATGTTTACTTGGAGAGTGGGCGGCACCCCCTACCTTTCACTTCCTGTCCGTAATTACTGCCTTATTTACAGTCATCGCTCATTTCTGTCCAACTGATGTCCAGTTTCTCATTATATTCATGGATCCTGCCATTTCTGCATTTTCTCCTTCCTCTAAACACATACACTGGGGGCCAGCTCTAAGATGTTCTCATACAGGGTCCAGTTGTACAGTTAATCAAAATACATTTTATTTAAAGACGGACAGACTTAATAAAGTGGATTTAAAAGATGCAGTCAGAGATGCACTGTTATTAAAAATTCTGACTCATATGGATAGACCAATCATTTCTGTATTTGTTATTTGATATAGACATTTCCCATTCAAGAGTTCAGTATGATATTTGAAAAGTCTGTATTTCAAGGCTATATTTATTTGAACAAAATATCATAAATATAGTAATAATGGGTAAAAAAAATTACAATTTAAAAATAACTATTTTCTATTTTAATATATTTAAAAATGTAATATTTATGTAAGGGGAAAAGCAACATTTTCTTAAATCATTCTAATATGGTGATTTAATTCTCAAGAAACATTTATGATTTTTATCAATGTTGAAAACAGCTGTGCTTAATATTTTTTTGGTTGAAATCATTTTCTTTTTGATGAGTAGAGAGATCAAAAGAACAGCCTTTATTTGAAAGCTTTATATATGTTTTTGATTCTGAAAGATGTTAAAATGATCAGTCAAGTAATTCTTTAATAAAAATCTTACTCACCCCACACATTTGAATGGTAGTGTGTTATGGATGATGAAAACTAAATTATATTATAAATCCATACTATAAAAAAAAAAAAAAAACTACTAGAAGCTAAATTAAAGGGACATGGTGAAGGGAAAAATATAAGATATTTAAAACTCAAACAAAGGTTCCTCGGGGGAAGGCAAAACATTTGCGATTGAACACAAAAGTATTGACTTATTTTCCCATCTCATATTTCTTTACACCACTATGTCCCACCGAAGGTTTTACGCCTTAGGCACTACATGCCAATGTATCCATTACAACAGGATAATCTCTGTTATAAGGAGTTTGAATGAGATTGAGAAAGTGCTGATAATAATAGAGGAAGACTTTGATTTGAATGATTAGTTGTGTAGATCTATTATGAGAGAGAGAGAGAGAGAGAGAGAGAGAGAGAGAGAGAGAGAGAGAGAGAGAGAGAGAGAGAGAGAGAGAGAGAGAGAGAGAGAGAGAGAGAGAGAGAGAGAGAGAGAGAGAGAGAGAGAGAGAGAGAGAGAGAGAGAGAGAGAGAGAGAGAGAGAGAGAGAGAGAGAGAGAGAGAGAGAGAGAACAGAACAGAACAGAACAGAGTTCACTTTTTAAAAGTAACATTGATAAAGTTAAGGAAATTAACATGACTCATTTTTATGCACAATTGCACACAGCTCTGCTGTCATCATATGCACAGTAACTCACCAGCACAAACTCTTAAAAGGAAAGCCCTCTTTGAGAAATAGTGAAATTATTGTTATAATATATCGGCGTCCCAGTTAGTGTTAGAGGATGATCTAAATCTAGTCCATACCAGAATGCTGATATCTGCATTTATAAAAATGCCATCTATCTGAATGTGCATTATGGAAACAGATGTGTAAACAGCTCTGTTTATATTTGTGAATCAATTTTGCTCTAAATGTATTCAGTGTAAACTTTTTTTGACATACAGCACAATATGTGTGCATGTGATCTTTATGCTTGTCATTAAGGCTACAGCATTCACATTTCTTTATGAACCATATATTACTGTCCTTACTGGAATTATGAGATGACATAAAAAGATCAACATTGAGGAAACTATCTCTGCCATTCATTGTGAGCCAATAGTTGGAAGCTATAGTATGCTGCTAAGTGGCAAGGAACAGTTCAAATTTGGAAGTATTAGGGAAATGAGATTCTTACCTTTTGTGAGCTGTTATTATATTTGGAAAACGTGAAAAAGAGTTAAAGCCACAGCAAAGCAATGTCAGTGATTTATTAGCGGTGCCAGATACTTAATAATTACTTACACACACACACACGCGCACACACACACACGCACACATATACATCATGTTTACTGTATTTGTGTCAGAGACTGCGATGGAAAGGAAATGATACGTGATTGATGGTAGGAAGTGCAGGGCAGACCCGGAGGGGGAGGGCAGAGCAAGGCCTGACTTATAAAAACATCGATCAGAGCCCTTGCAGCAGAAGTTGGAGATGGCCGTGGACTACAGAGGGAAAGGGTCCACCAGGCCTCTTATGGTTCTCCATGAAGAGGTTAACATGAGCTGCTCTCGTAGTTGTCAATCACAATGCCGCATATGTACGATTGTGCTTACCAGACATCAAAAGATATTAAAACAAGTAAAGTTTTTGCTTTTGACCTTTTCTGGTACATCCAGTATACTCTTGCATGGTTAAAACAACTAGTGATCTTATAAAGCATCATAGGCAGATTCAGTAGACAGCACAGTTATGCTGTCTTGAAAGATAACTTGTTAGGCTAAAATATAGGGCAGCATTGCAAGTATGTGTCAGGGATAACGTAGTACCAGAATGGACGTTTCAGATGCATTTTTCACATTCAATGGCTAAATTAGCTTAGAAACATGGTTATTTATTTATTTATTTATTTATTTATTTATTTATTTATTTATTTATTTATTTATTTATTTATTTATTTATTTATTTATTTATCAAATTATATTATATTAAGAGACCACTGCATTTTTTTTTTTTTTAAAATCAGCATCTTTACATGTGGTAGCTATTCCAGTGAATTTCAACACAGGCACACCTCATTCTACTGAATGAAGTGCTGATTAGGTGTTCACCTGAACCAAATCTTATTTAATGAGGAAAACTATAATAAAAAAAACACTGCATACTGCATCACTATCCTCTTGCAGTAGGACCAGCTGGGTGGCAAAGAATAGTGCTAGTAGTACCTCAAAAGTAATTTGAATAGAAGAAAAAAAAAACATGACCATGCCAAAAGAGTTGAAAAAGAAAGTTTTGAGAGAGGAAAATACGGGTTCAATTCTGGCATTACTGGAAGAGGGATACAGTGAGCGTCCGGTTGCTTCCATACTTAACATTTAAAAGATGGCGGTTAATAAGAACAAGGTCAAGCAGCAAGGCTGGAATCGTGCAGATTTGTCTTTGTGAAGGACGCATGAATGTACGAGCCACGTACAAGGTTTTCCTGAAGAAAACTTGCTTCCTTCTCCCATTACAATGTTCCCCAACTCTGGGGATTGTTTTTTTCCAGCAGGACAATGCTCCATGCCACACAGCCAGGTCAATCAAGGTGTGGATGGAGGACCACCAGATCAGGACCCTGTTATGGACAGCCCAATCTCCAGACCTGAACCCCATTGAAAACCTCTGGAATGTGACCAAGAGGAAGATGGATGATCACAAGCCATCAAACAAAGCTGAGCTGCTTGGATATTTGCACCAGGAGTGGCACAGAGTCACACAACATCAATGTGAAAGACTGGAGGAGAGCATGCCAAGACGCATGAAAGCTGTGATTCAAAATCAGGGTTATTCCACCAAATACTTATTTTTTTTTACTTAAAACATTAGTATTGTGTTGTTTAAAAATTAATATGAACTTATTTTTTTTCCAATGTTCGAGGTCTGAAGACATTGCATCTTTTTTTGTTATTTTGACCAGTTGTCGTTTTCGGCAAGTAAATGCGCTAAAGGACAATATTTTTATTTGGAATTTGGGGAAAATTATGTCAGTTGTTAACAGAATAAAACAAAAATTATAATTTTACCCAAACACATATAAATAGTAAAATCAGAGAAACTGATAATTTTGCAGTGGTCTCCATATTAAAACATTAGGTATTCAGATATGATCAAAATTATTTTGAGCTAAACAGACGAATAAATGTTTATTCCCAGTGGTATAAATTATTCTAATAAATAATATTTTTGGCTACTTTGTACTTTGACTGAGTGAGGACATTTTTGAACATGCACTCTTTACTCATTTGTGTGTAATTACTCATGACATTTTGCAAGGCACCTGACTTTTTCAGCAGCAGTTTATTTTTGCTACAGAAGAAGTGCTATCGCCATCTACAGCACATTGATGGTACTGTATCTTGTGTGTTTTGCAGTTGTCAACAAAGCGACTATATGCAAATATTAGTGCATTAGTAGTTATGAATCACTGGTGTTTCTTATATGAGATGAAGAGATTGACTGCATGCTGAAACCAGCACGTCCAGTGCAAGTAGGCTTTAGCTTTTTAATTTTATTTAACAAAATTTAAATCTGTTATATTGAAGAGACTTTTCGACTTTGACTTATTACAATGTTGAGGTGTTCAGCTTTATTTCATGTTATTGCTCTCCTCACAAATCAACTGTTTCTTGTTTTTCACTGGCATGTCTTTTAGGTGTTGAGGCCTAGTGCATCTTTAGCCCCATTCGCACAGGACTAGTATTATCTGGGGACCTCTGGTGATTTGTAATAATTGCAGAGAATGTCTGTGATCTTAATCCTGTGCGACTCGGCCATGTCTGTAATTTGTAAAGTAAAAATTCCCCCGCAAATTACCTACCATATTTCACCACACACCGAGGTCCTGTGATAATAGTAGTCACTTGCGAATCGACATCTCTGTGATTTGGCCAGGATAAGGTGGATCGTATATAACTTTGCAAGTTTTTTTTTCTTCCTGTGAGCATTTCTATCTTTATCTTTCACAAAGAATAAAGTCTACATTCATAGTGCACACTGTTATGAATTCCCGTGCAGCCGCACGGATTATACTTTCATTTTAGAATGAGTATCAATTTAGGAGTAAACTGATTGAATGGTGTGTTTAATATTAACATCAATACTGTTCTTAATGAAAAACATAACATAACAGTTCAGTACAATGACAAGCTTGTTTAAATAGGTACTTTTACATTTAGTTTTGAAACTGAATCTTCCGCCATATATTTTCAGCTTCTCACTCGTGATGAATGAAATCTGATTCCTGCCGCTGGTCTGAGCTCAGTTCATGGCGTCTGTTCGCTAACTGAACAAAATTGTTCAAAACATATAAAAACGATATTGATGCCTGTTTATGATTTCATACAGCTATATCTATAAAGAAGTCTTGACATCATATCCAGAAGTCAGTAAATTTGAGTAAAATCACAGGCTTTGCTTATCCCATGCGAATGCGCCACACAAAACTCAGATGTGGGGGAGTAATTTCTAAATCACAGAGGTCCTTAGATAATACCAATCACGTGTGAATAGTGCTTTTGAGCCTAAAAAAGTATACTTAGGCACTGTTAAAATTAGATACTCTTAAGACTTTTACTCAAGTAATATTAGAGTTGCATGGTGACTTGTAATGGGATAATCTTTGCTGGAAGGTATCTCTAGTTTTACGTAAGTATGGGTTTCATGTACTCTTTACACCTTGTTCCCAATATAAAAGAGCCCACTTTGATTTCTGTGTTTTAAGTGGTAAATTGTCTTAGCAACTTGTTAACATCAGATTGAATGACTAGTTGAATGGTCATCCAAAACCTCTATTTATTTATATATTTTAGCAGCAATTATTTATGGTTAAAGTGCATAAATGATAAATGTCAAATTTACGAATAAAAAAAAGATTAGATATATTCAAATATATTACAAGTCATAGTTGAACAGATAAATGAAATAAATATAAAACTGAATTGTAGGTGACAATGACAGGTGAATATAAAGATACATATCTGAATATGTTTATGACTGCCAATATAGAATTTTTGATAACTGACTTATTCTTGATAGTATCAAATTCAGAATTATGAATCATGTTGTAAAGCAATAACTGTTGCTGGCGCGTTGACAGGGCTGATCACATTTACGGTATAAATCTCACAATGGAAACTTGCAATAATAATTCCTTTGTAAATTCAGGAACACCCAGGGGTCCTGTGCAACGAAAGAGTTTCCTTGCATGTTCGCCGTCCTGATTTATTCAGGGGGGAAAAAGCATGCAGCAGGCAATTCATCTGAAAAATTGCCTCCTATTTACAAACAGTGATATTTCTTAAACTAATTAGGTTACCTGGAGATGTCATCTAACGCGTTTTATAAAGGGGATTAAAGTATCTGGTTTTTATGCTTCCGAGGACTTTTGTAATGAGTAAGTTTGTTTCTATAGAAAAGCACCGAAAGATAAATGTTCCTGTTTTTTGTGTGTGTTTTTTTGCAGTTTAGCAGGTGTGATGAGGAGGAGGAGGGCAGGAGGAGATGTTTAAAATGTGCAAATGAACATTCATGTTTTAATTAACTTAAAGTTAAAATGGCGTGAAATTGAATGTGATTGTTGCTGAGTAAATATGCCTAATTAGGATATAAGGACCGCCAGTTAAAAATTAGATAACCGTTTTTTTTTATTTGCAGGTGTGCATTATCTGGATTGAATATAAATATGAGACAGTAGTTTGTATTGTAGCAAATTCTATATGCTACACCACAAAGTACTGTCTCATATGTGCATATATTATCATAGGTTTGTTGTTGAAGCAATCTTTGCCTTTGATCCTGATTCCATGAAAACATTTTTTAGCACTGACCTGTTATCTCTAGCAGTGACGTAAGCCAGAGAACGCATCACATTTTGTAAAACAGACGCTATCTGCACTGCCAGATATGCAGATGCATGCTTATGCAGACCTAATGAGATTTACGCAGATCAGAAACATACTTTTCTAAATCTTCTGCAGTGCAGTTCAAAGATTGTTTTGTTTACTGACGTCATGAAGGCAGTGCTGCAGATCAAATGGAAGAACTTAGTGACGGTGTAAAGAAGGATCTGTCATTGTATGATGAATGTGCCTGTCAGATAAAGGACAATTTGATCATGTTCACTGGCTCTAGTTTCAATCTCACTGATTACATCATGGCATGCGCCTCGCATCAGGACGCGTTTCTGGAATATCCTGCACTATTTAATTTTTTTTAACAACGAACTTTGTCAAATATTATTTACAAGATTTCTGGTTTAAGTTCCAACTCTTCTTCACTTGGTCACATTTAATGCTGTTCTTTTATGAGGAAAATCATGACCATTTTGGCCAGTATTGTAATCATGATTATTTAACATGTTTATGAGGTGGTATGACCAAACCCTTATATGAGTAATTTAGCTATATTTAGGTGTATTTTGCTAAAATACGATTTGATTAAATCATTTTAGATATGAGTAAAAACCACTTTTAATATCACAGAAGAATGCAAGATACTTTATATTTTAACTGCTCAGATCATGGGAACACTGCTATTTTAAAGTTAGGGATCAGAAATAATATTTAAGATTTTTGAAGTATGCCTCTTATGCATTTTCTTTGTGATAGAAATACAGTACAATTTTGGAAATATTATATAATATATTGTAATTTAGCCCTGTGAAGGTAAAGCTGAATTTTTAGCATAATTACTCCAGTCTTCAGTCACATGATCTTTTAGAAATGTTTCTAATATGCTGATTTGCTATTATCAATGTTGAAAACAATGTGAAAAAAATTCAGAAGCTCAGCATTTATTTGAAATCTTTTCTAACATTATACATGCATTTAATCTAACTTTTGATCAATTTAATGCATTGTTTCTGAATTAAAATATTAATTTCTTAAAAAATATCTCACTGATCCTAAACCTTTGAATGATAATATATATAGTGCAACATCAATGTCAGCTTAAATTACGAAGAACTGCACTTAACGTACAGTCTCAGACAGCCTAATTGCGGCAGAATTTCCTCTTATCATCTGTTACTAAAAAGCACCAAAAGCGAG
Source organism: Pseudorasbora parva (assembly GCF_024679245.1). Classification (NCBI taxonomy): domain Eukaryota; kingdom Metazoa; phylum Chordata; class Actinopteri; order Cypriniformes; family Gobionidae; genus Pseudorasbora; species Pseudorasbora parva. The sequence continues at coordinate 24,929,404 of NC_090176.1, read as the reverse complement.
TCCTAGTCCTTTTTGAGACCCTGTAAGTAGCTATGCATGCAGACTCATTTTTCCAGGCAGGTCTATTGTTTCCTGTTCTGCATAATACAACTTTAGAACGTCGAGTGCTTTTGCATAAAAGGTTCTTAAACTGTTGTTTATTTACATTTATATTCTTGTCACTTGTCAGGCCTTATTTTATGAATGTGTTTCTGTTTCCCCCATCACATTTAGAGCTCTTGATCATTATTAATCACATAAATAACACAAAAATGTGAAAATGGTCTTGTTTGGTAAACTGTCTGCGCGAGATTTCTGTTTGGAAACGCATCAAGTCTTGAAAGATTTGGCCACCGTACAGGATCCCAGGGTCTGACAGCTCCTCTAATGTGGCTTTTAAGTTCTACTTTATAATGAACACAGTGTGCTGCTTTAGGAAACAGCACAACAGCAGTAACATTAAATAATGTAAAACGAAAGTTACGACGATCCTAACAGTGTGTTGCAGTGCTATTGGGGAAATGATAGCACTGCAACATTTCTCCCAGCAGCAACTCTGCAGTGCATTATTTGGTATCAAAGTATCCATATGTCTATGTTATCCAATGCTTTTGCTTCCCTGTTCTCTATGTTAAAGCACACAGTACCACTCGCTCCATGGGGGAAGCTACTGTAGCGAGATCAACAAATGAAATGTATGTGTAGTACCGGGGAGTGAGTACCAGTCAAAAGTTTGGAAACATTAAGGTTGCGTTTTTGAAAGTAGTCTCTTAATCTCATTAAGGCTACATTTTTTCCAGAAATAGAGTAAAAGCAGTAATACTGATGTGACACTATTACATTTGAAATGAACTGGCTTCTGTTAATATATTTTAATATATATTTTTCTGGTAATATAATAACGTTATTAACATTAAACTCAAGCTTTTATTTTGGCTGTAAAACACAGGGTTAGGGTTAGGATTTGTTAGGTTAGGTTGTACAACTTACAACTACAGAAAAGCCGGTTTATACGAGCTTTGGAAAGATGGTTGATGCATGTTTTGTTCCCAAAAACATGTTATAGCACTAAAACATTTATAATAATAATAATAATAATAATAATAATTTGTTACATTTATATAGCGCTTTTCTGGGTATTCAAAGCAGTTTTATGTATAGAAGAGGGAAATCTTCTCAACCACCAGCAATGTGCAGCATACGCCAGGATGACGAGACGGCAGCCATATTGTGCCAGAACGCCCACCACAAACTGATCCAATCAATTTATGGGGATTATTAGGAGGCCATGGAGGCCAATGGGCAAATTTGGCCAGGATACACCAGATCATGAGCTGCATTTCACTTTGAAACTATTTGTTTAGTTAAATCACAATTTGATGTTCACACCACCAAACTTTACCTTTTAAAAGACCTGGTCTAATAAAATGTGCTGCGCTAATTGTCATATCTGAGTAACAAGGTCCACATTTATTTAGAGCAACTTGAGTCAACAAGACATGATATTATAAAGACATGATAATGCTGGTAACAGAACAGCTTGGACACTTCCATTGAACAACCTTGCCAGTGTTTTCTCTCTTTTTTTATGTTCTTTGTGTGCTTTTTGCCTGTGTTTTTGTGTATTGTGTTTGTCTAGCCAAGATGGAAATTCATCAGGGACGGTCAAAGCCTAAACACTTAATTATCTTCTAGCAACTGAGAAAAAAATTGGGAAAACACATTTATATTTTCCGTTATTCACAAAGTACAGTTCAGACACTGTTATTATTTGTTTAAACACCAGTTAATGCACGGCTAAAACATGCATTCCAACTTGTAATTGTTCTCAGTTGGTTAGTGACTGCATTTCCCTTTTTGTTATATTAGATAGGAGTGAATTAAATGTAATAATAAAAATGCATCCTACCCTAAAATGCTTTTTCAATCCCAAATCTCATTTAGTTATGAATCAAGCCTGTTTTTTTAGCACAAATGTAATGCTGTCAAAAACCAGGAAGCCAGATACTGTTAACATTTTGCCCCCTCATTGCTCAAAAGTAAGCAAAAATGTTTTTGTTAACGGCAGAATCGGAGAAGTTAAAATGTAGTGCACTTTTATGCAGAAGGCAGGTGCTTAACCCATCAGGAGCCCTATTCTTGATGGCCTGTTCAGGTCAGAAGGCTTTCTGCTTAATGCATCTATTGGCATTCATCACACTTTTCAACTCGACTACGCCTTAAGCTAGCACACGTTCACATGGCAACATCACGCACTTGAAGATGAACCGAGTGAATGACAGGCGCATGAGAGCTGCTTGCTGTATTGAGCCATTCAACTACGTCCTAAGATCCAGAAAACAAAATGAATACAATCGTTGTATCCAAAGAACCTACTGCAAACCCCATTACTACTGTCTTTCTGAAGTGTTTTTCTTGCATCTGTGGGATTTGTTGATGCCTGGTGCTGATCAAAGTTACCTGCAAACTTAAACCTGCAGCGCCTGAATAAGGGGGTATTAGTTCAGCTTATCTTTCACTCCTTTATCTGTGAAATTGTTCAATTAGGTTCATCTCCATAACAGGAACATCAGTTCTGATTAGACGTTTCCGATAGCCTTGTGAAGTGAAGTGAGAAGTGCAATATGAAACACTGTGAATGCTGATATGAGGACGAATTGAATAAACCCTTGGAACGGTAGCTTCAGCCATCTGTTTACAAGAAGATGTGCATGTGGTAAAGTGCTTTTCTTCATTTCTGCTCCCCTGACAGTATTCACAGCTACTCCCCCACCAACTGATTGTTAGTTTAGCACCTGATGGGCTAGTTCAATCCATTGTCACTGACATATTACGAGGAAAGAAATCAATTATTATTTAAATAGACTCGACTTGCAATAACCAGGGATCAATACAGGACAAGTATTACAGGTGCTGTTTACTGCACGGAGAAGCTCAGAGAACAAAACTACATTTCTGAAAACTAATGTCTGGACTGTTACATGACCAAAACACTGTGAACTGCGAATATCATAGACTGTAAAAAAGATGGACGACCCCCCCTTCACTATCTTCTTTTAAAGAAAAGTGAAAATGACAAACGTCCGAATCTTGCGCTGATTCGGGACCTGATTCTGTGCAGTAGTGACCCAGGGACTGGAGTTTGCGCAGTAAAGAGCAGGAAGTAGAGCCGTAATATCAAAACACCTCCCAAACTCACGCAATATCTGTTAGCTGTAGAACAGCTGTAGAACTTCATTATGTTGGTGTGGAATAAAGAGCTGTGGAAATGTAGAAATTAAAGTTAAAGCTCCAATCTCGTCCCGAAAATCCCAGAAAAAATCCGTTGGTGCTTCAGTGACAGCTTCACTCAGAGAAGTTGTCAATCACAGCTGTCAAACATGGCGTCACACCCTCGTTTTTATAGCAATCAAATAACTAAATCCGAACTTATTTGTAAAAACGAACACTTGAGCTTGCAGCAGCGTGATAAAAACTACCTAAAGTGACAGACTCCATGTTTCGAAAAAATTCATTTTAAGTGTAATTATTTTTTTTGTCTTGTGTCCCAATATAGAATACATGGAGGGGGCAAGGTTTACAAACTATTCTGGGACCAACCACCGGGGGGCGATCAAGACGCTTGGGCTTCACTTTTCAGGACGTGTGCGGCACGCTTGGTGAATATTTCATCTTAAATGCACAATATGTAATATTTTTGGATTAAAATATCCAAAAACCTTTAGAACAGTGTTATATATTTTGTTGAATTGTGTACTTACATTATCCCAGAACATTTAAATCCAGAGAAGCAATATTTTAACCATGACACAGACCATGTCATACCTGCCTTGTCCTCAATGTCCGATTTTATTTTCTAGAAACCAAGGAAACACCAAAATGCTTTAATATATTATGTTTTATTAGACAAGGGAACAACTGTTTGGATACATTCATCGAAAGAAAACGAATTATTGATCAGTATTGATAAATGGACTGCTTTTATATAGCGCTTTTAACAGACCCATGGCCATCCAAAGTGCTTTAACAGTAATACAGGATTTTCTCCATCATACAATATGTTTTAAAATGAATTACATGCCATTTACCAACACAAGCCATGCAGCATTTATTAGTATGATATTCTAATATCAATCTAGCTTACTGCAGTGTGCAGCAAATGTCTTATAGCAGCTGTGGAGCGAATGCACAGAGTAACGTTATACACACCCGATTCCAAAAAAGTTGAGACATTGTACAATTTGTAAATAAAAAAGAATGCAATAATTAACAAATTTCATAAACGTATATTTTGTTCACAATAGAAGATGGATACCACATCAAATGTTGAAAGTGAGACATTTTGAAATGTCATACCAAATATTGGCTCATTTTGGATTTCATGAGAGCTACACATTCCAAAAATGTTGGGACAAGGCCATGTTTACCACTGTGTGGCATCCCCTCTTCTTTTTATAACAGTCTGCAAACGTCTGGGGACTGAGGAGACAAGTTGCTCAAGTTTAGGAATAGGAATGTTGTCCCATTCTTGTCTAATACAGGCTTCTAGATGCTCAACTGTTTTAGGTCTTCTTTGTTGCATCTTCCTCTTTATGATGCCTCAAATGTTTTCTATGGGTGAAAGTTCTGGACTGCAGGCTGGCCATTTCAGTAGCTGGATCCTACTTCTACACAGCCATGATGTTGTAATTAATGCAGTATGTGGTCTGACATTATCATGTTGGAAAATGCAAGGTCTTCTCTTAAAGAGACGATGTCTGGATGAGAGCATATGTTGTTCTAGAACTTGGATATACCTTTCAGCATTGATGGTGCCTTTCCAGATGTGTAAGCTGGTCGTGCCACACGCACTCATGCAACCCCATACCATCAGAGATGCAGACTTCTGAACTGAGCGCTAATAACAACTTGGGTTGTCCTTGTTTCATGTTTAGATATGGCTTCTTTTTTGAACTATAGAGTATTAGCCAGCAACGGCGAATGGCACAGTGGATTGTGTTCACCGACAATCTTTTCTGGAAGTATTCCTGAGTCCATGTTGTGATTTCCATTAAAGTAGCATTCCTGTATGTGATGCAGTGCTGTATAAGGGCCTAAAGATCACGGCATCCATGGTTTTCCAGCCTTGATCCATACACAAGATTCTCAGAATTTTTGGATGATATTATGCACTATAGATGATGATATTTTCAAAATCGTTGTAATTTTTCTCTGAAAAACTCCTTTCTGATATTGCTTCACTATTTTTCGCCGCAGCATTGAGGGAATTGGTGATCCTCTGCCCATCTTGACTTCTGAGAGACACTGCCACTTTAAGAGGCTCTTTTTATACCCAATCATGTTGCCAATTGACCGAATAAGTTGCAAATTTGTCCTCCAGCTGTTTCTTATATGAACATTTAACTTTTCCTGCCTCTTATTGCTGCTTGTCCCAACTTTTTTGGAATGTGTAGCTCTCATGAAATCCAAAATGAGCCAATATTTGGCATGACATTTCAAAATACCTCACTTTCAACATTTGGTATGTTATATTCTATTGTGAATAAAATATAAGTGTATGAGATTTGTAAATTATTGCATTCCTTTTTTATTCACAATTTGTAGTGTCCCAACTTTTTTGGACTTCGACACACTCAGATGTATGTAATATGATAAAAAATGTAAAAAACAAATGCTGCGTTGCCCCACATATGCATGACTGGAAGAAGCGGAAGCGGTGACTGTGGCATAATAAAACTTCCGCTGCTGATGAGTCACGCTCATCTCTTATTAGTAATCTATCTTTCCATCTATCTATAGTTCTATCATTCTAACACTTGATTCTACCATTCTATCTTCTATCGTGCCATTGTTTTGTCTCTTACCATCTATCTATAGCTATATCATTCCACCTTCGTTCTGTCTTTATTTATATCACTCCATTGTTCTGTTCTAACTTCCCATCTATCTATAGTTCTATTGTTTTATCTAGTTCTGTCTTTCTATCATTCCATTGTCCTGTCAGTCTTACTATCTATCTATAGTTTTATCTTTCTATCATTCCATTGTTCTATCTTTCGACCCTTCCATTGTTCTGTCTATATATCTATCAATCTATCTAGTTATATCTTTATATTGATTTATCTCATTCTGTCTTTCTCTCTATTTTTCCATTGTTCTGTCTTTTTCAATCTGTCGTTCTCCTTTCAACTTTCTATCTATATAGCTCTGTCCATCCATCCATCCATCCATCCATCCATCCATCCATCCATCCATCCATCCATCCATCCATCCATCCATCCATCCATCCATCCATCCATCCATCCATCCATCCATCCATCCATCCATCCATCATCATATTACATGATAATTCCTTCCTTCATAAACTTGAGCAAGCTCAAGAAGTTAACATGTCACAGTACACTTATAACAGTGACAGTTTCTCTGTATTGACCTGGGGTTAAGCACCTTGCTCAAGGGCACAATGGTAATTGTTCGTTACTTGCGGCAATCTAACCAGCAGCCTTGTGATTAAAAGCCCCGAGCTTGAACAGTCACGCACCCAGTGAATTAACTCATTATCACCCACCAATTCAAAAAGTGCTCTCCCCAAGTACACACGTTAGTGATCCACGGCAGAAGTCCTAATGTTCCACATCATGTGTTCAGCACTTTTATTAACTGTGATTTATGATGTTGTCTGACTTGTGTTGACTAAGAGGCGCTAATAATATCCTCAGTTTCTGCTTTAGTAAGACGTTAATGTTCATGACCATCACATTTTTTATGTATAGCAATATTTCCTATGAGAGAAGCATTTTTTTTAATATGGTCCAACATTTTTGCTTGCTCAACATGTTATTTCCACTCTGCTTGATTTATACAGGTACTTTCTTCCTCACATCATCCTGCCTGAAGATGACAAGGTCATCTTTGATATTGTGCAGACACAGGTTTCGCACGTATGCGCATCAGCAGAGACTTGGCTATGCAGATATTAGGGGTTTTACTACAAAAAAAGAAGCCAACGATGGGAAAATAGCTGGCAAATTTAACATAACGCCAGCACTTTGGGTCAGCTCCGAGGTGTCAGAGGCGATAGAAGAGACGGCAGACGTGCTGTTGACAGATACAGTATAGGCACTGATGGAGAATGAGACCCGGTAGGCTCTGGTTGATTGTTTCCGGCTCTTTCCACACTTCCCTAAGCACAACACGAACTGCATTTCCATTATGTATCAGTCAATTTTGACAACATGTTGTGAATTCCTTAAGTCCGCCATTTCCTTCGCTTTGCTTTAGATTTGTATTTGTTTTTATATGAACATGAAAAACGGTTTTCCTTTCAGCCCTCATTCGTGCTAGGCTTTCACAGGTGCGTGTTTGATGATAAAATTGCATGAGGGATTTTTCAGGGATAAGTGCACCTCTGGGTTGCGGGGAAGTGCAGTGGCAGAGAAATTACACTCCTCTTTTCAGCACATGGCTTTTATACACAATCTTTTGCCTGGAAGAAAACATATCGCACATAGCTTCACATGTGGTCGTGTTTATAAAAAGAGATATCACGTTTATTCCTGAATATGACATTCAACAAACTCAGATCTTCCAAACATTGCGCAGATAAAGCCTGAAAACTTTAATTAGCCAAATTGTCTAGAAAGAAAACACTCTTTTACCAGTAAGTGTAATACAGAAGATTGCTCTACAATCTCCCCAATCAGAATGAATGAACTGCAGCCATATAATTCTCTCTTCAGAGAGCTACCTGTCTGAACTGCCAATCAAAGCGCGAGACGGCTCTTTGATTAGATTTGAAATGCAAAACAGCACGAGAATGTGGCTGATGAGCCAGCGCCTTCACCTTATTTTGCGTAGACCTTCCTGCATCAACAGCAACTTATTAGATTTTCTTGAACGCTCACCTGCCCGTTCAGTGTTGCTCTCTGTTGGGGAGGAACCCCCGCCTCCTTCTCCTCTTCCAATTAGAATAAAGCGAGTAATGTAATTAATTACCCCATCCAAATGAGCTCTGTCATGCAGGCGGTCTCACTATCTCTCTCTCTCTCTCTCTCTCTCTCTCTCTCTCTCTCTCTCTCTCTCTCTCTCTCTCTCTCTCTCTCTCTCTATCTCTCTCTGGTGCTCAATTAAGAGACGAGAGGAGATAAACTTCCGCGCTTGTGTGATTCATGCCTCAGATCTCCTTGAAATTGTAGCATTCCAAGATATTCATTTAAAGTGTTTAAACTAGTCAAGCTACCCTTGCTTAGTAGCTACACGAAACTAGATAAGCATTCACTTAACAGCTCTCAGAGGTTCTGTTGCTTGTAGGCTTTTTTAAATACGTGTATTCAGCTGCATCAGGTGGAATGTTGCGTTTACATTTCTGTTGGTAGTTGGTGGAAAATTCTTGGAAGAAAAACATTTTGGACAACTGGAAATGATTATTATTACATAGTTTTACAGGTCCATTTACAACCCTATAAATTGTCCCTAGGATGTAATGCTTATTTGGAAGAGTCATGAATATTAATGTTGAGCTCTGTTCTGATTGGCTTATTTCAGCAGCTCACAGCACAGCCGTTCAGTTGTTCAGCAAAGTGGCTCGTGAGTCCTGACAGAACACAGACCGACTGAATGACACTTTAAGCAGAACATCTCAAATGGAGTTTGATGAAATGCAGCTTACTTGTTTATTAGTGTTTTCAGATCATCTTGCGGTTGCCAGGTTTCAGTCATTTAAATCCCCCAAACAGAACACATCTGAACAAATCTGGTGTTTTACCTAAACATGTCCAATCGGGCAACCATATGCACGCGAGCTCTCTCTCGCGCACGGATGATCTGAAAACACCAATAAATAAGTAAGCTGCATTTCAGCAATCTCCATTTGAAATATTCTGCTTAAAGTGTCATTCAGTCGGTCTGTGTTCGCTGAACAAGCTTGCTTGAAATGGGCCGAACAAACAAACAATCTGTTGTGGTATCCGATTATAATAAACCTCAACCATGACTGTTGACATATGAAAAGTCCTCATGTCTCCTGCACAGCCTGGATCATAATGTGTGTCCGAGCTGCCGTTTTTGCTATCCTCAGGTGTCGTTTGATGATTCGGCTTCATCAGTTCCGCCTGCAAATGCACATGTTTGGACAGATGCAAATGTTCCCCAACATGTAAATGATCCCCAATGCTTGCGTCACTGTTGGGATTATGTTGAGAAGCATTTTTTTTATTTTTTTTTGGTGTTTTTGATTTACGAGATTTACATAAGAAGTAGGAGGCAATGGTGTTTGGGACACAGTATGTGATGTCCATGTACTGAACTCTTATTATTTCACTATGGCAAGGTTAATTACATTTTTCATTCTAGGACACCTTTAATTCATGCTTAAATAATGCACAGATAATCATTAGTTAATGCATTAATGCTGAACTAACCCATTTATTAATCATTACTGCATCAGAAACTAATGAAGATTCTACATGATTAATAGATTAAGTAATCATTAAATTGTTGTTAAATATATCATAATGTATTACTTCCTTAATAACATATTATATTAACTAATGATTTAAATGTACGTGTTAATTACCACAACAGGTCAAAGCCATGCATTTCAACTTCCAGTTGTCTGCTTTAATTAATCATTAGCTAATGATTTATGAAGGAATCATTATGTTATGACTTTACTTGCTGGGACCCATGACTATTAACTAATTGATTAAGTAATATGTAATTGTGTTTATGGGTTTTGAATTAATTTTAATTAGTTAATAGTCATGGGCCCCAACAAGTAAAGTCATAACATAATGACACCTTTATAAATCATTAGCTAATGATTAATTAAAGCAGACAACTGGAAGTAGAAATGGCTTTGACCCCCTGTGGTAAATTAACCATTACTTTACATTATTAGTTAATATAATATGTTATTAAGGAATTAATACATTCTAACACATTTAACTTATAACTATTTAATGATTACTTAATCTATTAATCATGTAGAATCTTCATTAGTTGCTGATGCAGTAATGATTAATAAATGGGTTAGTTCACCATTAGTAATACATTAACTCATGATTGTCTGTGCATTAATTAAGCATGCATTAATGCATATTAGTGCACTTGTATTGTAAAGTTTTACCGACTTCTTTCATTAAAACAAATCTTAACTTTGAACGGCAGTGTGTGTATGTATATGTGTATATTATAAATGACTTGAAACTTGAAAAAAGTGTTTTAGCCTCCAACGTCCCCGTCCCCCCCAACTATCTCAAATTACACAAAGCTAAATGCGGCTTGTTGCTGGAAATCTACACTATTTTGAAAACAACAAAAAGATAATGTTAAGTTGGTAGCATTGTGTTGCTTCTGCTCAGATCAAATACTATATAGATAAGAGAAAACAGGACTTGAGAGGCTCTGAGAGAGGGCGATGCAGAAGGAGAAAGGTGTATGTTTACCTGATACTGCCGAGTCTGAGCTTGTAAACCACATTCAAAAGCAGCAGGTAGACAGTCAGAGAAAACAGGACACATGACGCACCCTGCATAAGAATGAGTGGAGCGGAGAATCTGAAGCTATTAGGGTGATGATACTATAAATCAGAGTTAATGGGGCAGGTTGCAAGAGAATCTATATGCTGTAGACCTGAGGGCTTCACTTAATGTTCAGACAATTAAAGCATTTCTTGGTTTGCGTAGGATCTTCATTTGCAAATGAAGTTAGGTTATGTATTGATTTTTGTTTAATTTTTATTTATTTTCTGGGCTGTGATGATAGCGCTTTGAAAACTATGATTTCCAATGAGTTTACCAATGAGTTTTTCTATGCATATGGTTTGGGGAAAACCATTCAAAATTTTATACATAAAAAAACAAAAACAAAAAAAGCAAAACAAAAAGAATTAGCATGTGATGACTTGTATATTATAAATGTCAGCCTTTTGTGAAAATGACTTTAGCCAATCTGCCAAACTCAGCATGCACTTACCATTATTATTATTACAATTATTATTATTTAATAGTAGTTTTTATATACAATCACAAATTATACATACCGTCAAACAAGCAAAGCAAACTTTTTATAATTTTTTTTTCTAAAAATGTAATAAAAAAAAAACAATTGGTAAAAAAAAAGCTATAAAACAGATTCCCACGCAGGTCGTGTAGCCCTAATACAGTATGTAAATGAGCTAATAGCTGTGATGTTATAACCATGACAGTTTCTAAAATTTATATTTTTACAGCTTAAGGCCAATACACTCCGCACAGTCAAACACCAACAAATAAGTTGAAAAATAAAAAGTCATGTACGCACTGCCCCAACAGACACCAACTAACACTAATTGAATAGTTGTCAAATGCTAATTGAATTGTTCAGTCGGTTGAAAACAAACCATTCCGACAGGGCTGACACACTGATCTGACAAAACCCAACAAACGTGTTTGTTGCAGTTTGTCTGTGCAGTGTGAATTGGCCTTTATTTTCCATAAATTATCTGATTGCCCTACTGAAAAATCCCCCTAGCTAAAACCAGCCTTAGCTGGTCTGTAGGAGAGCGTGGGGATAGTTACATGGTTTAAGATGTAACATGCGGGGTAACATGCATGGTTTAACACTTTCCACACATGCATATCAACACTATATAGAGAAAAAAATGCGGCAAAATTAAAAAAACGTTGGAAGATATCACTGAACATTTATCTTACCATAGCCAAAGTACATTTCTTAAGTTTATTTTTCATCCCTGTTTTTTTGTGTTTATTTAAAATAAGACAAATCTGATATTATTTGAATCTTATATCTAACAGTTGAGATCGTTCTTTAATGCTGATCTAACAGCAGAAGGCATGAGCCACTTTTTAAAGCGCAGTCCCACAGGTATGGTGCGTTCTAACACTGTGTTACCGTGAGCCCCTATTAGAAATATGATATTATATTCTATACTTTTATGAATTCTTTTGAGAAAGCATGAGGAAAGGGTAAATAAGGACTGAGAGTCGATGTTCAGAAATTATTCATTATTATTCTTTTTTAACTATGCATAGCTATATTAGCGATGTGTTTGTTGTCAAAATCAAAAATGTGTGTATTTTCAATGATAAAAAAATGCCATTATTTTATTTCAAAAAGATAATTGTATTTTATTGATAAAATATTTTAGTTTGTTTTGGATATTTTTATATTATCTATATTATCAGGTAACATTTTAAGCTGTCTTATGTTAGAATGTGGATTTACACAAACTGCGGCTACGTTTACAACTGGGCGGCTATTTTCATAAACAAACATTTTAACCTCTCCGTTTAAAAAAAAAACTAAACTTTCAGCACACGTCAGTTTTCACAAAAGTGTTCATTTACACATACCCGTGTATATATGCTGTTAAGAGCATGCCAAACCTGTATGTGGCAGTGTAACGAGAAGCTCAAGCCCACGTAAGCCAATCAGAATCCTCAAAGTAGCGGTGGTGCTGGCGGTGGCACAGACTGGTTTTTCGTGTTGGAGGGAGAAGTTGTTGCGAAATTGCTGACCTCCATGCATTCATTCCTCTCTGCTCCTTGACATTAATGGAGCAGCTTTATTTGCAAATGCAAACATCAAACTCAAGAGTTTGCGCCAACATAAATGCTCCTGCTTCTGTGAAGTACGCTTCCATGATAGGTCGCACTTTTGACGTAGATGCGAGCTATGGCGCATACTGTGACGTTGGCTGCCTAAACACCTGTTTGTCTCAGTTTACATACAAACGTGCAAATGAAGATTTTCAAAATCTCCACTCTGGCTGGAGTTTTTATAAAGACGGTGAATTCTCCATTAGCGTGTAAACGAAGGGCGCAAACGAAGGGAAGTGTCTCAGTTTTTCAAAATAAACATGTACGTGTAATGGGGCCTGAGACGGTCAAAAAGTGTTAGGTTGTGACCCGCTCTCCCCTAATAATGAGCTCATGAGTTGAATCAGGTGTGTTAGATGAGGGAGCCATACAAAATGTGTAGTGCTGGGGGTCCTCCAGGACAGGTTTGAAAACCCCAGTTTTCGAGTGTCAATTTAGTACACCGAACTCTCTTATTTAAAAAGAGCACTGAAAAACATGTTTTTAAATGGCATTGACCCATTTAAATCTGCTACAGGAACATTTCTAAGAGTTAAAAACGCCCTAGCGGTTCATTCATGGCAAGATCCAAGTAGTGAATAACAAGCCTGCACATGGCAATACCTCTCACACACTCTAGAAACACTCAGAGGAAACAACTGTACTCGTGCTCACTTGACTATGTAGAGGCTCTGTAGCAGTTGTGATAATGGAGTAAAAGCATTTAAATACTCTTTAAATACTCCATACGTTCACAGAGAGTCAGCAGAGTGCACTTGGACTACAGAAGTACACTAAGCTCCTCTCTACCTCTGTATTATTGTGTCTCATCCACATGTAAACCCTACACCTGGAGCTCAGAGACGGTGGGCGTAGACCGGAGGATCCAGAGGGACGCTGTGGTGGTTCTATCTCAGGTGTGTGTTTGGCTGCGTCGCCGCTGTAACATAAACAGCAGGGAAAAGGTTAATCCTCTCAGACAGGAAGCTAAAATGTGTGTGCCGCTTTTATATCTATACAGCTGCCATTTCCTCAGGCTTATCCAGCTCAACGGTGCTTGCCTGATTGTCTAATATGAGTCTCAAAGTGAGTAATGATACCGTGCTAAGTATTGTTCTTTTATTGAACCACGAAGAGCTTTGACGCTTATGAATTTTCTGTATTTTTAATGATGTTTTTTATGTTAATAGGTCATGTGTGAAGAGGACTTGCTTATGAAGTTATGTGCAAACAAAGCCATTGCAATATTTATGTAAGAGTTCAAGCATGTTAATATATTTATCATTTTATTATGTATAGTCGTAGTGATATAATTAAGATCTACTAAATAGTTTGTGGATCAAATTTCGTGTATACGTGTGATTTATGTGTCATTATATAATTAATAATAATAACAATATTATTGATTCATTTTTTAAATAGATTTATAAAATGTATTTTTAACAGCATATCTAAAGCACTACAAATACAATACAATACAATACAGTAATACAACTATTTATTACTGTTTTAGAAAGAAAACATTTAGAAAGTTAGCATAGTTTGTCCCATTTAATGTGTCAAAGGTTGTGTTTTTGTGACATTATAAAATATAATAATTATTGATTTGTAAATTATTTTTTAAATATAGAAATTTATATTCATACAGGCTTAATTGTTTTCCACCTTATGTCCATATATTTGGGTTTTGCCATTTGCCAACTCTGCTAGAATCTACAACAATTTCATGTTTAATGTGTGAAAGTGGTTATTGTTTAAAGTTTCTGGTGGAACAATTATGTATGTTACTAAAGAGACACAAAGACTTCATACTTCCAAAGTATAATACTTGTCAAGCCATCATAACATCAATTTAGAAAAATGTCTTGAGGAAACATTTTCTGGTTTAGAACTCAAAGCACATGCATTTATTTGCTGAATGTTACTCACATCAATTCTACGGTATATTATTGAATATACAGTTCATTAAGACATTACAGTTCCCTCTGCTACACAGACCGTTTATAGACTTTCCCAATGCCAATAATTATCCATAAGCCTTTATCTTCTATTTAGACAGAGTCATTAGTGTTGATTCGGGTGTACTTATCGAGGCATTTATTTAGAGTTAATCTGCTAATGATTCTCAATGTTATTTTTTAGGCTGTGTGTAAGTGCATGCATAAACTTTCCAGGAAAGACTGAAAGTGTGGAAAATCACTTTCAGTGGATCATTTCTTGGAAATACTGCAACAGTTAAGATAGCATCTACAAACCGAGTTGGATTGAATCACATTCTAGCTTAGATACAGCCAAAAATTATTGTTTTATAGTTCTGTGTCTACCATTGTTGTTGTGGTATTTTGCTTTGGTACAACTCCTACTGTTAAAACAACATGGTGTTACTATGGTACTTTCTTTTTAGTGTTAGCATCTTTTGGGTTTTGGTCAGTTCAGATTTCTGCTGAAACAATCCAGCTGGTTTTAGCTAGTTTGAAGTAAGCGTGAAACAGAAGTTGCAGTAGTCTTTTCAGAGGGAAACAGCTTCTCAGACAAAACAATTTTTTAGGGAGGGACTTTATTGATCGGATCATTGAGGTTAGCTATTGCTAGAAATCGAGACAGAAGTGGTTGATTTAAATGTTGTGCGTAAATGTGTCTCCTTCGTCTACTTGTGATCCAATCGATCAAAACAAATCTTAATACCAGGTATAAACAGGGCCTAAGAGCAGCCACCAAAAAACCCTAGAAGATCAACCAAGACCAGCAAACCAGTTTAGGCTCGTTTAAGATTTGATCAGTTTTTTTGCAGCAAGGATGACAGCGACATACG
Source organism: Pseudorasbora parva (assembly GCF_024679245.1). Classification (NCBI taxonomy): domain Eukaryota; kingdom Metazoa; phylum Chordata; class Actinopteri; order Cypriniformes; family Gobionidae; genus Pseudorasbora; species Pseudorasbora parva. The sequence continues at coordinate 24,914,035 of NC_090176.1, read as the reverse complement.
CCTTTCCTCCTTCCCTCTCAGTCTTTCCTTCTCTCACCTTCACAGTGGCTGGGTCAAGGGCTGTGGGTGTCAGAGTGAATTAATAGGGAATGTGGAGGAGAGTGATGCTGAGGTGATCTCTGTGATGACGACGCCTTATTGCTTTCCATGAACACTGCGGCCTCATGCATATTTATGAGCGGAAATATCGGTTTAACAACAGCCCTGTCTGCACACACCTTATTTCAGGACTAATGCTTGTTTCAGTGCACCACCAGGATCCTGACAATGAGCTTTATACCCTTTAAATTAACTGTAAACAAAATCTCACAGAAATGGCAGGGGCATTCTGACCCAGCTGCTGAAAGGCAGAAATAAAAAAACCTCAACACAATAGCACCTATATGTATAAATCTTTCCCACTGCAGTTTTTTGTTGTTGTTGATGTCAGCAATATACACACGCGGCATTGCTCCTTGACCACCAGTTGAGTAAATGGGGAATAATTGGTTGAACAGATCAATTTGTGACGCTACACTTGTATGTGTTTAATATTAATAGCCATCAATTCCCATGGAACAGGCTTGGAATTTAAAGGGCAGCTCTCACATGGTCATATACTTGATTAATAATGGCTTCTAATGCAGCTCCATCATGTTGTGGAGAGTCACCTATCTATCCATATATCAACTGTATGAGGCTGATTTTACTACTATTGGCACTCAAACATTTTACAAAGCAGCTGAAAACTAGAGAATTTGTTCATTTTGTCTCGTTATATGATTGTGTTGATATTGCTGTGAGACTGGCAAGGTTAGAAATTCATTGTGACTCTTTGTCTCAAAAGCCTATCAGTCAAGTCTGATCACCTTTGCAGATCATTCTGACCAATAACTGCTCACCTTAACAAGAAGAGTCAAGAAACCTGTTTTTTAATGTCATGTTTAGGGGCAGGTTGATTTTTATGATAGGCTGCTACAGTAATATAGTTGTGTTTGAGGATTTCTTATTTATTTACTTTGTGGGACCCAATCATTATATGCATCGATTAACAGTGCAATACACATTGCTTGATACCAAATTGTACAAAAACGTACAGATTTTGATCACGTCTATATATATCAACTGCTTGATTGTTTATATATCATCTGAAAACTATACTATTGCCCAGCTCTAAACTGCATGAAACTCTGTAAAGCTGTACTAATGGGATTTTACTTGACTTGACTTAAGTCCTTCAAACTAATTTCGAGTTGATTTAAAATATTTATTTGTCATAAACCTTGCATCATCTAGGCAAATTCAACAATTCGTTCTTGTTAAATGTATATTAGCTGTGTTTCCATTAAAATATAACTTGTATGCAAACTTGGAGTATTGCATAAAATCATTTGCATATAAAGCACCATTTCCATCCGGTGAGTTGAAGAGAACAACAAAAAGAAGTCAATATAGTTTTTTGTTTTTGTTTTTGTTGGTGCATACAATGAATGTTATTGGGGGTCCAGTATAGGGACAAAAGAGTTGAATCTTTCTTCAAAATACATTTTGTGTTCGTACAAGTTTGGATGAACACGAGTGAATAAATAATATAATTTATCATTATTATTTTTAAATGATCAAATTGATTAATTCCACCACATCCCAAAGATGCTCTATTGGGTTGAGATCTGGTGACTGTGGGGGCCATTTTAGTACAGTGAACTCATTGTCATGTTCAAGAAACCAATTTGAAATGATTTGAGCTTTGCGACATGGTGCATTATCCTGCTGGAAGTAGCCATCGGAGGATGGGTACATGGTGGTCATAAAGGGATGGACATGGTCAGAAACATTGCTCAGGTAGGCCGTGGCACTTAAACGATTCCCAATTGGCAATACGGGGCCTAAAGTGCGCCAAGAAAACATCCCCCACACCATTACACCACCACCACCAGCCTGCTCAGTGGTAACAAGGCATGATGGATCCATGTTCTGTTTACGCCAAATTCTGACGCTACCATCTAAGTGTCTCAACAGAAATCGAGACTCATCAGACCTGGCAACATTTTTCCAGTCTTCAACTGTCCAATTTTGGTGAGCTTGTGCAAATAGTAACCTCTTTTTCCTATTTGTAGTGGAGATGAGTGGTACCCGGTGGGGTCTTCTGCTGTTGTAGCCCATCTGCCTCAAGGTTGTGCGTGTTGTGGCTTCACAAATGCTTTGCTGCATACCTCGGTTGTAACAAGTGGTTATTTCAGTCAAAGTTGCTCTTCTATCAGCTTGAATCAGTCGGCCCATCCTCCTTTGACCTCTAGCATCAACAAGGCATTTTCACCAACAGGACTGCTGCATTCAGGATGTTTGCCCTTTTCACACCATTCTTTGTAAACTCTAGAAATGTTTGTGTGTGAAAATCCCAGTAACTGAGAAGACTGTGAATTACTCAAATGGCCCGTCTGGCACCAACAACCATGCCACGCTCAAAATTGCTTAAATCACCTTTCTTTCCCATTCTGACATTCAGTTTGGAGTTCAGGAGATTGTCTTGACCAGGGCCACACCCCTAAATGCATTGAAGCAACTGCCATGTGTTTGGTTGATTAGATAATTGCATTAATGAGAAATTGAACAGGTGTTCCTAATAATCCTTTAGGTGAGTGTATGTCACAGTGCCGCCGCTCCCACTAGGCGCATCACGCGCTGCGTGTAGGGCACCCCCCCCCACACACACACCCTCGGGCACCATTAAAAATAATGCGCGTAGGGCATCAAGACGGCCAGCGGCGGTACTGTGTGTACATATGCCTTGTTGATGCTAGAGGTCCATGAAGAATGGGCCGACAGATTCAAGCTGATAGAAGAGCAACTTTGAGTGAAATAACCACTTGTTACAAACAAGGTATGCAGCAAATCCACAACACGCACAACCTTGAGGCGGATGGGAAAAATATTGCCTGGTCTGATGAGTCTCAATTTCTGTTGAGATATTCAGATGGTAGAGTCAGAATTTGGCGTAAACAGAATGAGAACATGGATCCATCATGCCTTGTTACCACTGTTCAGGCTGGTGGTGGTGTAATGGTGTGGGGGATGTTTTCTTGGCACACTTTAGGCCCCTTAGTGCAAGTTGGGCATCATTTAAATGCCACAGCCTACCTGAGCATTGTTTCTGACCATGTCCATCCCTTTATGACCACCATGTACCCATCCTCTGATGGCTGCTTCCAGCAGGATAATGCACCATGTCACAAAGCTCAAATCATTTCAGATTGGTTTCATGAACTGTACTAAAATGGCCCCCACAGTTAAGGCAGTTCTGATGGTGAAAGGGGGTCAAACACAGTATTAGTATGGTGTTCCTAATAATCCTTTAGGTGAGTGTATATATATATATATATATATATATATATATATATATATATATATATATATATATATATATATATATATATATATATATATATATAGTATTAACATGATGTACAAATTAACATTCACATGTGAACAATTACAACTAATAATACATTTTGCAAATGTATTGGTCATAGTTAATGCATTAGGTATACATTATATAATTTTTACCAACCCGTGAAATATGAAAACTTTTACTAGTAGACTGATATATATTTTTGTGCTTTTTATGTGTGTGTGTTTGTGTGTGTGTGTGTGTGTGTGTGTGTGTGTGTGTGTGTGTGTGTGTGTGTGTGTGTGTGTGTGTGTGTGTGTGCAATATGCATCAAAAAGTCGATGGCATCATCTACATGTGTTTTCTTTTAAATGTATCTTTAACATCTATTTCATGAATGGGAGCTGACTAGAGTCCCAGCAATGTCAATAAAGATCAGGCTCTTCCATTGCTCTGTGCTGCCCGCAGCGTCAGTAATCATATCAGGGGACTGATGTGGCTGTTTCTCAAGGCTGTTTCTTGTATTCCAGCTGCTCTGAACACTACACACGCCACCACGCTAGAGCCGAGCTTTGACCTCCTTCCCATGACGCTATGACCTCAGGCTCCTGGAGGTCTCTCGTCCCCTGAAGAGGAGGATGGAGGTGTATTTAGTCAACCTTCGTTGCACACACATTTTATAATGTCTCATACATCTTCTCTCCCAGAGCCAGGTCTCCCGGCTAAGTGTATTTGATTTGTCAAATATTAAAATTAATTTAGGGTCACACGGCAGAAGCACGAGGTGCCCCCCTTCTGCTCGTTCGGTTTTCACCACAGGGATGCAATCCGTTAAATACATTAAAAACCTAATCTGGGCACCAAAGTGGGAATAAATCATTCTGCCAGCGCTGTTTAAGGACTGTCTGATTATTCTACGCTCTGACTCCAAGCCAGGACATTATTTAAAGGCTGTGCCTGGGGAAATAGCCTCCAATGTGTTGCTCATTGATAACTAAACATTTGTTTTTACAGAGTGATTCCACAGTCAGAATAAGACAACAGCCATAATGATAAAATTACTCCATGTGGTAGTAATGAAGTCAGAAGCTACAAATGCGTGCATGCAGGTTGTGCTGTGCTTTTCATGCCTACCATTGGTGTACTTGCTGTTGGTTTTACAGTACAGTTTATAGGCTACTGAAGCATTGGGTTTATAACCTTTATTGTATTTGTTTTTGCCTACTTGCTTTTTCCACTGAAAATAAATAGTAGTTTGTATTTTCAGAAAACCTGTTAAAATGTCCATAGTATCTTATAAAATAAGGTTTTTTAGTTATTCTTTCCAAATTGTGTTTATTGCAGTCTACATGCCCTCAAAACCTCCCACTATGGGATGGTAAAGTCAGCATGAAACAAAAGTTGCAATGATCTTTTCATCCCTATTGTGACATATATTTGAGTGAAACAGCTTCTCAAGCAAGAAACATGTAAGGAGGAACTTGATTTTGTCCATGAGGAATTTATTGGAGAAAAGAAGAGGCATGGCACATGATTTATATATATATATATATATATATATATATATATATATATATATATATATATATATATATATATATATATATATATATATATATATATATATATATATATATTAGGGCTGCCGATCAATTCAAATATTTAATAGCGATTAATCGCATATTGTCTTGATTTAACTTGTGATTAATGGCAATGTAATCGCACATTTATATCAGTTCTAAATGTACCTTAAACTAATATGTTTCACGTTTTTATTACTCTTATCAACATGGGTATGGGCAAATGTGCATGCTTTATGTAAAGGTAACGTCTCAGGTTACGTATGTAACCCTAGTTCCCATTCAGTCGGTCACTCTCGACGCCACGTCGGAGTACCGACGAATAGGAATCTCGCTAGCGAGAGCCAATCTACTTCGAGTGTAACTAAACGAGCCAATGCACATTGGCATGCAATGATTGCACCAGCTGCCCATGCCACGCAGAGCGGGTATAAATGAGGCACAGGTGCTTGCATTAAATTAGCCTTTTGCTTCGGAGCCGAGTGGTGAATGGATCGTCCTGAAATCACTCTCTACAAGCGTGTGTTAACATTATAACGAGTCAAGCTCTTCGGGTGAATCTCTCCTCGTTTGGTGTTGGAGTGACGGCATTGCAGCGGGGTCGAATTTCTCTCTTTCACTTTCGATTGTTTTATTGAGCAAAAACAAAGGCTGTTCTCACAGCTGGTTTGGTGCGCTGTTTTAGAGCGCTGAAAGGCCGTTTTCACGGCTGGTAAGAGATCGCCTTCTATGAGAAAGAGAGCGCGCATGACAGGCTGCACGAATTCCCTGTCTGTGTCGCCGCGACTATCCCCTGTGTGCTTCAGCACCCCAGAGAGCATTTTCCCTAAAAGAGCTACACAGGTAGAGCTTGCGTCTTTTTAAAGATGACAATTTACCTGTGTGTTTCTGGTTGCGGTTGTTCCCTGTCCTCACTGACGGCCACGAGCACTGTTTCACATGTCTGGGCTGCATGCTGAGACTGCGTTCGTGGGTGGTTCATGTTTTCAAATGGGAACATGACCACGTCGGCACGCCGGTCGCGACTCTTCTTTCTCCGGGAAGCTTGAGTCCCCTTTGTTGTTGGCCAGCCGCGGCTCGTGTGTAAAAGCACAGCCGCGGGTCTGCTCGACACTCTGGGAGACCGTGGAGATCAGCGAGAGCTGCCGCCGGGGGAAAACCGGGCGGACCTCTCGCTTCTCTGCGTGTCGTGTGCCGTCGAGCGGCTAAGCTGCAGCGCGCGTTGTCACGGCAACCCAGCGCTCGCTCGCCGCTCTATGTGCGCTGTCCCCGGGCCGATTTCCCGTTGTAGCGCCCTCCCTGGTGGCCACAGGAGAGGTCTACTTTGGTGTAATGGCTGGGGTGACCTGAGGTGGGTGGGGCTTCTTCGGGGATCCAACCCCCTGGGGCCCCTCCCCCTCTAGCGCACTGCAAGCTGTGCAGCTTTTGGATGGAGTTGCTGGTCCTTCTTAGGGGGGAACCTAGCATTTCATTCAGGGCTCCAGCTGAGGATCAGATGTCAATCGCTACATCGGAGAGAGGGCTGTTGTGCTCTGGGAATGAAGATGATGCTGAGCCCACTGTAATGGTGTGTGCTTTGCTGAATCAGATTCAGAGTCAATAGCCATGCTTTCCTGGGATCTATCCCAGATGTGCATGTAAAACTTGGCAGTATGGAACTCCAGAGGGGCCAGCACTGCATAAGTTTTTCCTCCCTCACTACCCTCCTTGGTGGGGTGGCTGTACGCAGACCACCTCCGCCCTGCACTCTTAATGCACGAGGGTAGTTCTGAGTCGGGGTTGAGCTGCGCACGTTGACTAACCGTGATCAGGTCATGGCGCAGGCCCTCGGCCAGACGATGTCCACCTCTGTGGTCCAGAAACGCCCCCTGGCTTGCCTTGCTGAGATGCGAGTGGTCGTCAAAGTACGTTTCACGATGCTTCCATCTCACAAGGTGGCCATTTCGGCGACACTGTTGAGAACTGAGCCCAGCAGTTCTTTGCAGTCGGTAGCGGGCTGAGGAAATCAAGCTTCAGAGCGCCTTATGGGCCGCCCCTCAGTCTGCTTGTCGCCAAAGACGTCGCCCCTGCAAAAAAAAAAAAAAAAAAAAAAGGGACCCTCGACACAGTCTGCTCTACTGTGTTCACGGCAGGAGGACGACGCCACCCGTCTCTACTGCTGTTTAAGCGGTCGGTGAAACATCACCTCTGAGACGGGTGACCTGGAGATGGGCGGGGCTGCTTTTCCCCGGAAGAGGGCCGGGGAATGTTTTGAGTCTAAATTCTGTTCTGCCGCTGGTCACAACCAGTGGTACCCAAACTCTCAAAAAAAAAAAAAAAAAAAGCAGTTCCTCTATCTCTGGGTCCTCAGGGGGCTTGGAGAGTTGTGGCTGGTCAAACGCCGGACCACACTCATCCTCCTCCTGTTTCGCCAGCAGGCAGCAGCGGATGACGCAGGGATGCACCACAGCCTCCTCGCGGACCCTCTGCCCTCCGTGGAATCAGGTATGTGTTGCACAGCACATTCACACCTCACTGCGGGCCACCTCCACGAGACAGCCGCCCCAGGCCGGTGCCTGTATTCCACCTCGCTGCCCCATGGTGGGTACGCCGGTGGTCCTGATGTTCCCGCTTGTTCGGTCTCTGCGAGCCTGGTTAGAGCTCCCCAGTCCGTCTCGCTGGCTCATTCAGGCCATCAGGCTCGGCTATGCGATTCAGTTCGCCCGGCGTTCCCCCTCCCAGGTTCACGGACGTCCGCTTCACTTCGGTGAAAGCTGCAGACGTCCGTGTCCTGCGTGCGGAAATCGCAGTCCTACTGGCGAAGGATGCGATAGAGCCGGTCCCTCCAGCCGATATGAGGACAGGCTTCTACAGCCCGTACTTCATTGTACCCAAGAAAACCGGTGGGTTACGGCCAATCTTGGACCTGCGAGTACTGAATCGGAGCCTTCACAAGTTACCGTTCAAGATGCTCACGCAGAAACGCATTTTCGAGTGCATCCGTCCCCAAGATTGGTTTGCAGCGATCGACCTGAAGGACGCGTACTTTCATGTCTCGTTTCTCCCCCGACACAGGCCGTTCCTGCGCTTTGCGTTCGAGGGGCGAGCATATCAGTACAAAGTCCTACCCTTCAGGCTGGCCCTGTCCCCCCGTGTCTTTACGAAGGTCACGGAGGGGGCCCTTGTGCCCATGAGAGAACAGGGCGTTCGCATCCTAAACTATCTCGACGACTGGCTCATCCTTGCACAGTCCCGGGAGCAGTTGTGCGAACACAGGGACTTGGTGCTCAGACACCTCAGCCAGTTGGGTCTTCAGGTCAACTGGGAAAAGAGTAACTTGCCCCCGTGCAGAGGATCTCTTTTCTCGGTATGGAGTTGGATTTCGGTCAAGCGGACTGCGCGTCTCACGAAGGAGCGCGTCCAGTCGATGCTGAACTGCCTGAACACGTTTCAGGGCAGGATGGCGGTTCCACTGAAACATTTTCAGAGGCTCCTGGGGCATATGGCGGCTGCGGCGGCAGTTACACCGCTCGGCCTGCTTCATATGAGACCGCTTCAGCATTGGCTTCACGGCCGAGTCCCGAGATGGGCGTGGACACGCGGCACGTATCGGGTGAGCATCACTCCGTCCTGCCGCAAAACCTTCAGCCCGTGGTCAGATCCCGGGTTCCTTCGGGCCGGAGTGCCGTTGGAACAGGTATCCAGGCATGCTGTGGTCTTCACGGATGCCTCGTCCATGGGCTGGGGTGCCACGTACAACGGGCATGCAGTGTCAGGGGTTTGGACGGGCCCGCACCTGCAGTGGCATATCAATTGCCTCGAGTTGCTAGCAGTACATCGTGCACTGAGCCGCCTCAAGGGCCGGTTACGGGGCAAAGATGTACTGGTCCATACGGACAACACGCCGACCGTTGCGTACATCAACCGTCAAGGTGGTCTACGCTCACGTCGCATGTCGCAACTCGCCCGCCATCTCCTCCTCTGGAGTCAGAAGTGTCTGAGGTCGCTTCGGGCCATTCATGTCCCTGGGGTGCGCAACCGGGCGGCCGACGAGCTGTCACGAGCTGCGCTTCCGGGAGAATGGCGGCTCCACCCCCAGGTGGTCCGGCTGATCTGGGTTCAGTTCGGGGTTGCACAGGTCGACCTGTTTGCCTCCCCAGAAACGTCCCACTGCCAGTGGTTTTATTCGCTGACCGAGGGCACACTCGGCACGGATGCACTTGCGCACAGCTGGCCCCAGGGCCTACGCAAATATGCGTTTCCCCCAGTGAGCCTACTTGCACAGACACTGTGCAAGGTCAGGGAGGACAAGGAGCAGGTCCTGTTGGTGGCCCCGTATTGGCCCCACCGGACTTGGTTCCCAGAACTCATGCTCCTCGCGACAGCCCCTCCTTGGCCGATTCCTCTGAGGAAGGATCTTCTAACTCAGAGACGGGGCACCCTCTGGCACCCGCGTCCAGACCTCTGGAAACTTCATGTCTGGTCCCTGGACGGGACGCGGGGGTTCTAGGTGACTTACCTCAAGAGGTAGTTAACACCATCACTTCAGCTAGAGCACCGTCTACGAGACGGGCCTATGCCTTGAAGTGGAACCTGTTCGTCGATTGGTGTTCTCTCCGCCGGGAGGACCCCCGAAGATGTTCGATCGCGTCAGTGCTTTCCTTCCTGCAGCAGGGGTTGGAGCGGAGGCTGTCGCCCTCCACCCTCAAGGTTTACGTTGCTGCTATTTCTGCCCATCATGACCATGTAGAGGGTAAGTCGGTGGGGAAGCACGACCTGGTCGTCAGGTTCCTTAGGGGGCGAGACGGTTAAATCCTCCTCGACCTCCCTCCATACCCTCTTGGGATCTTGCTCTGGTGCTCCGAGCACTTCAGAATGCCCCATGTGAGCCCTTGCAGTCAGCAGAGCTTAAGATTCTGTCCATGAAGACTTTACTGTTGGCTGCATTGGCCTCCATCTAGAGGGTAGGGGACCTGCAGGCATTTTCGGTCGACGATTCGTGCCTGGAGTTCAGGCCGGGTGACGCCCACGTGGTACTGAGACCCCGGCCTGGCTATGTGCCCAAGGTTCCCACCACTCCCTTCAGGGACTAGGTGGTGAACCTGCAAGCGCTGCCCCTGGAGGAGGCAGACCCAGCCCTAGCTTTGCTCTGTCCCATCCACTTAGGTACATGGACAGAACTCAAGCTTCAGGACCTCAGTTCAGCTCTTGGTCTGTCACGGAGGCCAGCAGAAGGGAAAGGCTGTCTCCAAGCAGAGGATGGCCCACTGGTTAGTGGATGCCATCACCTTGGCTTACCAAGCACAAGGTGTGCCCTGTCCACTCAGGGTACGAGCACACTCTACTAGATGTGGTGCATCCCCCTGGGCGCTGACACGTGGCGCCTCACTGCCAGACATCTGTAGAGCTGCGGGCTGGGCGACACCCAACACGTTCGTTAGGTTCTATAGCTTACGTGTGGAGCCGGTTTCCTCCTGTGTTCTCACCTCAAACAGGTAGAAGCACTGAGAGGCCCGGCTCCTGTCGGCTTGCTGCGCCTTGGCGCTTACTTTCTCCGGAAGCAAACTCTGTGAGTCCTCCACCGCCCTCGGTGCCGGGCGTGGCGGAGCGTCCGGCATCAGGCCTCCTACCGCTGAATCCTTGAGAACCGGTATTGGCTTGGGCCATGTGAGTGACCCTCTGGGATCCCACATATTTTTCCATGGTTGCTCCTCTCGGAAGCCCGTGTCTTTCCCTTGGGAGAGCCCTCCTTTTAGGGATGGGGCCCCCTCACGGCGGCGGGCTACGGCTCAGCTCTGTGTCCACATAACTCTCCTTGGTATGATGTGGTTCCGCAGCGGCCCCCCATTAGGGCATGCTTCCCAGTGTTATCCAATAGTCACTGAGCGGGTCATGCAGAACAGCAGTGATGGACTTCTCTGTGTGAGCCCCGTCTCGTCAGGTAAGAGAGCTCAGGAGGCTCACACAGGGCACTGGAAGGGGGCACAGGCCATGGCGCTTTGGTAGGGATTCCTATTCGTCGGTACTCCGACGTGGCGTCGAGAGTGACCGACTGAATGGGAACGTCTCGGTTACGTATGTAACCCTCGTTCCCTGAAGGAGGGAACGGAGACGCCACGTCCCGTCGCCATGTCCTCTGTACCCTGCTGGGGTGCCATTTCTCCTACTCGGCTCCTCAGCAAAAGACTAATTTAATGCAAGCACCTGTGCCTCATTTATACCCGCTCTGCGTGGCATGAGCAGCTGGTGCAATCATTGCATGCCAATGTGCATTGGCTCGTTTAGTTACACTCGAAGTAGATTGGCTCTCGCTAGCGAGATTCCTATTCGTCGGTACTCCGACGTGGCGTCTCCGTTCCCTCCTTCAGGGAACGAGGGTTACATACGTAACCGAGACGTTCCCTGAGGGAACGAGACGCTGCGTCGAAACGCTGTGAGAACGCCTCTGCGTTAATGCGTCGTGAAGCGCCTGTAGAACCATTCCATCGGAAAAAAGATCGATCGTCGGCGTGATGACGTCATCGACCGGAAGCTATAAAACGTCCGTGAAAACAAACAGGAACTAACTTCTGATAAAGCCTGAAGTAAGTGATCACGGACACGCCGGGAGTATGGCAAAGCGACGCAGCGTCTCGTTCCCTCAGGGAACTAGGGTTACATACGTAACCTGAGACGTTCCCTTTCGGGGAACTCGAGCTGCGTCGAAACGCTGTGAGAACGCTTATACCCACATCGCCATAGGACCAAGTGTCTCGTATGTGTGAAGCCGAAGCGCACACGGTTACGAGAGTACCTGTGCCCCTACTGTAGATGCCAGGTCTAGTTCGTAGAACCTGACGAAGGTAGAAGGAGACGACCAACCGGCCGCGTTGCAGATATCATGGAGGGAAGCCCCCGACAAAAGTGCTTTAGAAGCAGCCATACCCCTGGTTGAGTGCGCCCGGACAGCCAGTGGAGATGGCTGCCCGGTAGCTTCATAAGCAAGTGAGATGGCCTCGACCACCCACTTGCTCATCCTCTGCTTGGATACTGGGGCCCCCTTCTTAGGGGGTCCAAAGCAAACAAACAATTGTTCGGATTTTCTCCACAGGGCAGCTCTGTGGACATAAGTATCCAGTGCCCTCACAGGACACAGCAGATTTAACCTTTCCTGGTCTGACGTCATAAATGGAGGAGGACAGAAGGCTTGTAGAGTGATGGGGCCCCGTGGGCTCGTAGGAACCTTGGGGACATAACCCGGCCTGGGATGTAGAAATGCTTTCACCATCCCTGGCGCAAACTCTAGACATGAGGGCCCTACTGACAGGGACTGAATATCTCCTATCCTTTTAAGAGATGAAATGGCCAAAAGGAAGATGGTTTTTAGGGTGAGGAACTTATCCGAAACCTCCTCCAGAGGTTCGAACGGAGGTCCGGACAAGCCCCTCAGAACAATGGCCAAGTCCCATGCCGGGACCCTCGAGTGCATAACTGGCCTCAACCTTAATGTGCCACGAAGGAAGCGTGTAATTAGAGGGTGTCTTCCCAAAGACACTCCACTGCAAGGGACGTGGAAGGCACCCAA